>NW_024080728.1:2504384-2853394 GCF_003009895.1 Hyaena hyaena | reverse complement strand
TTCTTCTCCCCCTTGTTCCTCCGTCAAGTTCCTCCTAATCCTCCTATACATGCAAGCATATGATATTTGTCCTTCTCTGCCTGACTTATTTCGCTCAGCATAACACCCTCAAGGTCCATCCAGGTTGCTACACATGGCCAGATTTCATTCTTTCTCATTGCCATGTAGTAGTCCATTGTATAGATAAACCACATCTTCTTGATCCATTCGTCCGTTGATGGACATTTAGGCTCTTTCCATGTTTTAGCTATTGTGGAGAGTGCTGCTATGAACATTGGGGTACATGTGCTTTCTTTTTTGCTCTAATTAAAAACGTGAAAGGGAATAGTAATCTCCATAAAGCCTCATAAATTGCTTTTAAAAAACACCAATTCCTGTTGGGCCAGTTAAACAGAGTTGTGTGTGCCCTCCTGCAACTTCACAAAGAGTAAGGTATTAATGAGTATTGCTTTAAAGACTTGTGAATCTTACGATGTGGAATGGTATAGCTCCGTATGGTCATTTTACCCCTGGGCTAGTGTTCAGGTTGCATGATTACCTTAGCTCTGTATAAACAAGAAAAATATGATTTCCCACATGTGCCCAGCACTCTGTAGCACTCCTTTACATTTATGACCCAATTTAATTCTTCCTCCAATCTTTTTATTCCCATTTCACAGATAAAGAGACAGAGGCTTCAAGACCAATGCATTATTTTCACCATCATACTATATTTGAAAGCCAAAGCCATTTATTGAAGCTCTTGTCAGCATCCTGCTCCTTTTGCTAGATGCTAAATCAATCCTTTGTTTGACTGAAGAGCAAATTCAGCTTCCCTCTCTTATGTGACTATCTTTTTGCCTTTTAATGGGGCATTCCAAGAGCCTTTGGGGAGAAGATTTTTCCTCGCATTCTTTTTCCACACTAAAGTGGCAGGGGGAATATTTTCTTTCTCTCTGTTACACTGGGAAGATGCTGACTTAACTATTTATGTCAATGTCAAAGTCAGGTTCAGAAACCTGGCAAAACCTCTGCCCCTAAACAAGGTTTCTTGGCTTAGAAGTATTTAGCCTCTACCAATCTATCTGCCCAGAAATTTGCTAGGTTCATTACATATTTTATTTTATCTTCAGCACAAATCTGTGAGGGATGCACAATGATCCTCACTTTATAGATACAGAAAAATAGGCTCAGAGAAATTAACTTACCCAAGGTCATATGCTAGAGAGTAACTTCAAAGTCTGCATTTTTCCAAAGCCTTGGCTATATCTCAATATGTCATTGTCTCTGTGGCATTGGGACAACAAACATAAACATTCCTTTCAAGTATTACATAGAGGGTGATAATCTAAATCTGGACAGTTCTGAGAATGAAAGGTGGGGAGGGGGAGAGAATGCAATTAATAATTATACCAGAATAAACAGGCATAAATTAAGACTATCCCAGGGAAATCAGGACATCAGGACATATGGTCATCCTGATTATGCACCACACAAGGGAACATCACCCAAGAAAAAAAAGAATGTTCTAAAACCCATAAACTGTGAGTGATAAATGTTTCATTCCAGGAGGACACAGTTGTGCAGATGGTCAGAACCTAGCTTAACCTCTACAAACCTCAGAAACAGAAGGAAATCTAACAAATACTAGAGCACCTAACTCAGAGGGGCTCCTCTCCCACCCCTCCTGCATTTCCAAGAATCAACAAATCTTTATTGCTTGCCTGCATCATGTAACAATAATTCTAAAAGTGAAACCAGGCAAAAACAGGACCAACAAAAATACACATGACATCCACCCTAGAGGAGGAGTCACCACGGAGGTCTTGCTTTGTCCTGAAGCACAAAACAATGGCCAGGGCCTCATAGATTTCCACCCAGAAGCAGTTTAGGAAGACCAAAAGCAGTTTTCTTCCATGACCCCTCTCTTCCACAGCAAGCAGAATCATATGATTATGAGTAGAAAGATGCCAAGACCTAAGAAGGTCACTTGCTGGGATTAGGCAATGCTGGAGGTGTCCAGGGGATCAGGACATCTTCTCATCCCTATGGTGTGGAAGAGCCCATGGAATCTTGGCCGCTTTCAAGGACACAACCCAGAAAATCTATATATTCAGTATTCAATATCCTAGGGAATAACTGCTCCTTCCTCCTTTATAACATAATGCTCAACTATGTATTGTTTAGTTTTCAAACTGGGTTATTCAGATTCACCTAGCAGCAACTAGGTGAATCATCTAGCAGCAACTAACCCCAACATCAGAACTCACTCATGCATGAAAATTTACAGCACTACACTTATTTTTTTAATGTTTTTAATGTTTATTTATCTTTGATAGAGAGACAGAGACAGAGCAAGAGCAAGAGCAGGGGAGGTTCAAAGAAAGAGGGAGACAGAATGCAAAGCAGGCTCCAGGCTCTGAGTTGTCAACACAGAACCAAATGCAGGGCTTGAACCCATAAACCACGAGATCTTGACGTGAGCCCAAGTCAGATGCTCAACCGACAGCCACTAGGCAGCCTACACTGCACTTATTTTAATACTAGGTTTTTCAGCTATATTGGTATGTCTATGAACACACAAGCATGTACACACACACACACACACACACACACGCACACTTCCTTTGTGTGGATGATTCAGAACAGGCCAGGGCACCCAAATTATCACCATACAAAGAAGAAAATGTGCTTCCTACAACCCAGGAGACAATTTTCATCTTTCAAGGCTAGTCTTTACATTTGCTGTACTGGCTACCAGAGGAATCTGGCTTGGCTGCAGCAAATATTAAGTTTTTTAAGAAGGAATAATGAATCCTTTTTCCTTTAAAACTTTTCCAATTCTACCTATCTGTGGAGTCCATACTAAACCTCCAGTTTGTGGACATTCCCTGTACACCTAGCTAGTACCTAGGGGTCCCACTGCTGTCTGTCTTCACTCCCATAAAATTGTCATCCATCTCTCTACAGAAGCCAACAAAAATCATACACACTCAATGGAAAGCAGAGAATTTCTTTGTGAGCTCTGTCCAGATCTGCTAACGACTCAGGGTCACATGTCTAAGCTGGGCCAAATTTCTGCGACCACTTCCAGTAGAGAATTTTTATTTATTTATTTTTATATCAGCAGTCTCAACTTTAGAACTTCAGATATGACAGGGAGTGGTCCAAAAGAAAACTAATTTACAACATTTCCTACTATGCAATTAACCTCTTTTCCACAGAATGTTGCTTTTTCAAATGTCTATTGCAAAACAGGCTCCTAAATGAATATAATTTCCCACCCACCTTTTAGCAAAAATTATGTGTCATTTCACAAGTAATATATGCAGATTACAACAACTCCTGAAAATGAACTTGAGAAGTCAAGGTTTTCTATCTCTGTTTTCTCACCAATTTTTAAAATCTTGGTTTTCACTGAAATCAAGTGAAGTCTGGCTTCTCAGTCATGGCTGGAAGTTGAGTTGAGACAAGATGATGAAATGACCTTGGGGCCTACAACCATCTTTCTGGATCCCACCATAGAAAACCACTCCAACAACGCCCAGTCCTGATGGGGGTCTGAGTCATAAAATAAGGACCCTGGAGATATCTTTTCTAAGGAAAGGGTGGATCCTTGCCCTCTCCATTTTGGCCCTTCCTAAGGCCACATTGATGGATCTCAATGGAAGGGAACCTTCTTTGCTTCCTGAAGCCATGCTACAAAGGTGGATTACTTAAGAAACAATTAGGTGCGTACACAAAGCAATTTGCAGGCAGCCGCACTCCTTCAGCTTTCTAAGTGAAGGGCCTTTCAAGGCTGATTTATAACACTGTCGTCTTCAGAAGGCAAAATAATTAATAGGAGCATGGACTTCTAATTTCAGTGACTTCCAGAGAAAGTGGATTTCATTTGATTTATGAAGGCCGGTGACTTTGCATTTTATCAGTTCATTCACTCATTATTTATGCTGATGGCCAATTTCAATGGGTCGCTATCATCTAACTCGCTACTAATCAAAGAGAATTAGGGTTCACTGCATTATTTAGAAGTCGCTAATTTATCTTCGGAACAAGTAGTGAGAAGTTTGGGGCCTTCCACAAGTAAAAACTGAACAGCTGGCTGAAGCCAGAAAATTTGGTCAGCATTATAAATGAGTTTTATCAGGGGTATTGCAAGTTGATGAGTTTCAAGTCAGAAGGAGAGAAAGAAGAAAGAAAAGGAATCCAGGAGGAAAGACCAGAACAGTATAAGGCTAAAAAAAAAAAAAAAAAAAAGGGAAAATAAACCCTGAGTTACCAGTGTGATCTGACCAGCACCACAGTCACAAAGGGCTGCCTTGTCCTATAACCCTGGGATCTGGGCAGCTGTATAATCTTAGTATTCAAATATCCCAGCATCCTTCAGTGTAGTTCAATAAGCAAGTATGTTTGCACTGAAATAAGCAGAGTTGCCTTGTTTCTCATTTTAAAGTCATTTTAATATGTTCTAGACACAAGATAATGGATCACATTTAAACATGAGAAAATTAAGTCCCATCAGCAAGTAATAACACCCAATCATATTCAATCATGTTGAACAACCACCTCTACCAAAATTATCCTCTTCTAGGTGAGGGTTAAGCAAACAACAATTTAAAAAAATACAGAAGCTGTTATTTTACTTTTAGAAAGGCCCAACTTTAAAATATTTGTATGTCATTTCCCATAAAGCAATATATTATCTCGTGTTCATGCCTCCAGACTTTGGCACACTCTGGTCCCTCTTACAGGAATATTCCTTTGTCTTGATGTATATCAACAAATTCTTGTCTTTCAAATAGCAGCTCATCAGGTCTATCCAGATACCTTTATCCTGTTCTCAAAGCCTCTGGAATTTTCCATGATTGTCATCCTAATTATAATCTTCAGGGGACTATAAGCCCCACAAGAGTAGGAATAGAGTGATTTCTAAGCTGCTAAACACCAGGTCCCCATATATCTGCTGAGTCAATATCGTTGATTATGTTGTTGCTTTGACTTTAATGTTTTCTATACCATTCAACAGTTATTCTCTTCATCCAAAGTCTACCCCCTTAGGAAAACTGGATGGTAGTACATGAGCAGTAAGAAAACACTAGTTTCTTACCCATACAGTATTTCTTGGCAACTTACAAACCAAAGAGGAGAATAAACAAAGTAGAAAATAATATCAATTTTTGAAGACTTAAGTTTGAATGGGAATGCCCAACTCCTGATGCTATTAAGGATTTTGCCAGCTTGTTGGGGCAGTTCCAATATAACCCAAAGGGAATATAAGACTCCTAAAATAAAAGGCTCTGTCATTTGCAATTTTCCTAATAATCCTAGTATACCTTTTTACCTCAAGTAAGATGAAAAAATGGCTACAGACTAATATCAATGTAATCTGTAGATGAGTTTTTAATGTTTCTATTCCCAACCCAAACATCACTTTTTAGCTTCAAGCAGCTCTCTATGTAGTTTGTTTCTGGCCTGATGCCAAACTATCAAGGTGCTCATATAATAAATATGGCCTTATTAAACTGGATGGAATAAACATGTGGAGTTATGACTATGGGTTTTTTTTTTTTTTTTACAAATAGTTTATTGTCAAATTAGTTTCCACATAACACCCAGTGCTCATCCCCACGAGTGCCCTCCTCCATGCCTATCCCCCCTCCCCCCTACATCCATTAGTTCTCAGTTTTTGTCAGCATTCAAGAGTCTCTCATGGTTTGCCTCTCTCCCTTTCCCCCACCATTTCCTCCCTTCTTCTCCCCCTTGTTCCTCTGTTAAGTTCCTCCTAATCCTCCTATACGTGCAAACATATGATATTTGTCCTTCTCTGCCTGACTTACTTCACTCAGCATAACACCCTCTAGGTTATGGGGGTTTCTTTAACAGGAAAACACCATGTTTATCATATTGATGATCTAAAATAAAGTCTGGGTCTCCAGCACTTACTTTCACCCAGTCTCACAATTTATATGCTACCACAAGTAAAATAAGACTCATGAAACACAAACCAGTTCACCTCCACTCTCTCATCAATTGCTTTTGCTTCTGGCTACAGACACAGCAAACACAGCTTTCCTGTAAATGATACTGAAGTGTGTGGCCACATCAAATATGATGCTGTTAGTTTCCAACACTGCTTTCCTTCAGCGTATGGGTTTTTACATGACCATACTGTGTGGGGCTCTTAGAAGGCCCATGGACTGCCAAGAAGTCCTCAGACACTAAAGAACCATTATCACTTAGGGTCAAATATAGAAAAAAGGAGCTAGCTCTTTCTAAATATTTATAACAGAAGGAATTTAACAAGGGAATTAGATATACAAATGACCAAGAAGCAACAAGAAGAAACCACAACCATCCTCAGGCTGAAGAGACAGTGGAGGACTGGGACAAGGTCTACCACTAAAGGAGAACCCTGTACGGCCATATCCCATAGGAATGGTAACCACAGGAGAGATTCATTCCCTGATAGAGTAGCCAGCAGAGGCAGAGTGGGGAGAAGTGCCCTGGCTTATCCCTTCCTCCCACCTTCCAGTCTCCTTCCAGGGTCTCTCACTAGTGAAACCCAAAAGAAGGCCACCCAATGAGAACTTGGGAAATGTTCCTGCAGGTGACAGCCTCCTGTCATAGAGAAAAAAGCAGGTCAAGGGCAAGAATGGATCTGAGAAGGTCTCTGAGGCAGATGGAACTTAAACAGAAGAGAAATTCAGCTTGTTGTCAATACTGCTTTCACTTTTCCTCCCCAGTGAGTATCTAAAGTCTGAGTACACGAGATAATTAAAGAAGCATTAAGGTAACAAATCAAGTGGGTAAAAGTGTAACTCATCTGGGGTATCCTGAAGATTTATGACCTAGTTCTCCTTTGGAATTTTAAAGTAAATAGGTAGACATACCTGAAAACCTGTAAAGAAGCAAACAAGATATGAGGTAGCTCATCCTGGATGCTTACCATTACATTCCATCAGTGGGTCTCAGCAGGGTAGAAGTTTGTGGGCCTACTGAATAAATAGGGATGTTGGATAGAAAGCTGATAATTTGGCCAATAAAGCAATGGACCTCAACTTCAATACTTCCAAAGAAAACCCCCACTCTACTTCAGTGGCATGTTATGAAACATTAATCACTTTATCAGCAGCCACAAAGTGAAAAAGACCTACCAAGTAGACTAGGGGCTTCAACTACCAAAGCCCAAGACCTACTTCCTCCAGGAAGCCCTCCTCGGCCATTTTCTGCCTATACTAATTTCAACCACAAATAAGCTAAAATGACACTATCTGACTAGAATCCAAGATCTTGTAAGGGTAGGGACCAACATCTACTTTGGTGGTAGTGATTTTTATTGTGGTAAAAACACATAACATTAAATTGACCATTGTAACCATTTAATTGTACAACTCAGTAGTGCTAAGGACATTCACATAGATCTCTAGAACTTTTTCATCTTGTAAAACAAAAATTCTATAACCACTAAGCACAAATTCCCCTTCATTTTCCTCTCTCCCCAGACCTTAGCAACCATCTTCCTCTTTTGTTTCTATGATTTTGACTTCTTTAGATGCTTCGTATGAGAAGAATCATACAGTACGTGCCCTTCTGTGACCAGTTTATTTCACTTAGCATAAAATCCGCAAGGCTCATTCAAGGAGCATGTAACAGAATTCCCTCCTTGTTTAGTGCCGCATGATATCTGATTCTATGCATGTACCACATCTCTTGGTCTATTCATCTGTCAGTGGACAATTGGTTGCTTTTACCTCTTGGCTATTTTGAATGATGCTACAAAGCACACGTGTGTGCAAATATCTCCCTTTGGGATCCTGTATTGAATTCTTTTGGATGTAAAACCAAAAGCGAATGATTGAATAATAAAGTAATTCCATTTCTAATTTGCTAGGAATTTACGTTTAGGTCTTTAATCCAACATAAAAGTCTAACTTTGTTATTTTGCATGTCTATGTCCAGTTTTGCCAACACCATTGTTGAAGAGACGGTCTTTTCCCTATTGTGTAATCTGACACCCTTGTGAAAAATAACTTGACCATACACAAGGGCTGTGCTCTCCATTCTATTCCAATGGTCTACACGCCTGTCTTCTAGCCAGCACCACACCACCTTCATTACTTCTGCTCTGCAGTATGTTTTGAAACCTAGCAGTGAGGTCTCCAACTTTGTTCTTTTTCAAAATTGGTTTGGCTGTTGAGGGTCCCTTAAGATTTCAGATGAACTTAAGATATTTCTTTGTATTTCTGCAAAAAAAAAAAAAAAAACACAAAAAAACCACCATTGGGATTTTGATAGAGATTATACTGATCTACAGATTGCTTTGAGGAGCATGGAAATTTTAATAATATTAAGTTTTTAATAATAGTAAGTCTACCAATAGCACAACACAGGAGGTCTCTCCATTTATTTGTATCTTTTCTGAGTTCTTTTAGCGATTTTGTGTAATTTTCATTGTACAGGTCTTTCACTATTCTTGGTTAAGTTTATTCCTAAGTACTTTATTCTTCTTTTAATTTTTTTTAATGTTTGTTTATTTTTGAGAGAGAGAGAGAGAAACAGAGCCTGAGTTGGGGAGAGGGAGACACAGAATCTGAAGCAGGCTCCAGGCTCTGAGCTGTCAGCACAAAGCCCGACACAGGGCTCAAACTCATGAACCATGAGATTGTGACCTGAGCCAAAGTCGGAGGCTTGATCAACTGACTGAGCCACCCAGGCGCCCCAATACTTTATTCTTCTTGCTGCATCTGTAAGTGGGATTTGTAAATCCTTTGGTTTCCATTGCTGTTATGATTTATTGCTGGTTCTGCCTCTATTCTATAGTCAATATAGAGCTTTTCAAGAACATTCGATGACCAAGAAATATTTACTGAATGGAAGAGTGAATGAACATATTTGTCCCCAGCTAACCTAAAAGGCAATGTTAAAAGGGCTGAGACCACCTTGGGGAGTTGGCACAGTGAGACCACCTGGGGCAGTTCCTTCCAGTGACATTAGTACAAATAACAAACACCTTGTTAGCCTCAATCCTCAACTTCAGACTTGTGTTGATAAAATAATTTTACCAAATTCAATGCAAACAGGACTAAAACATGACTTTTCTCATTATTAGATTTTTGCCTTTTATCTGAGACTTGCTCTTTATTCACTTTAGTTAATAAGTCTCTCCCTTTAATTAATTTGAATAGTGTGAATCTGCTCAGTAAGCTAGGCAGGCCTGTTTGTACCTTGCTGAGTTTAAAGAAAGAAGCTCTCACCCAAGACAAATAAAAACATGACATGAATAGCACCTGCAATAGCATCACTACATGAAGGAAATGCATTCTTATTTAGAAAGTACCCTTGGCATTTGACATCCCAAGGGGTGACTTCCTTACCAAGAGCCAAAAGGTAAGTCAGTAGCCGTGATGTGAAACTCTGGGGGTAGTCTCACCCCGCAAGATGTGAATGTCTACCCCAAAATGCTAAGGAAAACCAACCACACAGTTTGAGATTTTTAAGTGCTAACCTTCTATCACCATTTCCATCTATTTTCAACTTCTTCCCTCTCTGCCCCCATGTGGTTCTTTTATTTATGGATGTAATGCAGGAGGGCCCTTTCCCAGTTTTTCTGTTCTCTATCTGAGTTGCATGAAATTCAACAAAGCAAGTCTCCCTGTGACTTAGTTACCCCAAAAGGTAGACATGCCAGGGGGCCCACAATCAAGAACTGAAAACGAGAGAAAGCACAAATGACAGCCCAATTCTTGGCTAAAAAGGTCACAACACCCCTGACCTTTGCAGCTGCCTAGTATCATGGTCTTCTAAAAAGGAGAGAGAGAGAGAAACACAAGAACACAGCCTCACGGCCACCATTACAAAATGCCCGACTCAAGGTAGGAAGTGCACACGGCACTGTCAAAGGCAGATGAGAGGCAGAGAAGCTGGGGGAACACGCGACTCACTGCCACTGTATCATGACAGCCAGGCAAAAGCTGAAGAGTGGGAGTTTTTGAAACAAATGCCAGTGAAATGATCCATTCAGTTATACTTGATATGTCTGGTAGAATACAGCTTGTTCCAGATGTCAAGTAATATTGCCAAACCATGCTCACTAATGTGAAAACCATTGTTGCTGATAAGCCTAAGTGTTGTTGGATTTGTACAACAGCCACCCATCTGCAAACAAAATACTACATTTAAAACAAAAACAAAACGAAAAAAAACCCCTCATAAATTAAGCAAACAAAGGGATTGACTGAAAAATGTAATTTATAAAAAGCAGTTTTCCCGAGAAACTTTTTTTCAAATATTTCACATTTACACACTTAAGTTACATTCAACTTTATACAAAAATTATAGTAATTGTCCTTCACCTAACATGAATGTTATAATTATACTTTCAGCGGTGGTGAGCTTCAACACCCAGCCATAAGAAAAGTATGGTGTGTTCACAACCAACACAGGAAGGAACAAATAGATTTGCAGCATTTGACGTGACCCTTTTAAACATACAGCTCTGAAATATCCATTGTTCATAAAATTCATAAAGGGCTGCATATGTACATCCAGACTCCCTTTTCCATTCGATATATATGAAAATGCAATTTACTGTATGTCAAATGAAAAATGTGGTTTTCAAATGCATTGACAACAGGTGCTAGTTAAATGATCAGACGCTATTTGTTACCTAGTCCCTTACTCTCATTTGCAGCAAGATAAATTGCATTTTAGAAGAGTAGTGCGATCTAAGGGGTCTTGACATGTTTTTATTGATTTGCATAGGTTATATGCATGTATTCCTGTTTGTAGGCAAATAGTGCCACAAGTAAATTCAAGGCACCATGCCTGTGTTTCGAGAAAATTGCAGTCATCACAGGGGAGCCAAGATGGAGTGAGCCTGGGTAAAAGAGACACATCCAGCCTGCTGGAATCTCAGAACCTCTATTAAGATTTATAGGCTGTAGGATTCTTTTGGGCTTCAACATTATTCTTAGTAAACCCTTTCTGTCTTCTGTTGTTTATAAAAACTGGCAGCTTTAGCAAAGACAGAAGCTTAAGTTGTAGGTAGCACAATTTAACATAATAGTTCTTGCCTGTCCTCCAAATAGCCTAATGCTGATTTTGCAAAAGGAAAAGAGAAAAGGGGAAGAAAAGCCACATGAAACCACACACCATAGGCTGTTGCTCTGACACGGATGGATTTGGCTGTCACTACAGAAAAGCACTGGTGAAATCTGATTATATTTCTAATGTCAAAATTTACTAACTTTTTAGACTCCCGGGTTCCATTTCTCATTTGATTTTTCATTTTGTTACCTCAGCACCATCAAGCCCATCACAGAGAGTAATGTACCAATTAGCCCAGGGAGCCACTCACTCAGAAGGGACTTTTTCATGGACAGGGACTTCCCCTTCCTGCTGTCACTACCACTGCCCGGGCCAGGTCTTCCTTTCCACCTGAGAATTACACACCTCTCCTCCACCTCGTCTCCCCACCTGCACCTGGAACCCTCACCTCCTCTTTCAGAGTCGGAACATTTCCCCAGGGATTCATGGCCTGTGACATCTCCTCTGCTGTAGTCTTATTTTACAACTTGCATTGTTACTGGTCTCTTTACCAACAACTATGAGGATGATAGTGTTCTTACCTCAAGGATCTTATAATAACCATACAGTCCTCACTATTAAACTAGTGGAAAGATTAATAGCAACTTTTGAACTTCTACTGGAACTTCTAGTTCTCATTGTGCCTCACACATGCCCCACCCAAAGCAAAGGACTGAGAGAAAGATTTTAAAAGGATAGAATAATGAGCATGGCCTCTGAATGAGAAACTATACTTGGAGAGCACTCTCCTACACATTCCTCTATCTGAGCCTCACAGCTGAGGTGTACAACGGCCATGGCCACCATCCTCATTCCCCCTGGGTTGGAGGAATTTGCAGAGATGCGTAAGAAACCAGTTCAAGTTTCACAGCAGTTCAGGACAGAACAGACACCAGAACTCAAGACTCTCAGTCCAATGACTGTTCTCTTTTTATACAGCACACTCATCACATGGTACAGCTATCCTTTGTGATAATGCTCAAACCCTGCTTTCTATATACATCATCTATAATGAAGAAAACATTATTTGCCCACCCATTGATGTGTATATACTTACGCGGGGACCCAGCCTGCATGGAATTGCTGCTTGCTCCACTTAGCATGAAGAGATCTCCCAAGCTTATCTAGTAACTGGGTGCATAATGGTCAGTCATGATGCCTTTATTTCTCTCCTGAACTCATTCATTCATCACCTCAACGCACATAAAAGCCTGTTTTTTCCAAAGCATAATGTCAGGCCCAACGAAACAAAGATGAGTAAGACGGGCTCTCTGCCCTCACAGAGCTTACAGTCTAGTCCTGTTGCTTTCCAAATCTGTGACCATGATTCACTTTTTATTTGAAATGACAACTCATTATATGTGTGTACACATGCACACTCAACACAGTCCTCTGAAAACATTTCACAAGGCAATTAACCCTACCCAAAGCAACGCACTCTGAGAGTTTCTCTTATTTTATTCTGGTTGGTTTTATCTATTTATAAAATGGCATTTACAACCCTCTAAACTAATTTCAAAACAAATAATGAATCAATAGCCACAGTTTGAAAACCACTCATCTAGTAAAAATGTGGAATGACTTACATCAGGCATTAGTAAACATTTCCTGTAAAGGGCCAGACAGTAAATATTTTAGGCTTTGTGGGACAAGCAGTAAAGCCAAGGATATTATGAAGGCATTAATAAGAGAAAAAATGTTTCCCCCTTAATTTTTACTGATGAAATTCAAAATAATGTAATAGTCGAGTATAAATTTTTGTAACATGCATTTAATAATGACAAGATTAGAATTTATTTGTGGACACGGAGATCTGAATTTCATGTGATTTTCATGTATCACAAAGTATATTCTTCTTTTGACTTTTCACACTATTTACAAGTTTAAAAACTATTTTTAGCTCAGGGCATACGAAAAGAGGCAGCAGGCCATAGTTTGCCAACTCCTGACTTTAGCAAAACCACTCTTCATTAATATCCCTAAAATTTCAATTGTTTTCATTACAATGCTGGGTATAGAGAATAGCTTCAACTCATGCTTGAGAAAGATTCAGAAAAATGTGGGTATCTAAATAACTGAGGAACTTTAAATTTAACCCTCTCAACATATTATGAGTTGGGTCCCATTATCCCCATGTTACCAATGAAGAAAGCAAGGCAGAGGCTTAACAAGACTTACCGAACAGTTTCTAAGTCCAGGCCTAGGTACACTACATCCATATAAGCAGTAATAGGGGCTGACTAACATGATCAAGGAGGGGAGACAAGATCAATTCTGGAACAACAAGCCCTCACTCCTCTAGAGGCACCAGGAGAAATTACCATGCATTCCAATAAACCCATTTTCTCTTACACCATGCAGGTTACCAAAAAAGGGCCAAGGCCAACTTTACCTGTCTCTTGTCTATACACTGATAAGCTGCAGGGGGCTTTGATCTCAAAGTCCCTGAATGGCAATCACCTGGGCTGATATATAAGTTACTACTGAGCCTCATTCACAGGCAAGTCTTTGGGTTTTAAGCGGTACTAAGCAAGAAGGCAAATCACAGCACCCAGCATCTCTACATACGCTCCCACCTCCCTGTGCATTTGGCCCAGTGCCCACAAAGTCAGAGGGAACAGCAGGGTTCTCAAAGTCTGGGCAGCAGCATGTGGTAACCACAACCCATGACCCAGGCTCCCAGAATTGGCTCAAGTCTATGTTGTGGGTATGTTCTTCCTGAGGGCAATCGTTCACACAGAACATAGCATTCCAAACCTCGGGTTATATTTATGTGCAATAATAAACTGTAGGAAATCCAGGGTTACTCAAAGTTTCCAAGGATGCATGTGCTGCACTGGAGGGTTACGGGGGGCCCACAGAAAGAGAGGATTGAAAAAGTCACCATGTAAACATGTTATTTGTCACATTGCTAAGGTTTCTGGAACTAAGTGTGTTACTTTTAAAAAGAATGTGGACTCAATGTTAGCGAAAATGATGCTTCTCATTACTTCAAACTGAATCTCCAAAATTGTGGTCTAGGAACTCTGCTGAACATGACCCCCAGAGCTAGGGATTATACAAGGATTGTCACAAAGCCTTGGCAATGTGAGTATTTACAACACAAAATACGTCCTCTGATAGTACAGAGGTAGGACTTTACCACACAAATTAACACTTAAACTTAGCACAACAAATGAAGGCACATACAGCCAGCCAACAATGATTGAAATGTAAAACACTTAGGAGGTTACCAGTAGATATCTTCTAAAATGACTTACTACAGAGTTCCTTACTTCTGCTCCTCAAGGTATTGTAGGTTTTAGTAATACATCGTTTCTACAAAGAAGAGACAACTGTCAAACTGTATTTTATTCTTCATAGTCCATCACTAGTAAGATAAAGAAGTATCTTGTCCCTAGGTCTGTATTCGAGTTTCAGTGCCTGTACAATATTTTTCCTCCATCTAGTATGATCTAAAAGTGAATATGTATATATACTCATATATATGTATATGAGCACACACACCTACACACGTACATACACATAAGCAATGAAAACAGACACTAATTCACAGATCCTGTGTCTCTGAGACTAAATGTAAAGCTCAAGACAAGTAAACCTCAGGGATTTAAGTAGAGTATATGATAACTCCTAAGTAAAACTCTATAAGGAGAACTCACTGCCAATCAGTCATAAATCAACATTTATAATAAGTGTACAGTGCTTTTCAGAATTCCCAAAATACTTTTACTTGGAAAGAAGGCATTACTATCTTCTTTAACAGACCCTAAAAGCAAGCTCTCCATTTTCTGATGGCAGACAAGGGGCTGAGGGCTTGAGATCAGCAGCCTGGACTAGTCACAGAGGCAGAGGAAAGCCTGTAAGTATGTGCAGGCCAAGACCTATGCTCTCAAAGGCCCAAAAAGAGAAAGGGAAAGAAGTAGAATTAGACAAAACAGGTAGAATTGATGAAGTTTTGCCAGTAAGGGGAAAAAAAGTTTCTGGCCAACTGACTTCAGGAAACAAATTGTAACATATCACTACAAAAGCTGGATGCATCTGAAGAAAGGAGAATTAGAAAGTATCAAGGTCAAAAGGCATAAATCTTTTCACTCTCCACCAGACCCGGACAGTCTGTTGGGTAGCGAGCAGGCTAAGGGGGCTGTTAGACTTAGCTCAGAACAAATGAAAAGAAAAATAAAGGTACCCCACTCTGGCTGTAGCCCCAAGGCTGACAGCATGCTAAGGGTGCCCAGAGAGTTGATTTGTCTCCACACCCTCCCCATCCTTGCATGCCCTTACTCCTATGGAAAAAAGAAGTGTGTTCAGCAGAATCATAGCACATGCACTTTGTTTGTGCTTATTAAATAAAAAGAAAGGATCACCTTCAACTATATTAATGATGGACTGGTGGATGAAGGATGCCTGTGAAAATTCACAACATCTGTTTGCTCCACTCTCTTCTCAGCATGCTGCACCTATTTCTCATGCTTAATGATGCTCAGCCACTCTGCAAGTTTTACGAACAAATGTGTGTTTAGCCACATTCATCATTCTGAATGAGCGTTCTTGATGAAGCCTCCACTGGCCTGTTTCGCTCTTTCTGCTACACTTTAACAAATGACAACTGCTCTACGTATTTTTCATTTGTTAAAAATAAAAAGCTAAGTGAAGGATAGGCCTGGAGGATTTTTTCCCTTTCCCTCTGACTCCCCCAGAAACTTCAGTGTGCCTTCCACTGTATTTCCACGCCCACCTGCCATGGCACTGACGAGGGCATGCTGGGAGAGACTGCTTATGATCTTTGGCGTCAGAGTGCCACTGGCTGTACCCCACCTAGAGAAGCCTGTCTCAGCCAACGCATCTTCTCCCCTTTCTCTAATTAGCTACCACTCTTGGAATCTC
Source organism: Hyaena hyaena (assembly GCF_003009895.1). Classification (NCBI taxonomy): domain Eukaryota; kingdom Metazoa; phylum Chordata; class Mammalia; order Carnivora; family Hyaenidae; genus Hyaena; species Hyaena hyaena. Next base: position 2,837,443 of record NW_024080728.1, on the reverse strand, counting down.
TATCACACAGCATGATATTTAAATATAGGCCTTTACTCTTCATCGGGCAGGACTTTCAACCAACAAGCTGGCATAAAATCAGGAACTGCTTTTTGTATTATCAAGAATGCTTATAACATATTAGACCAAGGAAAAGGAAATAAATATGTGTTAACTTGAGCAGTAGTAGTTCTCTCCAGTTCTCCAAAAGAAAGTGAAGATATTCACTTAGTTCTGACAAACAAGGTAATATTTAGATTATCACAAACTCAGATACTTCAGCTAAACCAAAAGACTCAACTTTTTCAACCCAGAAACACCTGAACTCACCATATGAGTGACCCACATAAATCAGGTTAGGCTGGCTAGAATCCAAGAGTTCAAAATAGCAAAGGTTTTACATATGTTAAGAAATAATCTTTAAGAATTTATTTTCAAGTGATTGCTTTTATTCTGATCATTTAATCAGAAACATGAAAAACAAAAAAACCCAGTAAGTTATTTCCTTTGTATTAAATATTCAGAGTCATTGGAAATCAGTTTAAATTCTGTGTCATAATACAACACATTTTCCTCTGTATTTGCAATGCTGACTATTGTATTAGTATTTGTATTGCATTTGACTCAGCATGTATGGCAAGACACGTTACAAATAAAATAATCATATTATATATTCAATAAAGCCACACTGTCATATCACCAGTTTTAATCGTGGTGGTTTCTGGTTTTTCCCCTTCCTGATAACATTATCAACTTTTGAAAAGGAAAAGTTTTCATTCATCCACTAATCAAATTGAGTTTTATCTCCTACCACTACCCTTCTTTAAATGCCCCCATTAAGGACTGTGGGGTTTTTTAATATACTTTATTAACTGAATTGTTACTATATCTCAATAGAGTTGCAAAATAAATAAGTAAAGGCTTCTGGAATCAAGTACAAAAAGCTTTTAGGACATATCTACTCAAAACAAAGAAGCTAAACCTTAGCAGACACAGTTAAGAAAAAAGCGTAAAAATCAAGAAATCTTAACCAGAAATCCATCAACATTACACAAGTATTTATTAAGTTCCTACTTCACAAATTCCCTGAGGACCCGAGTCTACCAAGGAGCCTCAGAACTCTTGAGCCGTCAAATCCATACTTGTCACAAGCTTGGTTGGAGACAGAATTAAAAACATATATTACACATATGTGTAAATTAATCTTGAACTTGTACCACCTTCTATCCATTCTGTTTTGTTTTATTAACAGCCAACACTAAAGATATAACTATTGTCATGCAGGCAAACGTGAAAATGCTTGACATTTTAAAAGGACCTTCGAACCTAAAAGTGTTTGATGCAAATATCCATCAAGTACCCACTCGAAGTCCAGCTCCTCCATAAAGATCTCCCCAACTATGCCAGACCGCAAAGATTATGCTCTTCTCTTAAGCACAGGAGTGGCCATGTGTGCCACACAATTTAGGTACACACAGCACTACTCCTCAGATATTCTACTGTATCATGTCTACAATTAGAATATGATCTAAGGCCTGGGATCTCATTTTATACTTCCCTCATGTCTCTTATATTGTCTCTATTGAGCACTAACTCATCTCTATCTATATGGATATCAATAGCAGTATGTCAGTACAGATATCCACACATACTCATTCATTAGATCTTATATATCCAATAAGTTTATGCTTAAGTGTGAAGTTAGATTGTAATTTATTCTTTACACACATAGTTAATGCCTCTTCCAGCTTTAGGTGCTAGGACAGATGAAAAGATGAATAAACTCCTCAATAACAGTATAACGTATCTAGGAAAGAAAAATATACTGAAATACCTACCATGGCCAATGCCATTAAAAAACTAAAGACCACAAATATAACAGGAGTTTAAGTAAAAGAAAGGATCATTTCAAAGTAGAGAAATTAAGAGGCTGCATCTACAAGCATGGCACTAGAACCAATCCTTGAAGTCTGCGAAGATGTGGGCAAGAATTTCTAAGCAAAGGAAGTAACACAAATGAAATTATGAAGCCTTAAAGCTGGGGTGCTCATCTGAGTGCAGAAAACACAACTCCTTTTAATATAACTTATTGTCAAATTGGCTTACACACAACACCTAGTGCTCATCCCAACAAGTGCCCTCCTCAATGCGCATCACCCATTTTCCCCTCTCCCCAACCCCCCCCCATCAACCTTCAGTGTGTTCTCTGTATTTAAGAGTCTCCTATGGTTTGCCTCCCTCTCTGTAACTATTTTTCCCCTTCCCTTCCCCCATGCTCTTTAAGTTTCTCAAGATCCACATAGAGTGAAAAAGACTCCTCTTTTTAAGAACACAAGATTTAAACTAGCCTTGGAGACCAGTTTAGAATATCCTATGGCCATACCAAAGTAACCTCTTTTCAAATTCTCATCATCCTATCTATTGCCCTTTAAAAACAAGAGAAATATTGCATATGAGTCCCCAGTGGCACAGAGTCCCAGAGGACAAGCTGAAAAAATAAATTTCCTCTTCTGAATTCTCCTAGACTGAGAGCTTAAATTTCGTGACCTGATTTCTTCAAAGCTTTGGCTGGAATTAACGTCCCTGTTTTACTTGTGGAAGGGTTAGCATCAGACACCACCTCCAACTCTCTGGAGCTCTTTAACATGTGTTGGCTGCAGCAGCCTTCTCTGCAGCTGCAAGAATCCAGCAAAGTCAATGCACATTTGCTCCAAGGGTCCTTTTCTCTCCTACTGGAGACCCAACACTTTGGGATACCTTCCCGTCCTTCCTCAGTCTTAATTTCCACCCCAGAGAATGTAAGAAACCCTTTACTCAGACCTCAGATTTCAGGATTTAAGTCATCCTGACCACCTTGCCCATTAGACCATGATGATTCTTTTACCTCATTTCATCTAAGTACCTTCTAAGAACAGCGATGTTTGATTTACTCTGAGCTGATGGGTTCTGAGTATAACAGGTCCACAATTTGGCAAGAACAACAGGAAGCTGATCAGTCACCACCTGAAACTCACCACCAAACTGCAGTGCCAATTTGGCTAATTCCTCCTAACTCTTGACAACTGTAACTCATCATCTCCTCTTTCTCAAGAAGCATTTGATTGCAGTGAAAGCCCAGAACCAAAGAGCTGGAACAGTAGAGCCCTAAAGGACTTTGGCAATCACTCAGTTTAACCCCCTCATTTTACAGCTGATGAAATGGAGGCATGAAGAAGGAAAATGGCTGGTTTTAAGTCCTACCGCTTTTTAGCAGCCCAAGTGAGACTGAAACCCAGCTCTCCTGACTCCCAAATTAGTCCCTCTGCTCCATGCTGTCTATCAACCTTCTAAAAGCTAGGGGGACTGAAAGAACAGCGAGGTGGTATGAAAAACCTAACTCAGCTAAAGTAACACCAAATATGGCCATTTCACCATCCCCAGAACCTGTGAATATTATGTTACAGGGGAAAAGGAACTTTGAGGATGTAGTTCCTGATTTAAAGATGGGGGGATTACTCTAGGTGGGCCCAGTGTTTCACAGTGATCCTTAAGAGAGACACACAGCAACAGTCAGAGTCAGAGAAGAAGGGGATGATGATGATGAAAGCAAAGACAGCGTGATACACTTTGAAGATGGAGGGAGGAGCCACAGACCAAGGAATACAGGTGGTCACCAAAGCTGGAAAAGGCAAATAAACAGATTGCCTGCTCAGAGCCTCCTAAAGGAAAGAGCCCCATCAATATCTTCATTTTAGACTATAAAGTTTTTTTTTTTTTTTAAGTTTTGACCTCCACAACTATAAGAGAATTTGTGTCGATTTCAAGCCACTAAGTCGACAGTAATTTATTGCAGTGGCAATAGGACACTAATGTAGATTTTGGTATCTAAAAGAGGGATGATGCTGTGACAAATAGCTAAAAATGTAGAAGTAGATTTGCAATCTCATGAGGAAGACAAGAGAAGCATGATAGAAGAATTAGATTGCCTTAAACAGCCTGTTGCCATAAATATTGGCGTTAATGATTCTATTAGTAAGGACTTGGAAGTGAGAAGTGTGGAAGAGAAAACGAATATTCCTTAGAGAATTCCTAAATCATCAAAAACAGACTTTGGTCTAAATATAAATGGTAAAGGTGCTAGTGAGAGCTCAGAAGGAAATGAGGAACATGTCACAGGACACTGAAAGAAAGGCAGTCCCTGTCATACAGTGCCAAAAAGATGAGCTGAATTGTCCTACAATTACATGAGAAGCATAACTTGTAAGCAAATGAAAGTTGGCTACTTAGCTGAAGGTTTCCAAGAAAATACAGAGATGTGCCTGCTTTCATCTTGTTGTTCATAGTAAAATGCAAGAAGATAAACTGAAGAAAGATCTGTGATGGCAAAAAGAACCAAAGTTGGATTATTTGGCCAATCCTAAATCTATTCAGATTGCAAAAGATACTCAAGTTAGGAGATGTACTGTCAGCAAGGATGCTCTGGAGAGAAGGCCAAAGGTGTATCTGGACCAACTTTGACCAGAGCCTCAGAAAGATCAAAAGATCAGAATATTTATTCACACAGGGAGTTCTTCAATGAGATTAGGCATGTGACTCACGAACCCCGTCAACCACCTCAGCAGAAGCCAGAAATGGAAGTAGGAGTGTCCAAAAAAAGATCTGCAGAGGACTCTTGTCTGGAGTGAATCCCGTAACATACCTGGGAGATCACCAGGTGTCTGTGATTGTTATATCGGTATAGATGGTGCCACCTTAGACTGAAAGTAACAGAGAAAGATGAAATGAAAGAATGCTGTCAGGTAACCAAAATTGTACAGACATGATAAAGGCTTATATAACCATTCAGTTGTAAACACATGCTACTTTTCAAGAAAAAAGGAAGGATGACCCTGAGGGCCCAGCCACAGGCCCAGAGGATGAACTGTAGACCCAGAGGGCAGATCCTCAAGCTACACAGCATTATGCTCAGACCTTAAACCTAAAGGAGCTTGCCTGCTGGATCTAAATATTGCTTGGTTCTGGTAAAGGACTCTCTTTTCCTTTCACTTTTTCTCACTTTGAATGGAATGTCCAACACAGGTATTCTATATCCATCCCACCATTGTATTTTGGGAGCAGATAATGTACTTCTAGTTTCACAGGTTCAGAGATAGAAAGCAACACTACTCCAGAATGGATTATACCCATAGCTTCACCCAAAGCTACTATAGATTACTGAGGCCATGAGATCTGGTACTTTTGAGCTGTGACTTAGATGGGAATTGGGACTTGAAGCTGTAATGGTTGAGACATTGGGGACCTTGAAATGAGATTAATTCTTTTTTTATGTGGGGTTGATATGAATCTTTGGGAGACACAGAGAGAACATACTTGTGTTGTTTTAGCCCAAGTTTGTGGTGATTTGTTACAGCAGCAATAACACAGTAAAGCAGCAGGGAGAGAAGAGGTGATCAGAGGCGGACTCTACCGTAAGTGATGTTCCTTATGGAGAAATCAGAACCCTTGAAAGTAGCAAGGAATGACCTGGATCTCCTTGCTATACCACTATACTAGGCAGAGACCTTGGGAAATGAGAAGCCATTCAGGACGCCTTTTGTGCTCCAACATCTGGTTACACTATCCCTACAAAACCCTTGTTTTTATTGTGTTGGTCAAGTATTCCATGCCTGGAAGAGGATAATTATATTTTACAATTAAAATTAAGAAACAATAGACAACATATCTTGTGCTATTTTCAGGTACAAGAGATCAGCTCAGAGATTTCAAAACTGGGTATCCAAATGTTTAGATTTTCACAACATTTCAATAGTTTAAGAAACAAAAAAAACAAAATATTTTATTTTATTTTATTTTATTTTTTTTTACAAATAGTTTATTGTCAAATTAGTTTCTACATAACACTCAGTGCTCATCCCCAAAGTGCCCTCCTCCATGCCCATCCCTCCTCCCCCGCCACATCCATCAGTCCTCAGTTTTTGTCAGCATTCAAGAGTCTCTCATGGTTTGCCTCTCTCCCTTTCCCCCACCATTTCCGCCCTTCTTCTCCCTCTTGTTCCTCCGTCAAGTTCCTCCTAATCCTCCTATACGTGCAAACATATGATATTTGTCCTTCTCTGCCTGACTTATTTCGCTCAGCATAACCCCCTCAAGGTCCATCCATGTTGCTACACATGGCCAGATTTCATTGTTTCTCATTGCCATGTAGTATTCCATGGTATAGATAAACCACATCTTCTTGATCCATTCATCTGTTGATGGACACTTAGGCTCTTTCCATGTTTTAGCTATTGTGGAGAGTGCTGCTATGAACATTGGGGTACATGTGCTCCTATGCATCAGCATTTCTGTATCCCTTGGGTAAATTCCTAGCAGTGCTATTGCTGGGTCATAAGGGAGTTCTATTGTTAGTTTCCTGAGGAACCTCCACACTGTTTTCCAGAGGGGCTGTACCAGTTTACATTCCCACCAACAGTGTAGGAGGGTGCCCAAAAACAAAATATTTTAAAATGAGACTTCTTCAGAAAACCTGATATATATACTCACCTCATTTATCCAAACAACCAAAGAGAATATGATGATGTATATATGGGATCTCAGAATCAAAGTTCACCAAAATGCAGGCCCCTGGAGACAAGACCCAGGTCCCTGATAAGACAAAGATCAGCAAGGGACATAGGGTCAAGTGCAACAGACCAAAGTAAAATAATGCATCTCTACCTCCTGAGTACCTGACAGGCTTCTGGGGTTTCAAACACCATTTTCTCACAAGAGCCCTTCAAGGGAGGGTACTGAAATTAACATTTAAAGAGATTAAACACATTTTTCCAGGTCAGCTTCATAAACAGGTTAAGTGACTGGCTGGAACCCTAAAATACTTCCCACTCTGCCATGCTGGCAAACAAGTGGATCCCATGATAAGTGATCAGAGAACATCTGTGATAAGAAGAGTTGGAAGGCAAGAAGCCTCTTATTTGGACATGGGATAGACACTTCAGAAGGCAGCAGCAGAGAAAAATTCTTTTCATGATGAAGTAGCCAAAACAAGTTGGGATACAACAGACATCTCCTAGCAGCAAAAGGTCTGGTTTATTCAAAAATTTATGCATTCAACAAACATTTATTTTACAGGCCAATTGCTGAGCTAGGTAACAATCACAATGTGACACTTACAAGACAGCATCCCTCAGCCCCCCCCCCCCCCCAAAGAACTCATGGAAGAACAGAGAACTTAGAGAATAATTGATCAATGTATTTGACTGTCTTCTGGAAAACCTAAGATCATTAATGAATGCCTCAAAGGTGTTAGCAACATATTCTAAGGGAAAAAAAAAAAAAGGAACCAATCTATTTTCTTCTTTAAAAAGATACTACAGTTGACCCTGAAGGTTGACTCAATACCAGAATGACGTGAAAATAAATCAGGACAAGTGTGTTTTCTTTTTTAATATCCCAGAAGCTTTCATTTTTTTCTCTTTAAAATGTGATTTTTAGGGGCCTCTGGGTGGCTCATTCAGGTAAGCATCCAGCTCTTGACTTAAGCTTAGGTCACAATCCCAGGGCTGTGGATGGAGCTCCGTGTTGGTCTCCACACCGAGTGTGGAATCTGCTTGGGAGGCTTGCTCTTGCTCGCTCTCTCTCTCTCCCCCTCTGCCCCTCCCTCACTCATGCTCACTTGTGTGCTCTCTAATAAATAAAAATTAAAATATGGAAAATAAAAATAAATTGTGATTTTTAAAAGCTCTGGATCTCAGAATTGAGACAAGTGAGGGGAAGTTGCAAGGCTACTTCAATACTGTCAAAATAAAGAAGAATGATCCCACGAGAGCTGTTGATCAACAGTCCAGGTGCTGCTTGAAGTGCTTAGCTCCTCACCACTTGAAGGATTCAAGCAAGAGACTGATCAACCACCAGGGGTAGTATCAACCAGATTCCTTCTCTGAGATGGGAAGGCAGAAAGGATGACCTCTCAAGTCCCACTCTCGACTTTTGTGATTCCTATATCATCACTTCATGGAAAGGGATCAGCTAACCATCTAAAGCCATTTGGCTCAAACAACATTCAAAGGAGGCTGGTTTTGCCAGGATCACTTTCAAATCTAGTGCTAGAGGTCATCTCGTCACAGGAACTCTAAGTGACATGGTGTACTAAACAGAACTGACTTAGTCCTTCACCTTGACTGGCCACTGAAGCTAACCTGCAGGCTGAATGCCAGAGCCAGTTGACCCCAAAAGGCCTCTCCAGCCCCATCTTTCCACAGATACACATCTCCCTTCTCTCTCTGAGTAAATTACTACAAGAAATACCTCCCTCAAAGACCTATAATAAAAAGATTCAAGAGGACAACAGCAGAGTGGAGCAGCATTCAGGAGAACTCGGGGATGGAAATTCCCCATCGTCCTTAATGCTGGAGAATTTACTTTAGGATGTAAAAATAACACGTACTGCTATATTTCTTCACTTTATTTGCTCTCCTCTGCAGAGATTACAGCTGTGTGCGCAGCGTCGTAAGAGTGGAGAAGGTCAGGTTGACAAAACTTCTTGGTGGGGAATAATCGTTAGCCCTCCAAATATATGTGCCTTGCAACTTCCAAGCCACAAAAGCAAACTCTGGCTTGAAAAATGCCAAGTCTCATCTCCAAGGAAATTCAGTAACTTCCAAAAGGCCTCATGATCACATTTGTGTGGTTATAATAAACCGTTAAAAACATTAAGGAGTAATTCAAATTGAAAGAGCTTTCAGGGTTGTGATTTTTTTTTTCCTTCTCAGTTTTGGCAAAGAACTTATAAACCTCAGTGAAGAAAATGCCTGCTAAAGAAAACAGGAAAATGATAAAATTAGACACAGTTGAACTTGCTTTTTATCCACCAGCGACTTAAGAAAATGATAAAATTGATGATAATATTGATGATTAAGAAAATGATATCTTTTCTGATAAAAAAGATATTTCATAGCTCCTTTGTGAAAGAAAATGTACTTATTTCCAAGTATGAAGTAGTTTGGGATGGTTCTAAAGAATTGGATTCTTTTTGTGGGGAGCAATGTCCTCTCTGACCAAACACAGTAACAGTCAGCAGGTCTGGGTAGGTTTCAAAGGAGACTGTATAGGGCACACAAGGAGCTCTACTCAACACATCGGTCCCAATGCTGTATTTAGAAGCTAGAAATGAAAATGGTTTGAGGAGTTGGTGAGCAACTGTGTTCCCCGAGAATAATGGCCCATCCACAAAGCCAACTCTCAGACTACAGTTCTAAGAAAGCCCAAACCCTCCAAAGAATTCCAGCCCATCCCCGAATTAAGGCCCCACTACAGAATGTTACAACAGCTGGAACACCAAAGATCACCATCTTTCAGACCTCATATGAAGCCACAGCATGATAAACAAATTCAATAAAATTACGAATTGGCAAACTGTTTGCAACAAATGTTATTTCCCGGATAACAAGATGGATAACGTACATTCTGCAACATATGCGAGGAATTATTGAAAACAGATGTAAATGTTCTCAAACTCAAGTCTTTCTTTGGCACAAATCTGAGTACGTTGATTTTATACTTTACAGCAGTGCCCCCAACGTACTTCAAGTAGTAACCCTTGCACTAAACAGAGTATGTTCCTGCTGCCCTCCCCTATTTCCTCATACCTGTGATGGAGATGGTGGGGATCTCTTCCAAAAACCCTTTCATAAGGCACTAAATTTGGATCCTGAATGAAACAGCAAAAGCAAGGATGAACTGCAAGCAGGGGACAATAAGGACATTTAAATGACCCTAAGTCTGAAGGTCCTCTGCTCACACACCTGCTCTGTGAAGAATGCTCTCAACAACCCCTGCTTGGAAACCAACACCATTTCCCCTTAGCTAAGTGCCACATGCATTAGTCTTCTGTGTTTGCCTCCAGCACCTCCAGCACCTGGCACTTCTGCTGACTTGTCTATGTGGCAAAAGCAGCCATGTCACAGCATCCTCCCTGCCACACAATCAGGATTTTTCTAATTGTAAGGAAAACAGTCTCCTGAGCATGCACAAAAAAACACGCAATGTGCAATCATCACATTTTGGAAATGGGGGCCCAGAGAGGTATTTTCCATGAAAAGTAATTTACATTTTTCAGCTACAAATGCATCTTTTCTTCTGAGAAAAATCATCTGTACAACAGATTTGTATCTGAAAATAGAAGGCTGGATTTATGCAAAAATGATCTCAAGGGATCATCGCAGAAACACAAAAAGTAATTTTCTGCCAAAATTACACAGAGCACTCACAGAGATGTTTTTCAAATATGACCACTAAACACATAAAATACACAAATGAAATGGAATTAATACAAACCAAGAGTTCTACAGCAATCTTAAATTAAAGAGTTTGGGGATGTCAGACAAAATATCAGAATAAAATTCTTGGGAGTTTAAAAATTACAGAAATGTCAAAGCCCATACATTTCACACTAAACAACCAAATAAACAAAACAAACAAATAACCTCTTTTTGCTTTTCCAAGGATTGGCCTCTCCAGTTTACTTAAACATGCCACCAACTGCACTGGACAGTAAAGTCAATTCTCTAAAATGTCCAAACTGTGTTAATCTTTCCAGATACAAAACTGTTACTATTACCCACATTAGAGATGAGTAAGTTGAATCATAAAACTTTAAACATGATAGTTTACAACAAAGAGCCCCAGAGGCCCAGAATCATAAAATAAATTATGAGAGTTGAGCCCATCTGGTAAGGTGTCTTAATGATGATGCTACTTGCAAATCATTAACAAAAGGAGTAGGGGTCATTTCTAGTTACTCTATTCCTCAAAAATCAGCAATTCCCAGTAACTGTGTGCAAACAAAACCAGAAAGTTGGAAGAGAAGGAGCTCTGGGCCAGGACTTGAGATATGTGGGTTCTCAGGACCAGCGCTGCACTTAAACCAAATTGGGCAGTCCATTAACCTTTCTGAGGCCTCAGTTCCTTCTTCTGTGAGAGAAGAGTTATACCAAGAAGTCTCCTAAGATTCCTTACAGCTTCAATATCTAATATGTGGCAGATATGTCATGGTAGGATTAAACAACACCCACCCCTTAATTTTTGAGGAGGTCAAATCCCATCTATGTTCTAAGAATGAACCAAGAATCACTTCTGACACCCCCCAAAGCCACCAGGCACTTTTTCTTCTACTGGAAGATAGGAAATAAGCTCCATTTGATAGACTAGAAAGGGAGCAGGAGACACAGAAAGTCCCATCTCTATTTGTCTTTACTTTGACGTTCCACATGCAGCCTCTGTTTATGTGGGCTGTCAGCCTTTGATTTCCACTGTAGTTTGCAGCACGGGGGTCACTGGGTAACCTCTGCCTTCAAGAATCGTATGAGCTCTCAACCCCCAGGCCAACAGTGCCTATGTATCTGGCGGGCTTTCTCTGACAGTCTCCAGCACTTGGCAAGAGAAGATCGAAAAGATGCAGAATAATGTCAACTCGAATAGTAATCTGTTAGGTGAATGGTTCTCTTGCTTACTACACAAGAGTAGGTTATGGTTTCATATATCATGTTCAATGTGCAATAGATATTTTTTTCAACCATTCATATTAAACTGGTGTAAATGTTTTTATTCCTTGCCACATTTCTGGGTGGTAAGCTCAGGCTCTCCCAGGAATTTGTTTGCTTTAAAATGCCATGCATCTCCAGGCGGCCTTACCTCATAAAAAATGGGCACGTCTTCTAAATGAATTTCCCCTTTTTTGCAGTTAATAACTAACCAACACAGCAGAAATACACCATGTGTGAAGCCCTGTTTACTACAGGTGGTAAACCACGTGCCTAACGTTCTGTAATTCATTCTGAATACTGTAACTCCATTCACCATGACACATTTTGCTCTGTGCTGGCAGGCATTAATACCACCCCAAATTTGTGGTATTATTTGGGACCTGATTCAGATTCAGAGTCTTGTTCTAGGAAATGCATTTGTTTGGGGGAAAGAAAATGAAAAGGACTTTTTAAGGAAGCGTCATGCCAATTTGCACTCTGAAACAAAGACCCTGTTACCCGCCCAGGGCCCTTGCTCACAGGTCAGCCTCCAGAGAAGGCTATGATTAAGGTCAACTCTGGCCTCTTGTGCCATCTGTCCTTGTGTTGTGATCTTTCCTTTCTAGACTTTTCCATTCTCCAACGCTTACACTTAATCACTAAAAACTCATCTCTCAAGGTGTCATTAAGGTGTTTAGATTACACACCTCCTTGACATAGCTTCTTGTTGACCTAGGTCTTAGGTCTAAAGTGCCTTTGGGATCCCCAATTGTTAAAGTATATGAGTACTGCTCATTAGGGTAGGTGTGTAAGCCTCTGAAAGTCACTTCATACAGTTGTTCCTACTTACCAGCCATAACTCTGTAACTAACGGCAAACATTTAGAAATGCAGGAACAGACCCAGTGTTTCCACACTCCTCCTCTGGATGGTAAAGGGTTCCAATCCTGCCCTCTATCCACAGTCTTCTGGCTCTACAGTCACTCCTTCCAGGCTTCTCATAGCAATAGGGTGGGGTTGAGGTTTACAGCTTGTTTAGTGAGAAGAGGCTGGCGATAAAAGGGAGCACATGCCTGAAGTGCCTCTAAAACACCAGGGAAATCCTTGATTCTCTCTCCTTGCCTACAGGAGTGAATTACAGAGGAAGAATCAGGGCTTCCTGGACTGCTTTTAGGCCCTGCCATGTCTTCCAGAATCCTTTCAACCAGAGTTCAGCAACCTTTTTCCCCAAAGATTCAGATAAATATTTTACGCTCTGTGAGCAATACAGCCTCCACTGCAACTAGTCATTTCTGCCACTGTAGCATGTAAACAGCCACAGACAACATGTAAACAAATTGGCATGGCTGTGTGCCAATAAATCTGTGTGTATAAAAATAGGCAGTGGGCCATAGTGGGAACCCTGATCTAGACAGGTGCTGTCCAGTAGAAAAATGAGCCAGAGAGATCATTTGAAATTTTCTCGCAGTCACAAAAATAAATAAACAGGCAAACATCAGTTCTAATAATATATTTCACTTAACCTAATATACTATTGTTTCAACACATAATGAAAAAAGACTAATGATGAGATACTTTGCATTCTCTTTTCGGCTAATTTTCGGTGTATATTTTAAACTTTTGGCCCATTTCAATTTGCCACATGTCAAGTGATGAATAGCACATACGGCTAGTGGCTGCCACATCTGACAGTACAGGTCTAGACTCACCATCTTCTTGCCTGATTTAGGCACCGTGGAAAGGAACACTCAGGTTCCTGATTACCCTACATCACCTCTTCCAGAGACGGGTCCCAAGTCACTGACATCTAGGACATCAGCAGAACCACTGGCGACAGCACAATCATCCACCCATCATCAACATTTGCTGGAGAATGTGGAAGGGGAACATTTCCCATAATTGGCACATCTCTATAAGAGGTTCTTTTTGTTAGTCAACTAACTTTTTGTTAGTTAGGTAAGGCAAATTTAAAGACATTTGGGGAGAGCAATTGAATACTAAAAGCATTTTTCCAAAAACAAAACCAAAAAGAAACCCATTTTCCTATTGGATCTATGGGTAACCCCTTCCCACTACCACCAATAGCAAACTCTTACTCTTAAAGCACCTCTTTAATTTTAACAAATGCTCAAAAAATGTCACAGGAGGGGGGTGCCCTTTTCAGTACCAGGCCCCCCAAATAACACCATTTCCCCATCTATGCTCCTGTTGTTTAAACATAATCCTCCTCCCACAGACAAAGGTTTGTTTAGTAGGATGGAAGGAGGGAGGAAGTTGAGAGAGCTTTCACTACAATTTTTAGTGTAATAAAAAGCCATCAAGACATTTGCTTTCTTTCCTTATGTTTTCAGCTTACACAAGATTCTTTTTAAAAGCATTCTCTAAAATGTGCCTAAAGTAATCTTTTCCATAGGGAAACACAAACCCAACAAACCAGCCCTTTGTTTCAACTAACATTAACAAATAGAAAATAGCAATACCTGGCAGAGTCTTGGGCTTGAGGAAGTTGGGGAGGCCAAACTCACTTTTCACAGGGCCCCACTTCACTCATGAAGGGATGTGAACACCCACTAATGGATTTCAGCACGCCCTACAATGCTAGCTGCCACGACGTCACTGGTACCAGAGCCAGCACCTATAAAAGATCCTTCCCTGGTACTGGGAGGAGGTGTGGACTACAAAAAAAAAAAACTAGGAGTTCTCCTCCATCCCATGGCAGGTCTTTAGTCTATGAGTGATGCAGACTGAAAAGAACATTGGCCCAGGAGTCAGAAAACGTCAGCCCCTGCAAGTTAGCTCCACTGCCACTTGGCAGGGATGTTGGGAGGTGGGGGTGGGCACCTGTGGAAGACGAGGTGATGCTGGGCTAAAGCCTCTCTCAATCCTGAGATTTGTGACTGTGATTCAATAAGAATGATTCTCTCAGAATGCTAAAAAACCAAGTTACCCACATACCACTCAGTTTCTTCATCAGTAAATGAGAACAATACCACCTAACTAGAAGGGCTGTTACCAAGAGTAAAAACACAACACTTCAGAGTACCCAGCACATAATTAATACTGGACATATAACACTTATTATCTGTGGGATTAGGTAGCCTTCAATAAGACCCATGCAGGCCGGCTGGGGGAGACTGGCAGCTGCCCCCACAATCCTTACCCAGCAGTCACCTCTTTGCTGACACAGTTTGCCTTTCTTCTGCCTCATCTTCCCTAAAGTAAGCTGTGGGCATGTGATGAATGATGGCCAACACAACATCAGAGGATGCTTCCTGGGGAACATTTTGAAAAAGGACCTCTCACGGGTACCTGGGTGACTCACTTGGTTAACTTTAGCTCAGGTCATAATCTCAGGATTCGTGAGTTTGAACCTCACATTGGGGTCACTGCTGTTAGTGCAGAGCCTATTTCAGATCCTCTGTCCCTCTCTCTCTACCTCTCCTCCACTCATGTTCTCCCTCTCAAAAATGAATTTAAATTAAAAATATATATATATGAAGATCTCTCAAATAAAAAGGGATGCACAAAAGAAAACATCCCTCTCAGTTCTTCAGCATGGCTTTGTTGTATCTATCTGTGATTCATAAAACCACCACACCCAGGTTGTGGCTTTGAGGAAACAAGCCCGTGAATCAAGCCAACATGCTAAGGTTGGCTGAGAAAGACTTAAAGACACTTGGTCCTTGACATCAGCTGCTAACCAATCCTTTAACTGCTCAACTCAGCTTTACTCTTAGGTGAGAGAACAAAATGTGCTCTGCTTAAGCCACTTTTTCTTGAGTTTTCTGTTACAGTAAAAAGGAGTCTACCTACAAGTGCCCTCTAGTATTATAATATTATGACTGTAAATCCAACTTCCTAATTTCATCATTCTAACACCCTCCTAAAATTCAGCTGGTCTTTTTTTTTTTCCTTAAATAGTTTATTGTCAAGTTGGTTTCCATATAACACCCAGTGCTCATCTCAACAAGTGCCCTCCCCCATGCCCATCACCCTCCCTTGCCCGTCCCCCACCACCATCAGCCCTCAGTTTGTTCTCGGCATTCAAGAGTCTCTCATGGTTTGCCTCCCTCCCTCTCCCTCATGGTCTTCCATTAGCTTCTTCCTAATCCACCTATATGTGCAAACATATGGTATCTGTTCTTCTCTGCCTGACTTATTTTGCTCAGCATAACACCCTCAAGGTCCATGCATGTTTCTACACATGGCCAGATTTCATTCTTTCTCATTGCCATGTAGTATTCCATTGTATAAATATGCCACATCTTCCTGATCCATTAATCAGTTGATGGACACTTAGGTTCTTTCCACATTTTGGCTATTGTTGAGAGTGCTGCTATGAACATTGGGGTACATGTGCCCCTATGCATCAGCACTCCTGTATCCTTTGGGTAAATTCCTAGCAGTGCTACTCTAGGTCATAGGGGAATTCTATTGTTAATTTTTTGAGGGAACCTCCATACTGTTTTCCAGAGGGGCTGCACCAGCTTACATTCCTACCAACAGTGTAGGAGGATGCCCATTTCTCCAAATCCTTGCCAGCATCTACAGTCTCCTGATTTGTTCATTTTAGCCACTCTGACCAGCGTGAGGTGGTATCTCAGTGTGGTTTTGATTTGTATTTCCCTCATGATGAGGGATGCTGAGCATCATTTCATGTGTCTGTTGGCCATCTGGATGTCCTCTTTGGAGAGGTGTCTGTTCATGTCTTCTGCCCATTTCTTCACTGGGTTATTTGTTTTTTGGGTGTGGAGTTTGGTGAGTTCCTTATAGATTTTGGATACTAGCCCTTTATCTGGTATGTCATTTGCAACTATCTTTCATCAGAAGCCTACTAGAACTGATCCATGAATTCAGCAAAGTTGCAGGGTACAAAATCAATGTACAGAAATTGGTTGCATTTTTATACACCAATAATGAAGCAAGAGAAAGAAATCAAGAAACTGATCCCATTCACTATTGCACAAAAAATCATAAAATACTTACGAATAAACCTAACCAGAGATATAGGAGACCTGTATGATGAAAACTATAGGAAACTTATGAAGGAAATTGAAGAAGACACAAAGAAATGGCAAAACATTCCATGCTCATGGGTTGGAAGAATATTGTTAAAATGTCATTACTACCCAAAGCAATCTACACATTCAATGCAATCTCAATCAAAATTGCACCAGCATTCATCTCAAAACTAGAACAAACTAACCTAAAATTTGTATGGAACCACAAAAGACCCCAAATAGCCAAAGTCATATTGAAGAAGAAAACCAAAACGGGAAGCATCACCATCCCAGACTGTAGCCTCTACTACAAAGCTGTCATCATCAAGACAGTATGGTATTGGCACAAAAACAGACACATAGACTAATGGAATAGAATAGAGAACTCAGATTTGGATCCAAAAATGTATGGCCAACTAATCTTTGACAAAGCGGGAAAGAGTATTCAATGGAAAAATTCAACTGGTCTTACCTTCTCTCAGCTTCCTGATAGACATCAAATAGATGTCTCTTCTCTCACACACACCACACTCACTGTCTTTGTGTCTTTACACATTCATTATGTCTATGTGAAAAACCAGCTGTTCCCCTTTCTTTAGGGTCAAATTCAAGTCCCAAGTACTCCAAAGTGCCTTTTCTGAACACTTTTAGCATATAATATTTCTTCTCCATGGTTTCTATGGTTCTCATAGGTTGTATCACATGGCTTGTCATAAAATCACAGAATCACAGAACAAGCTTCATCACCTAGTCTAATTTGTTGGGTAAGGAGAGAATTTCTTCAAATAACATCCTACAATACAAATTATCAACTTATTTCAGATTAAATAACCAGCAGCAAGGAGTTTACCATCTTGCAAAAGTAGTTCACTGCACTACTAGAACTTTCCTTATATTAAAACAAAATGTGACCCCTTGAAAGTATTAAGCATGGTTCCCCTTAGATATTCTGGGTTGAGTTGAGGTCTCAAATTCTCCATCAGACCAAGAGTTTCTCAGACAGAGGCATTTCTTATTCGTATTCACATCCCCACCATTTAACACTGTGACTATCACATCCTAGGCATTCAAAAATATGCTAAATAAATGATGCATCTGATCCCACCACCACTGCTTATGTAGCCAGGAGTAAATCATGACTCAACATGGATCAAATTTTCCCTTTACTGTTTGTAGAACTGGGAATTAAATCTGATGTTCACTCTCTAATAATTATGTGAGATAAAGACCTATAAGCTCAGGAACCAGATCATGGCCATGATTGCCCATGAACATATGACAACATAAAAATCTAATGGAGTGAGGAAGGAGAAAGCAAACATACTAAGAGAAGGAAAAAGTGCTATGGCTCAAGAGCTTTCAAGTTCTTGTTCCAGTCCCCCATGAGGCCTGGCTAAGTGTTTAGTCTTGAGGTTCCATAAGATGACCCTATATGAATTCCTCGGGCTTTTTACATAAAAAAGACTCAGGAGGTTTGCCACTTACCATCAAAAGAATCTTGGCCAAGGCCTTCAGCTAAAACAGTATGAAAATAGGGATAAGTGTTTACAAAAGCGGTAGCTTAATCAAACCATCTGGAGGCAGAGGAGAGGAATGGATGAACTACTACTCCTGCCCAGAACATATTAGAACAACTGAGCAAAAGCATACCCTTAGAGCTCCCCCACCATACCACGCTTCCTCTTTCTGCCAGTTCAGAAACACTGGTCCACATCCTTCTACAGCAATAAATGACTGAGCAGACCTGTGCTCATTCCATCCCCCACTTATTCCTGGAGAATCTGTATCAACCCCATCTGTGGGGCACCCCCAAAACACCCGGCTTCTCTGAGCTTATAACACAATTCAGCAGATACTGGTCTTAATAAGGGCAACTCTCAGCTCAAACACAATTCTAGTCCTTGCTTCCTTCTTACCTCCCCTGGAGTTGCTGACTTCCCTTCTAGTGACTTATGTGCTCTTCTGGAGCATCTAGCCTTATAAAACCTTTATAGGGTGTGGCCAACCATAACACTATTCAGCTAAAAGACCTAAAAATAATTGACTATAATAGCAAAATGACTGGCAGCTAGAAATTTCTGGGACAGATGATGCCAACTGGCATTCCCTCCAATGATACCACATGAAGGATCATATGTTCCACCAACTGGATAAAACTCCTTCTGATCTTGATTTATTCATTCACCATTTGTTGAGTATTTTTTCTAGACTCAAATCTCTGCTCCTCTCCTTACCAACAATGTAATCTTGGGTAAGTGGACTGAATATCTCAGCACCTGTGTGACCTCTCCTGCAAGACAGAGATAATAGCAATGCCTTTATCACAGTGTTAGTGACCATCAAGTGAATACATACACAAGTTTCTTTAAGTTCCTGGAACATGGCATTGAACAAAGGTTAATTCATTAATATTTATTTAAATAAATTATTTTATTTAAATAAATGTTAACATGAATGTTTAAATGTTTCACATTTATTCACTGAATGTGAATTATTCAGTCCAGATAGGCTAGATTATACAATAACAAACATCTCATTAGCTTTTATTCCTCGCTCATTCTAAATGTCCAGTGTGAATTGGCTGGTGGGGAAGGGGCTAGGATCACTGTAGTCACCTAGGGATCCAAGCTAGCTGAGTCTCCAATACCTTACAAAGCTGGTCTCTCAATGAAAGCCTTTAGGGTTTCCCACAGCAGAAGAAAAGGACACGGTTTATGGTGTCTTAAAAGCTCCTATCGACAAGTGATACAAGTCACTTTTCCTGCTGAACTAACCACTGCAAGGCATACCAAATCTCAAGAAGGAAAGAAAGTGTGACTCTCCTATGCACACAGAAGTATTGATGAGCTCCAGGAACACCTACTACAACTATTATTACTCTACACCAGGCCCTATGCGAGCATCCACACTCTAATGAGTATGTCGTACATTTACCCAATTTTGATATGATACTGTACTGTAACAATATCACTGGTTTATGTTGGACATGTGGCTTTAATTTCTCTGTATGTGTGTGCAGAGAAAAGAATTTTTTTTTTGAGACTGAATCTAGTGAACATGAAAAATCAAGCTTGTTCAGTTCAGAGATTTTGTCAAATCAGTTGCTTGGTAGCAGGCAGAAAAGCCACCTGGAAAATGGACTAAACTGACTTGTTAATTTGGTAGTATTTCTGAATAATAGATTACTCTTCCACTTGGAAAAACCAGTGGACACAGCTCTTTTGTGCCCAACACTTCTGTTTTTTGAAAGGTATCACTGTAAACAGAAAGAGCCATACTAAGACACACTTAGAAGCTCCAATAATGTGCAACAATTTTCCTAAAACTGCAATAGAAAAAAAATCAACTGAAACATGAAAATTTAAAATGCCCTATTACCTGCATTTCGCTCTGTAACATTCCACTTCCCATCATTTCTAACACGCATCTTAAGTGTGCTAATTGGAAAGGCCCTGCCATGTATACAGCTCTGTTTTCAAGATGACAACTGCTTCGCTTTTATCACTGGGCTCAATACCAAGAGGGGAATCATTTTCAAAATTCAAAGCGTTTTGATCTGGCTTTGTCAACTGGCTGCCTGTGCTTGGTTGGTATCCTGTCTTAGAGAGAAAACATGAACATTTCAGGTGGTGGGGCCGAGGCTAGGGGAAAGAAAGCATCCCTGAATGGCTGAGTGGGGGGAAAGGTGTCCTAAGATTAAAAACAAAAGTCAAATAGCACTAGAAGGCTGCCAAATTATTCCCTTCCCCTTTTAGGGGAGGGGGGAACCTACTAAATATGCTACAAATTTCATTGAAAAAAAAGTCATTAACTAATATATCCCAGAAAGGAAAGCTCAGGCAGCTTAAGTCCCACCCAAGAAAACAAGCAGGGAGATTTGCTCAGTTTCCACTCATCTCCTCCAAAATGACAAAAATGTTGGGCAGATGACAGCTGATGTGTGGTCTGATGACTCAAGCCTATGAAGAACTCTCAAAAAAAACAAACAAACAAAAAAAAAAACAACCCAAGAATAATCCATGTTCCTGTTAGTCACTCCATATTAAATCCAACCTACCAGACAGAAAAGCAGGGTCTTCAAGTTCAAGGGCCCTGAGCCCAAGAGAAAGCAGCTCTTTACTTTTTACCCTGAAAAACCCATGTTCCCAAATGGTTCACACATGTAGGACTAAGGAATAATACCAAACATTCAAATGAAAACAGTAATGCAAAATTAGGAGTATGTGTTTCCCTCTGGTGACAAATGGATTAAGTATCTTATTGAGGACCACATGCTTGCTTCAATATTCACCAAGATATTCAGCATGACAAAGATCCAGCATTTCAACTGGGTAGAGCTTTCTCTAGGAGAATACCTAGAGGTCCTATTTTGATATCTCTTCAACACACCTGCTGAAAGTATAGCATTTTTAGTGGAAGGTAGCAACTGATAGCCAGCTTTTCAGCACAAGGTTCATGATGAGGTAACTTTGGATACCTGAAATTGCACCCAAACTTGGTCTATGAGACATCAAATACAGCCTAAAGAAAACATGCATGTTTTATGGGGAAGGTTAGTTTCTCAAATGGACCTGTCAAGTAAGTAAGTGTCTTGGTTCTAGATACATCCACAGAAAATCACTTTATCTCCAGATACAAACCCTAAACTCTTATGGAAAATATAAAAAGGAGATCTAAGCTTGCTCTAACTTGGCAAAGTCCCTAAGTCTAAAGCAGTGGTTCTAATGTTTTATTGGTTTTTGAGGAACTCACCCAAGCAGCTTTTCAAAATACAGACTCTCAGCTTCCCCACAAGGGATCCTGATCAAAGCCCCAGGTGGTTTAGATGTAGGCAGTCCATGGGCCACCCTTTAAGAAACTCTGGTCTGCTGCTTTCACCCCAAGGGTCAGACATCGCAGACAACCCTGGGTGGGCCTCTTTAGAAGAGAACCTCATGAAAACAGTCACCTCCCCAGAGCACTCCTTGGTGCTGATAGTAGCTACACTGCCAACTTCCCAGCATGCTAGACACAACCCTCTCTGTGGATCACCTGACCTCAGACTTGCTTGTCTCAGCCCCTTGCCTTTTCCTGTTCTACTAACATGATCCATGTTGTGCATGACTGACATCCTCACCTAACAGATGTTGTTCTGAACAAGTCTGCCCTTATTCCAGGAGCCACAGTGACTTCTCTAGGAAACCTATGGATTCTCCCTAGGTCTCTGAAATTGCCATAACCTATGCCCACATGCTGTACCCAGTCATTTCTTGCCCATCAGCTCTCTCTTACCTGGGTTCCTTGTTCACCTGGAACAGAGCCAAAGAGAGATGGAATGATCATATAATCTAGTTAGAGTACAATGAAAATTGCAAGGTATTGGGGAACAGGTATGGGAGTAAGATGTTCTCCTTGCCCCCAAACACACAGAGCACGCATCCCTGAATTTCACACTCATACTCAACTCTCAACTAAACTAGGAAACACAGACTACACAGATAATCAGGCCCCAACAGAAAGTGTGTGTGAATAATGGAAATAAACAAAATATAGATTCTAGAAGCTGTGTCAATAATCGCTGGCTGGATTCCCACTTCACCATTTAACTATAAATCCATAGTCACTAAGGATTGTATCAGATCATAAATACCTGTTTATATCATGTCACCATATTCACAATTTCCCCAGAAAATCATTAACTGGCAAAGAAAGTTTGCAGTTTGGAAGAGAGTGGTAATGAAATGCTCCTCTCTGCATTTCCTACTCACGGTTGAAAGAGCAGAAAGAAATCTCAAAATATGTATTTTAGAATGCAATCATAAATATCTACCACCCACCCAAAGACACGTTCCACGTGCTAATTTATACCAGGCTAACTTTTTGTTTCATGCTATATTGATGGGCTTGACAGTTTTTCGAAGAGTTTATAACTGCAGCAGTGTTGATCTTATTTAAAGAGAATATTAAATCAAATCCCTTGTCATCGGCATAAAATCTCCTATAGCATCAACAAAAGGCGGCAGTTTTTATTGATTCCCTGATACAAAAGATGTATGAAGTGGACTGATGCTGCTCTGCCCAAAAAAAAAAAAAATCACAATTAAAGCCCCATGAAAACTATTAGTCATTGTAAAGGCCATCATTGACTTTTAATGGCATCCTAAAGGGAAACAATATGTTTCACTTCAACATCCAGGGCTGAGAGAATAAAATACTGTATTTCCAGGGTGGGCATAGCAGAGGGTACACCAAGAAGCTTTACATCAATGCTTGTTGTATCAAAAGGCAACCTAATAACACACAATTCATGTCATTCAATTTACTGTCCACATTCACGATAAGGGAATTTCTAGGGTAACAGCTGGTGAAAAATGAAAAATGCACGCATGCAACCAGATATGCTCGGTCTTCCTGAATGAGCACAAACAGGGAGTGGATCTGCCATGTGGCCAAGGGCTTTCACTCTTCAAGACCTGAAGATGGACTACTTACAAAAAGGAAGGGGGAATGAAGGTGTGAGCTCCAGTTGCCAGAAATGGGCAGGTCACTACTCCCTTGGGGCCTTAGCTTCCTTACCCATAACAAGATGGAATCTAGCTTCTTTGATTCCTCTCAGATCAGTGATAGCAAACAGATTTACTCTTGCATACTAACTCTGACTGCTGGACTAACATCTCTCTGGACTTCAGTCCTCTTCATCCCAAAATGAGAGGTGTGCTGTGCTGAGGAGGACTCTGAGTCAGCATTCAGACACAGTAGGAACAGAGGGACTTTTAGGTTACTAGATGATCTAGAAATGTGCTCCCTGGGTGCCAGAGGGGCCATGGCAGCAGCTAAGCCAGTCCTTTGCCCCAAGATGGCAAAATTCTATAAAATTCACCTCCAGAACATTGTAAAGAGTCTAACTTACCATCAGTTGACTCACTCAGAAGAAATTCTTTTGTCCTCAACCAAGGTTCTCTACAAAGTTCAGGCCTCAGCAGGGGTTGGGGATGGTACTTAATACAGGAGAAAAGTGCCATGAACAAAACCAGGAAGTCAACCATTTAAATTCCATCTATGTTTGCTCACGTTTTGAGGCCTTGGGAACTCTTCCAAAAAACTCCTATTCAGAAGAGAATATATTATTTTCACCAGCTGTTTTATTTATTCAATAAGGAATTCCTAAGGACCTACTTAGTACCAAGAGCTGTGCCAACTGGTACGTGGAAGACACAGGGAAGGTGGCATGCAGTGGTTAAGAGCTTGGCTGGCCCTGGACTTCAGGGCCATCAGGCTTTGAGAACCACCTTCTCCACTTGCTAGTTGTGTGACCTTGGACAAGTTAATTCACCTCTCTGAGACACACTATGTGAATCTGCAAAAAGAATTCAAGAACATGTTCCTTGTTGGACTACTTCAACTTATAAAAGAGATAACCCTGGCAAAGTGCTCATCCCGCACTTGTTTTAGCAGCATTCTCTCTCTGCTCAGGCCACTACTGGAAGCTTCACACCTGCACAGGCAGCAGCCCCCTCCTGATCATCATTTATAGGTGTCAAAGATACTTCAAAGTCAGTGTATCACAACCCAATGTATACTCTTCTCTCAACCTCACTACCACCAAAAGCCAAAACAGACCAAAACCCAAATGGCCTCGAAGTATTCCCCATTTAAGTAAATGTCTAAGTAAATGGCAGAACATTGGAAATTTCATAAGTTTCAACCCAATGGATCCTAGACAGAAATCTAGATGTCTTCCTGGGCCACTTCTTGATTGCTCCTTCAATGTCACTGTGTCAAGCCCTGCCAGCTGGGTCTCAATGTACTTCCACTTAACACCTCTGTGTCCACCACCATTTTGATTCAAATCCCCACTATTTCACCTACAGAGTTACAACACCCTCCAAACAATCCTTTCACTT
This sequence comes from Hyaena hyaena, assembly GCF_003009895.1. Classification (NCBI taxonomy): domain Eukaryota; kingdom Metazoa; phylum Chordata; class Mammalia; order Carnivora; family Hyaenidae; genus Hyaena; species Hyaena hyaena. Next base: position 2,813,084 of record NW_024080728.1, on the reverse strand, counting down.
TCACTGCTACAACTGCTATGCAGTCTATTTTGCACAACATAGCCATCATGACTTCACTAAACCAGAACTTGATTGTGTTCGTTACCTGCTAAAAACATTTCAGTAGCTGTGTGTAGTTCATGAAACAAAGACCAGGAAGTTTCAGGGCTGTGCTTGGACTAACATGCTATCTTCTCTACCTCTCTGGCTTCATCATGTCCTCCACCTGTTCTCTGTACTCCAGACACAGTGACCTCCATCCAGTTTTTGAATATGTCCCTGTTCATGCTGTTTCCTCTGCCTGGAACCATCTTCCCTTCCTATTCTGCCCTCACATCTCAGCACCAACAATGCTCCCTTACAGCCTGCTTGATGGGAGTACAACCCACTCAGTCATACTTAGACATGCTTACAGGCCTGCATATGCTTGATTTAGTGTTCTGCTGTTGCCATCATGAAAGTCTTAATTTTGGAACAAGAGATCAGTGCATTTACATTTTGCACTGGGCCATGCAAATTATGGACAAGCCAGTCTTGTTCTCAGGGGAGCCTTCGTGGACCTCCCCAAATAGCTAAAATGCCCCTTCACAATCCTGCACAGTGCCATACACCTATTCATCTGTGCAACCTGCCACAGTCAACATTTTTACATTGGCTTGAGTGACAGTGATGGTTTGTCTTCCTCACTTGAATCTAAGCTCCATGAATCCAGTGTCTGATTTTTGATTACCACCTCATCCCTGACACCTAACATACAATAGGCAATCAGTAAAAACTGGCTGAATAAGCATTTTTATGATTCCTGTTGTCATTACTGGTATTGCCCTGTGCCATTAAGGCTAAGAGCCAGCAGGAAAACACAAGAACTACACAACACGACAATGGATAAGAACAGAACACACCAACTGTGAGGGAGGCTGCAGGGGGCTGGCACAGGCAGTGCCTGGGAGCATGTACACATGGGGGTGGGGCAGGGGTCAGGGGAAGGTGGTCCCTCAAATAGAAGGAACAGAGTAACAAAAGCATAAATGGGAATGGGAACTAATGGGGGGTGGAACATTCTAGCACAGGGGCTTCACTGCAAAGCCAACTCAGTCAAAACTGGGGAAAGCCATGAACCTAGGCTAGAGAGTTCACATTTTCCTGAAGTGTGGAGGCAATATATGCAGTGTTTTAATTAGGGCAGTTTCTAACTGATGAAGCCTTAAAAAGTGTGAATATCATTACTCAAATAATTGCATAAAGATGATTTTCTAGCTATGTACAAAGGGGGGTGGGAAAAAAAGTTTGAGCACAGTTGCAACACCTTCTTCTTTCCTGGAACCTTATGTTAAAATGTGCCTAATAGAAATATGCTTCCATATTATATACAAATGCACGTTAAGCACGCTATACTTTTCAAAGTGCTTTCAAACACTCCGCATATAAATGGCTCTCAGCCACCTTTGACGAGTTCCTCGTCAATTGATCAAGTGTTTGGTCATCTCAGCTGACATCTTCCAGCTGGTACTGCCCTAGAAAGATGTTTCCCAGATGAAAGACACATATGTATTTCTCCAGAAGGCAGAAACATCTCATCTGCAGCAACCTGCATCAAAGAATGATACCGGCAAGGGTGTTTATTCTACTCAGGGTTGTGGTTGTTACTGCTTAAATTCACCAAGACAAAGGTGAATTTTTCTAAACATAAAAAGAACACCCTTTAACAAATGAACAATTCACAAATGCCCACATACTGTGTGCCTCTTTAACAGAACCCAATTGAGCAAAAATGGTCTTATTGTGATGTACAATAAGATCCAATGTTCAAAAAGTGCACTTAACTCATTACTCAGAAATATGTCCATTGCTCAAAATGGATAGCTATTTAATTTCAACTCGAAGACGGCAGGGAGAATGGCATGCCTCTGTTTACACACTCCCCACTTAGAATCAACATAAATACAGGTAGATTATGTTTTCCATCTGAGGCAGATCAAAGAACACAATACCGTGAAGCCTCAACATTATTCTGCTCCATTCCCACTGTCTCCTATATGAATTCTTGTCATTACATCAATTTAATCCCCTGCCATTTTAGGCCACTGCTCATCAAGCTGAATGAAAGCACAATAGCTGGTGTTTAACATGACGGTGTTCCTTTTTCCAACCTGCCTCCTTGAAAGTAAAAGTTTGTAGAATGTACAAAATTTTCTTTACAGCTCATTTGAGATGCATCAACAATCCCAGAGACAGAAAAGAATGAAAATAATAATTTGCTCTTTCAAGGAGCTGGGCTGTTTCAGGGATCCATGGAATTCCAGACCCCCTGTTGATGGCTGCACCATGTAGGCCACTCTGCCCCCTTGCTCACCAGGCAAGCCTCTGGCTGCCCAGGCCCTTGCCTTGTTTGATTTGTTGTGTCTCTATGTCTCCTCAGAAGGGCTTACCTCTCTTGACAATCCCAGAGGGAAAAATGATGCTTTTCCTCCCTGAACCACATGCCCCTCCACCCACAGACCCGGGCCATATGCTTACTGCTCACTCTGTCTTACATGCTCCCTCCACTCGCTGGGATTTAGAGCAGTGACAGCCACAGGACAGACCTCTGGCTAAAGTCACAATGAATTGAGAGGTGAGAATATACTCTGTACGCTCACTCCCTAAAGGGATTCCCAGAGCTCAAACAGGTAGACGCCAGAGCAGTTTGGGGAAAATTAAATTACATGTCAACCTAACCAGAGCAATTTTTGCACTGCCCTCAAATTTACCAAGTGATACCTCTGCCGGCAGGAGGTGTTTTATGGGTGGGGGAAAGATAGACATAGAAAGGAGAGGCATTTGAAAAGCCTGAAATTCAAAATAGAAAAAAACAGGGGGTCAAAGAATCTCAAATTGCATTCTTTTCTTTAATTCCCACTGTATAAATAAATCAACTGTGGTTAAGACAGGGAGCTTCTAGCACACAGCAGAACAACCATGTCCCATAACCACAAGTGATCACTGCAGCCTATGCTTTGAAAGGGGTAGTCAGGACTTCTAAGTCAAACCACCTGTCAAATAAAGATGGGGGGGGAAGGAACTTCAATAGACAAGTTACCTTGATCAGTCACCCAGAATCTTCTGGTGATACTGTGTTGCATTAACAATACATTAATGGATGGAGAAGCCTACACTGGGACATGTTTAGTAATTATTACAGACTGGAAGAAAATCCATAAGCCCACCGGAAAGTTCAAAGATCCTTCTCATATTTACAGAGGAATGTATCCCCTTACCCAGGACCATCAACGGTTTGAGAATGAGTCCAGATCTAAAGAACCATGAACAATTAACACAAAATAAAGCATACGAGATGTCTTGAGGTTTTCAGGACCAACTAAGTTGCATGATTGATCTAATCTTCAGGACAAAATACTTGAACCTCCAATCCTAAGATAATGTATCCTCAAAGATAACAGTGAAGTCTTTAAAGCTTCTCTATTCAAAAATCCCAGTTGTGAAAATACAGACTTGAATAACAGGATCTGTGGTCTTGTGCATGAATGACCTTTCTCACACCAAATTAGTTATGTCCTTGATATTAACACCCCCCTCTCCCTTTCATTCTCAACATCTAAACTTCAAAAAAGGCCATGTACAGAGGTACATTAATGAAGAATTCACACAAGGTCTAGTACCAGAAGTCACACAAGGTCTCTGGCTTCCAGAAAAGTAGCTTGTCTGGAACCAGTGACCTCAGAAGTCCCTCCCATCACAAGGCCAGCTGCCCAGCACCTCAGGATCCAGACCCCCTGCCACAGCTCCAAACACCCACCAATACCCAAGCCCTATGGCACTTGTGGCTCTTGCTAGCTATGAGGCAAAACACACTGCCAGCTCAGGCAGTAGAAAATGTCTACTACTCCTACTGGATTCAGATGTTGTCCATACCTACCATTAACTGTCTCACACCATAACACATGTTCACCTTAAAAGTTTCTTTAGTCTTGTACAAAGCAGAGAGTGATGCATCTTCAATGAGCCACAAACATACATACTTCTTTCTGGCCAGTGAATTCTTCCAGGGCACCACGCACATGAACAACTCCACATTCTCCAAGCCCCTACCTTGTTAAGCCTCAGTACTTTTGCACTTAAAGAAAGGATCCTTGGTTTATTTTACAGATGAGAAAACTGAGGTCCACAGAAGCAGATTAACTTGACCCTGGGACTCACAGAAAACCTGCCACTAAACTAGCATCAGAAAAGGTAGTTTCCCTGATCACCAAGATCTCCGGACAAACATTTGCCAACAGCATGAGTGAAAAAGGAGTTGTGGCAAAAAGGAGTTTGGAACGATTTGCTGACCACGGGTCCAGCCTTCACCACCTGCCAGCCTCCTACGCTCCCCCAGGGTTCCTGCCTGGATATGGCTATAATCTCCCTCAACCCCTTTCTCTCGTGTGCAGAGAAAATGACATTCACAATCTTGACTCTTAGCCTTAGAAACTCAAACTGGTCATCACAGAGAACCAGCATTTTGTTAAGCCCTCTATTCTCCCAGTTGTAAATGTGGGGCTTCTGTCTTCCCCAATTCTATGAGCCAACCCTCCCCCAAACACATGTGGACCAACAGGGAGCCCTCCCAGAGCCAGCCCCACGGCCCCAGTTCTTGGGAACAAGGGTGCACACATGGGGGTTTGGACGTGAAGATACAGGAAAAGTGTAGAGGAGGAATCCTCAGTCAGGGCTGGGAGGAAAATCGAACCCTTGAAAATTGCAAAGCAAAAGATGCCAAGAGAGATTCTTCACTGTCACAGCCGCTTACCATAGAAATCTCTCCTCATTTGGGGATGACATCGGCAGACCTGTTTTTTTGTCACCAGTCATTCTGCACTTGCTTTAATTATGCAGCACACCAACAGAAATTTTCTTTCTGATCACATAAATCACACCGCTGTGACACCGGGCTCAATAGGCTCGGCTGGAACAATGTGCTGAGAGCTATCGGCTCCATCGCTCAGGCCCACAAGGTGTATCATTTAGCCAAGAGTGATAATTAGACACAGAATATACTGAAAACTGTCAATAGGCATGTCAATAGAAGAACTCTTAGCATCTAACACCCAGTGAATCAATGGTGTTTTTCAGCTATAAAATCAAGAAAATGATAGCTTTCAAATGAATGGTGGAAAGGAAACAGGAGCCTCCTTGGGGAGGAATAAAACAGCTCAATTTTCCCTTACTGAGTGCCTCTCCAACTACCTCACTCAATGGAAAAGGTCACAGAACATTACAGCAAAATGTCTCTGAAACAAGATGTACAACAGCGCTGGGACATGACATGCTGCCTGGGCACCCCACAAAGGCCTTGCTGTCTTGGACCTGACAGGAGCTGCAAATGGGTCAGTAGATGGCAGACCAGAACCAGAGGGGGAGAACTAGGGAGGGCGAAGAAGCTGGGGACTGAGCTGCAAGGGAAAGAGATGTGTCCACTCACACAGAAATGAGACTGTGTGCAGGGCAGGGGGCGGGGAGGGTGTCTGAGCCCAAGCACAGAGAAAGTGGGTACTTGAAGTGGGTGCTGCTGAAAAGATAAGCTCTTAACAATGCTCAGTTACATTTCACAATCGACACAAATATTCATAGACAGTCCTTACATGCTCCTTGCTATGTGCCGCTCACTCCTCCAAGGATCCCACACACGTTAACTCACTTGACCCTCATGACGGTTCTGTGCAACTATTAGAGTCATTTTAGAGGTAAGGAAATTGAGGCACAGAAAGGTTAAGTAACCTGCCCATAGGCACACAGTATGTGACAGGGCCAACATCTGCACCCAAGGAAGCTGTACTCTCACATACCATGCTATGGCCGCCTCTCGTGATGGCCAGACAAGCTCCCTGTTACACCTGCCTTTTCTCTGTTAACAAAACCAGGTGAGAAGTGGGCCTGTATGAAAGGTGAAATGGTATTACATGTCTTTGGGAAAGCCTTGGGATTTCTCAGGGTCTCTGTTTCCTTCTAAGGTTGAGCAGGGGGGAGGAAGAGAGGGGCAGGGGGATGATCATGAGAACTGTGGAGTATGTTACCATATACTGAGCTCACTAAGCGATCTCTCAGCTTCACTTCACAGATAAGGAAGTCAAGTCTTGGAAAGGTTTAGAAAAATGCCTCTGATCACATAACCCAAAGGGCTGGGTTAGAATCTAGTGGGTCTCACTCTCAGGTTGTACTCTCACTGACCACACTAAAATGCAGGCTATGAGAAGGCTTGATGCATACAGTGCCAGGAACCCCAACTAGTACACTTGATTAGCCCTCAATACATGATAGGAGTGGGGGGGGAGGGGAGAAAGAGAAAGGGGAGGAAGAAGAGAGGGAAAACTAGAAGACAGGAGTATAAGGAGCTGGGAAAATATACACGTTGAGATACCCATCTAGACATATTGCAAATAACTTCAGCAATTAATAAATGAGAAAATATACATAGTTGCTACTTCTGGTTTCAATCTAATATATGATTTATTTAACTGAGTATTGGTACTGTCTTTAGGAGCTCTTTATATATTAAATTGGAAGTTGGGTTTTTTGCTTTTTTTTTTTTTAAGATTCAAAAAGGCAGAAAGTCTAATTTAAGGTAACATTATTAAACACTACGTGCCAGGTTCTGGGCTTGGTTCTTTTATTTAATGGTGTTTAATATTCTTCATTCTCAAAGCTATTACTTATATATTGAAAAAAAATCCACCTTTTTGATAGGATAAAGCAACTCTACCAAAGTTATTGCCTTAAGTAAATAAACCAACTGTCAAACCCAGGACAGAAGTGGCAGCCTTATAATTAAGTAATCACTAATGGACATTAGCCAGATGACATTTGCAGTGACTTACCCAGTGAGGTATGTGGCCATGTTCACACATCATCAAATAGTTCACAACACTCGAGGCTTCATGCTAGGGCTGCCTTCCCTACTCAAGCTTTCTTCCCTATCACGTGTGTTTTTCTAAGTAGTAGGAGAGTCTACAAGCTTTGGTCCCTGCCAGGGCAAGACAGAGATCTAGTACACAACCGATTAGGACACCAGCATCCTACAGGGTACATAGCAAGCTCTTAAAAATAAATTCTGCTGGACACAGATCAACTATCAACATCTCTCACCAGTCACAAGTTCTTCCAAACTGCTTTCCTCCTTGCTTCTCCTCTGCTCCCCCAGAGTTTAAGAGTTGATTATGTTATTCCGCTGTGTAAAACCATCAACGCTTCTTATCCAGAGCAAAAGCCCAAGTGTCACTAGGAATGAAAAGGACTCCTCAGGGAAAACCATTCCAATCCACAGGCCCACTAGTTGCTGCTCTGGTTCATCATTCACACTCCTGTTCAGGTCTTCGCATTTGCTATTCCTTGTCTGGTGTACTGTTCCTTGTCTGGTGTACTCTTCCCTTAAATGCTCCCATGACAGAGTTTTTTCTCATTCTCAGTACAAACATTTCCCTTGCCAGAGAGTTCTTAACTGAAAATGTGATCTTAAGGAGACACACAGACACCCTCCCTCACTCTTGATCGCACTTGTCTTCATAACATCTATCATAAGCTAACAGTTGTTAACTGCTTATTTTCTTCAGCCTCCAATTACAAGTAAGCATCAGCAGGTGGCAACTTTCTTTTACTCATTGCTGAACCACAGCACTTAGAACTGTAATGTCATACACATGAGGTTCTCAATCCATAATTAATGACTGCCTGAATAAATACACAAATGAATTCCCATATGCAAAGAAAAATTAAAATTAAAAATCAGTGACAAAATTAGTCATAGGTTGAGCCACTTAATTCCAAGCATCTTCATAGGCACAGATGGAGTTTTCCCAATAAGCATGCAGACCATTCTTATTGGAAAAATAGAGTAAGGTGAGGCAAGGACCTAGCTGAAAAGCCATGCTCACTGGAAGCGGCATAATCAAAACATCCCTAATCACCAAAACAAGTAATTTTAAGAAATCAGTGAAGAGAATACTAGAAACACATCCTTTGTTAGCCCTATTTCCAGCATTACAGACAAATATTAAGAAAGCTATTTGTGGGAGTTCCTGTCCTGGTAATAATTAAGTAACTAGTATCACTCTAACTCTCCAAGAGATAAAAATTTTAAACTCTGGGAAAAAATATAAGCAACAACTAATTGAAGGCACTGGAGAGCTAACAACACAGATAGGAAACAGAGGAAATTCAACAACCTTTATAAAAGAAGGGAACCATATTAGGTAATGTCTGTGTTTAAATGGCCTTTCTTTTGAGGCTCCTGGGCGGCTCACAGTTGGTTGAGCATCTGACTTCTGCTCAGGTCATGATCTCAAGGCTCACAAGTTCAAGCCCCATGTTGGGCCCTATGCTGACAGCTCAGAGCCTGAAGCCTACTTCAGATTCTGTCTCCATGTCTGTCTGTCTGTCTCTGTCTGTCTCTCTCTCTCTCTCAAATATAAACAAACATTAAAAATTTTTAATAAAAAAGTAATCAATGGCCTTTCCTTTGTGTCAGTTTCACAGTCTATACTGTACATAATGCCTAGATCTCAAGAAGCAAGCTCTGATTTCATAGGCTTACAAATCCAGAAGTCAGTTGTAAAAGTAGTTGAAAGTCATGAAGGGAAATCCCAGAAGAGAGAGTATGATGGAGGTAGTAAATCCATATACACTGTCTTAGAGATCCTTAGCTTACTCCTGAACTGGGGTTGCAGAAATGAAGTCCAAGTAACTTGGCAGAAACTAATAGGTTAAAGGTTGAAAAACTACTACATATTTCCTAAGGTGCCACCATGGGCTGTCAGAGTTTGTAGTTTTAATTCTGACAAGGTAAAGGGGCTTTGTAAATACCTTTGGTTTTGTATAAAAACTCCTGAAGAAATATACCTCAAAAATACAGACTATGCCTCAGGATTATGATTTTGCACAAAGACTAATAGCAAAATTAAAACAGAGATGCCCTAATGAACTTTTAGAAACAAAGCTCTCCAAGGCCATCATCCAGTAATTTAATGGTAAAAATCAATCTAGAACAAAAGTCAAAATTTGCAGAGGAATATATCAGAATCCAGAATGCAATATATTAATACAGTGTCCTATATACAAAGAAAAATACTAGGTATGAAAAAATATGACTTACAGTGAAGAAAAATCAATCAAGAAAAATAGACCCTGAGATAATCCAAATGTTTGAATAAACCAAGACTTTAAAAAAACTATTACCAATATTTTCAGGGCATTCAAAGGAAAAAAAAAGTGTCATAATGAGTAAACAAATGATGGAATCTCAACATAAAATTTAAACCACAAAGAAATAACCAAATAGAATTCTGTAACAAAAGCAAAACATCTAAAATGAAAAAAAAAAAAAAAAAAACTCACTGAATGTTCTCAATAGCAGATGGAAATATTAGGGGAATGGGAAAAGGACTGTTCAACTTGAATAGAGATCAGTAACACTTGAAGAAATGTTTAACATTTGAATAAATATTGATCCAATCTGATGAACAGAGAGAAAAAAGATTAAAACTAATGGTCACAGCATCAGCCAATATAGGACAATATCAAGTGGTCTAATATATGTGTAACTGGAGTCTCAAAAGACAAGAAGAGAGAAAAGAGGTAAGAAACAGTATTTGAAGTGGACAAATATTCTCTCAATTTGGGGGGGAAACAACTACAAAGTGATTTAAAAAAGCTTTCAAAAATTGGAAGCTGGACAAACACAAAGGAAACCACTTCAGTGCTCCCAGAACAAAATCTTAAAAGTATCCAGAGGACAAAGACACATTACATTCAGGGAACAACAAGTGATGGCTGGCCTGTCATTAGAAATCATGGCTGTCAGTCCACCTGGGTGGCCTAGTCAGGTGAGCAAGAGACTTGATTTCAGCTCAAGGTCACTCATCTTGAGGTTCATGTGCTAAATCCCTACATTGGCCTCTGCACTGACAGTGCAGAGTCTGCCTGGGATTCTCTCTCTCTCTCTCTCTACCTCTTTCTGCTCCTCCTCTGCTTGTCCTCTGTCTCTCAAAATAAACATTTTTTAAAATTTTTAAAAAGAAACAATGGCTATAAGAAGTCAAATGAAACAGATCTTTAAAACACTGAGGAAAAAATAACCTAACAATCCAGAATTCCTTATGCCACAAAACCATCCTTCAAAAATGAAGACTAAAAAAAGATTTTTACAGACATATGAACACAGAGAATTCATCACCTGCTGACCTGACTACACTAAATAACGCTTCCATTAATACTTAACATAAGTGTTACCAGATGGAAACTTGTATCTACAGGAGGAATACAGAATATCCAAAGTGGTAAATATTTACATTTAATTTTATATAAAATTATTTTTGTCTTAATCCCTTTAAATGTAAGCTAACAGCTTAATACAAAAATGACAATAATGCATCACATAATTCATTATATAGATGCAAAATGTATGACAAAATAGCACACAAAATGAGGGGAATGAAATTAAAGTGTTTCAGAATTGCTACGTTTATTTGAAGTTATACAATGTTAATTCTGAATAGACCGTAGGAAAATTAAGCAAAATTGAAAGTGCAAATTTTCATTTCTAGAGGAAACACAAAAAAGAAAATAGTTAAAAACTTTTAAGAGGAATTAAAATATAATACTAAAAAGTATTCCATTTATCTTTTTTTTTTAATGTTTTATTTATTTCTAGGAGAGAGAGAGAGAGAGAGACAGCATGAACAGGGGAGGGTCAGAGAGAGAGGGAGTCACAGACTGAAACAGGCTCCAGGCTCTGAGCTGGCAGTCAGCACAGAGCCCGATGCGGGGCTCGAACCCACGAACCGCGAGATCATGACCTAAGCGAAAGTCGGACGCTTAACTCACTAAGCCACCCAGGCGGCCCCCATTTATCTTTTTTTAAAGGCCAATAAAAAAACAAAGATACTGTAAAAGCGGAACAAAAAATATTTTATAAAACAGTAGACATAATCTCAAATTTATAATTATATGAAATGCAAATGGCCAAATACTATGATTAAAGGGAAGAGAGGAATAAAACATCAAGGCTCAGGCTATAGAAAGCTTATAGAATGCTGGCGAGGATGTGGAGAAACAGGCACCCTCCTACACTGTTGGTGGGAATGTAAACTGGTACAGCCCCTCTGGAAAACAGTGTGGAGGTTCCTCAGGAAACTAACAATAGAACTCCCCTAGGACCCAGCAATAGCACTGCTAGGAATTTACCCAAGGGATACAGAAATGCTGATGCATAGGAGCACACGTACCCCAATGTTCATAGCAGCACTCTCCACAATAGCTAAAACATGGAAAGAGCCTAAGTGTCCATCAACAGATGAATGGATCAAGAAGATGTGGTTTATCTATACCATGGAATACTACATGGCAATGAGAAACAATGAAATCTGGCCATGTGTAGCAACATGGATGGACCTTGAGGGTGTTATGCTGAGCGAAATAAGTCAGGCAGAGAAGGACAAATATCATATGTCTGCACGTATAGGAGGATTAGGAGGAACTTGACGGAGGACCAAGGGGGAGAAGAAGGGCGGAAATGGTGGGGGAAAGGGAGAGAGGCAAACCATGAGAGACTCTTGAATGCTGACAAAAACTGAGGACTGATGGATGTGGGGGGGAGGGGGGAAGGGCATGGAGGAGGACACTTGTGGGGATGAGCAGTGAGTGTTATGTGGAAACTAATTTGACAATAAACTATTTGTAAAAAAAAAAGAATGCTTTCTCTAAGAATACATTTACACTACAAATACAAAATAGGTTTAAGGTACAAGATTGGAAAAATATATACTCTAGAAAACGAAGTGGGAGAAGAAAGGGAAAAATAGTTGGGGAGAGGGAGAGAGGCAAACCATGAGAGACTCTTGAATGCTGAGAACAAACTGAGGGCTGAGAGGGGGTGGGGGAGAGGGGAAGGGGGGTGATGGGCATGGCGGAGGGCACTTGTTGGGATGAGCACTCGTTGTTAATATGGAAACCAACTTGACAATAAACTATTTAAGGAAAAAAAATTTTTAAAAAGGAAAGTCATTAACAGAAAAAGAAAGAAAATGTAAGGATAAAAAAGGGTTGTACAGCTACACTAATATCAGATGACGTAAACTTCATAACAGTATCATTAGAGATACAGAGATGTTTCATAATGATTAAAAGGTCAGATCAAGAGGACATATAGATCATAAATGTATGTGCACATAATACAAAGCTTCAAAATGACACAGAAACTAGACAGATTTAAAAGAAGAAACTAGCATATCCACAATCATGGTTTAAAAATGAACACTTCCCTCTCAGTAACTGATGGAACCACTTGACAAAACAAAATCTGGTAAGGATATAGATTTGAACACACTTACTAAACAAATGGTTTAATATTTGTATAATGCTATACTAAATAACTAGAATACACATTATTTTCAGGTATGTAAGGTATACTCATAAAGATCCACCACATGCTCTACTGTCATATAATCTCAAGAAATTATTTTCTGGGGGCGCCTGGGTGGCTTAGTCGGTTAAGCGTCTGACTTTCGCTTAGGTCATGATCTCGCGTTCGTGGGTTCGAGCCCCGCGTCGGGCTCTGTGCTGATTGCCAGCTCAGAGCCTGGAGCCTGTTTCAGAGTCTCTGACTCCCTCTCTCTCTGACCCTCCCCTGCTCATGCTGTCTCTATCTCCTAGAATTAAATAAAACATTAAAAAAATTTAAAAAAAAAAGAAATTATTCTCTGGAAACATAATTAAGTTGGAATTCAATAAAAAATACAGTATCTGGAAAAATCCAAAATACTTGAAAATTAAACAACTCTCTTCTAAAACATCATGGATGAAAGAAAAAATTACAAGAAAAACTAAAAAATATTTTGCTAATATTGTATATTAATATGCAATATACAATAATACATTAATATACAATATAGCATAATATAATGAATGTAGCTAATGTGGTGCTTACGAATATTTATACTTTTAAATGTTTATATTGGAACATAAAAAAATTAAAATCGTGATCTAAGTTTCCATATTAATAACTTACAAAATATAGCCAAGTAAATAAAAAGAGCAGACATCAATAAATTAAAAAGCAGATTAACAAAACAGAAAAGAAATCCAAAAGCTAGTTCTTTTAAAACATTAATTTATAAGCCCAGGAGAAACCTTCATGACTTTGAGCCAAGCAAAGACGTCTTATATAGGACACCAAAAGCAACATCAGTAAGAGCAAATCTTAGTAAGCTGGACCTCATCAATATTAAAACTTCTCTATGTCAGAATATATCATTGCAAAAAAATAAAAAGACATGATACAGACTAGGAGACAATATTTGATATACATAATATATCAATTATGTATACTTGATATAAAAATTGTGCCCATAATAGATAAGGAAGATGTACAACTCAATTATAAGAAGACAAACCAATTTAAAAATGGGCAAAGGATCTGAATAGACCTTTCTCCAAAGAAGATATACAAATGGCCAATAAGCACATTTGTGTATGTATAAAAAACTTCTCTACATCATTAGCTATTAGGGAAATGCAAATTAAAACTACAATGGAAAATAATCATATTCACTAAAATAGTTAAAATCAAAAGACAGACAATAACAAATATTGGAAGGATAGGGAAAAATTGCAACTCTCACACTCTGACACTGGTAATAGAAAATGCACAGCCATTTTAGAAAACAGTCCGGCAGTTTCTTAAAAAGTTAAACAAATTTACCACATAACCCAGCAATTCTACTCCTGGTATCTAACACTCAAGTGAATTAAAGCATATGTCCAGACAAACACTTGTACATAAGTATTTATGGCACCATTATTCACAATGCCCCAACAACCTAAAAGTCCATCAACTAATAAAACTAAATGGTCTATATCCATTCAGTGAAACACCACAGAGCGATAAAAAGAGGACTGATACATGCCACACATGGGTGAATCTCAAAAGTATTATCCTAAATGAAAGAAGCCAGATACAAAAGACCACATATTATATGATTCCATTCATATGAAATATCTAGAAAAGCAAATCAGAAACAGAAACTAGTTTACTCGTATTTAGAGCAGGAGATGGGAACAGGGAGTGACTAAAATGGAGTAGGAGGGATTTTTTTAAAAGGTAACAAAAGCTTTGTTAACTAGATTGTGGTGATGGAGTATTAATGCAGTATTACTAAAAATCACTGAACTATACATTTAAAATGGATAATTTTATGGAATGCAAATTGACTTCAATAAAGCTGCTAAAATGTTCATAAACTACTAGCAAGACTGATCAAGAAGAAAAAAAGACCAATTCACAAATGAAAATGGGCTATCACTAAAGAGTCTAACAGACATTTAAATGATAAGAGAGTATGCCAAAGATTTAACAATTTAGATGAAATAGACAAAGTCCTTGAAAAAATTCAGCTTAATGAAAATGACACAAGAAGAAATAGAAAATCTCAATAGCCTTACATTTATTAAAGAAATTACATTTATAATAATTTTTATTAATAACCAAAAACTATAAACAACCATCAAGAAAAGTATTATATATTCATAGAATGGAATAGATTTCTGATATGTGCAACATGAGTAAAAGTCAGAAACATTATATTGAAAAACACAGACACAAAACTGTACCTATTATATGATCTCATTTATATGAAGTCCACAAACAGGACAGTAGTTGTCTATCAAGGGTATGGGGAGTATCGATCTGTAAAGGAGCAAAAGGGAAGTTTCTGAAGTGATAGAAATGTTCTGTTTCCTGACTGGGTGTGGTTACAAGTTTATTAAAATCACTGAAAAGTACACCTAAGATCTGTGCATTTCAGTTCACATAAATTTTTTCTTAACTTAAAAATAATAAAATAAAAAATAAAATTTGCTTATGAAAAAAAATAAGAAAACCTAGCTAGAATACTAGATTAAGCTAACAATTAAGTAGTAACAAACAGCCCGCAAATATGCCTTAAGTAGGAGTGGCCTGCAGCCTACTATTTTTGTAAATAAAGCTTTACTGGAATATAGCCATCCCCATTTGTTCACATATTCTCTAGGTTTAACAGACTTGAGTAGTTTTGACACAGACTGTATGGCCTGCAAACCAAAAGCCCAAGATATTTTCTACCTGGCTCTTTACAAAGTTTGCCTTTTGGCCCCTGGCTTTAAACCATCAAAGTTTTTCCCACTCAGGCTCCCTGTTCATCAGGAGTCAGCTGGGAGTTCTGCTCTACTGCATCCTCCCTGTGGGACCCGGCTGATGAAGCAGACTCTATCTGGAATGATGCTGGTCACTCTAATAAGGGAAATGAACAAGCTCTAAAGGATCTTACACTAGCAATTTAAATGATCTGGTTCCAAAGTAACACATCACTTTTCCTTACAACTCCTGCACCAGAATCATTCACATGACCACATTCACACAAGGGGACCAGAAAATACAATCCTACCATTTGTTTATACATGTGCCTGGAAGTGGAGAAGAACTGGGATATTTGCCAAAGAGCACTAATGACTACCACAATTAAACCGAGACTCAATCAGTCCAGATGTTTATTTCCAACAAACATGCATAACCCTGCTGAAATACTGCCCTACTGGGTACAAATCCTAACCATAAAAATGCCAAAAGTGACCCTGACCATTCCCTCTGGCTCCCATCCCACTGGTTAGAGCACCTCAGCACTGCCTTCTGGCCTCAAGATGGATCTAAATTGCTAATATAACCATCACCTTCACGTGTAATATCCTTCAATGCAGGGTTCCTGTCCTAAAAAAAGTCAAGCCTCTATGACCCAGACTCTGCCAAATCAGAGACCCTGCAGCCTCAACTCTTGTCTGCCACCAGTTCAATTTTGTCATGCTAGAATACACCTCATTTATGCCCAGGTATACCATTACATCCAAGTTTCTGAATTCATGCTTTTGCTTCTGTGGTTTCCACTGTGTAGGATACCCATTCCTATTGCTCTCACCCTTTAACACTCAACACAGTCATCATCTTGTCCACAGCACTTTTCATGACCACCAGAGAGAACTACACTATTACTGCATCAGACCCAACACACCCAACTACCCAAATTGCTGCTACTGTACCAGACCCCAAGTACCTAATCATAGGGGGACTTAACCCAATTGGGTTAAGTGACAGCTAATTTATCTGGTACTCACTACGTGCCAAGCACTTTTTATATATCAATTCATTTAGTCCTCCTAACAACTTATAGGTTAGGTACTTGTATCATCTCTGTTTCACAGATAAGGATAGTAAGGCATAGGGATGTTAATTAATCTGTGCAAAGTGCCACAGGTGTAAGTGGCAGAACTGATATGGCTAGTAGGCCTTAAGGTATATTTTTAACCACTCTGCTACCTTGCCTCTTAACACTGAGAGCAGACATGTCCCTCTTTGAGAGTGTAAGGTGCACAGCGGCAAAAAAAAAGAATAAAATAAAATAAAGTAAACCAGCATTTAATTCCTCTCTGTACCCCCAGGGCCTGAGTTATAGATATTTAGGCAATAGTAGCTGCTTAATCAGGGTTTGCCCAGATTAAATAAATGAGACCCCTGATTCCCCGACCCAACCTTTCTGCTAAATAAAGTTCTCTTGACTAGTGACATTTAGGAAATGGACAGATAATTACCATATATGTCATTTCCTGGATCCCAGCCTTTCCTCCAGGGCTGCTGGCCAACTCTGAAATGGACAGGTAGGAAGGACTCAGATAAAAGATCATTAGAAAACAAGCTACTCTAAGTTGAGAGAAGCATTCAAGAATGTTTACAGAATCCTGACTATTTGGAAATGTGAGAATTTGACTTCTCTGTGCAGAAAACAGCACAAATGTTCCCTAAAAGTTTTTCTTCCTCACATAATTATGCTTTAAATTGTTAATAGCTATAATTATGGAAGATGGCATTGTTGTGCTTGTAATTTTTCCTATTCCCGTTGGTATTTATTGATGATAAATGACTTTATTAAAAAATAATGATAATTACCTTGTTTGGTTGTATATCAATATAGTTTCAGTTTTTCTTTATTACCACTTATGGAATTTTATGGATTGCCAACATTTAGTTCTTTTATTGGTTTATTTTCTCTTGATGGCATAAACGGCGGTGGAATTAACAATAATTTTATTTATTTCCTGACCCCCTCCCAACATGCCCTAGCTCCATTAAAAAAGCAATGTAGTGCACTGTTCACACGTATCTACAGGAAGTTATCATTTTTACTGCTATGTAATTTTAACAATACCCCCAAATTCTCTTCTCTGGACCACTGCCTCACCAAATGACAGTGAAAGTCTCTTCCCCTATATCACACGCCACAGAATCAGCATCAAGAGCTCAAAACAAAACCCCTTTTGCCAGGACCAAGGTTTAAAATCTAAATAAATTGCAATAAGATTATAAAGACAAACAGATGGCCTCAGTGTTCCCCAAAAGAAAATCCACTTGGTTTACTAAATATCCCTGAGATCAGAGAGGCAGAAGCCACCTTCCCCACAGACAATGTCACAGTTCTTGGGTAGGTCCCTTCCAAAACAATCTCTCCCTGGACCTTGTCTGAGCTCTCACTGGAGACCCTCAGCCCTGAGAAAGCTAAGATGACTGCATACCCCTTTGTTTATCTGTGATCCTCCACTGAGGAACAGCCCAGTTCATACTCTGCAATACATAAACCCAACCAAATCAATGACCCAAAGGTAAGAAGTCTATGACTCTTTGCAAACAGTGCATTTGTAAGTGTTTTTATAAAGAAGTCAAGTCTGAGCTTTTAGTGCCAAGAAGAGAAGCAGTACTGTGTTCATCTGCCTGTGTTAACAGGGAGAGAAGTACAAGCAAAAGAACATCACATTAAGAAGGTCCATCTAACCTCAGGCCATGTTTTTAACCTCTTTCCACCTCTTTATGCAAAAATGACTTCAGCAACACCTGCAACTCAGAATTGTTGCAATAATTAAATGAGTTAAACATGTGGCACATATGTATTCTTTAATATATATTAGTTCTTTTCTTCTAGCCTAGCGGTTCTCAGCAGAGGCAATTTGCATCCTGCCCCCATAGGAGACATTTAGCAGTATCTGAAGGCATTTTTTGTGATCACAACCTGGGGAGGGCCACACTATTGGCACCTAGAGGGCAGAGACCAGAGATGTGTTACCCACCGTACAACACACAAGACAGCTCCCACAACAAGAACTAGCCAGCCCAAAACATTAATAGCGCCAAGACTGAGAAATGTTCGTCTAGTGTGAAAGAATTATTTCATTATGGTTGTTTGTTTTCCACGTAAGTTTCTTTACATGAGCAAAGATTTACCGAAAACTTAGCATATGCAAAGCTCTGTGCTAGGCACATCATTAACTATCTCACAGATTTCGCTGCCTGCTGCATTTTCCCAAAGCAACTCTCCCATCCTCAAATACTGTCCAACCCTCTAAGCATCAACTTTTGGCTTCTCCTTTCTTCTTGCTACTGCTGTCAGCAGCCCTGAAGTCAGACATGCTGTGTGTCAGAGCAAAGACCTGTATTAATCAACAATTCCAAATATAGCAACAGCAGTTTGAAAATCAAAGACTGGGCCTTAGGGACATCAATATTTGCATGTTCATAATAAATACTTAACTACACATCTGTGCAATGTTCAATACA
Organism: Hyaena hyaena; assembly: GCF_003009895.1. NCBI lineage: Eukaryota > Metazoa > Chordata > Mammalia > Carnivora > Hyaenidae > Hyaena > Hyaena hyaena. The sequence goes on along the minus strand of NW_024080728.1, from coordinate 2,794,447 downwards.
GTTGGGGGAGAAAGAGAACATTTATGGTGATTTTTGTCAACTTCCACAACTCAAGCACCTCGTGTGCTAGAGAAATGTAAAACTGAAGAGTCATAAAAATAATTTTAAATATATTTAGGGGTGCCTGGGTGGCTTAGTCGGTTAAGTGTCCGACTTTCACTTAGGTCATGATCTCGCAGTTCGTGGGTTCAAGCCCCGCATCGGGCTCTGTGCTGACCGCCAGCTCAGAGCCTGGAGCCTGTTTCAGTCTGTGACTCCCTCCCTCTCTGACCCTCCCCTTCTCACGCTGTCTCTCTCTCTCCTAGAAATAAATAAAGCATTTAAAAAAAATTAAAAAAAATAATTTTAAATATATTTATAATATGTGCTTATGGATTAGAGACATGCCTGATTTACTCTGAGGTTTTTCTTACCAATTAGACTATACCTGCCCCTTGGGGCAGTGGAATAATTTCCAATATATGTACTAAACATCCACTCCTTTCCTACCTGATACTCACCTCTACTACTCAGAATGGCCCTGGCTTTAACATTGATGTTTTTATCCTTCTTTCTCTCTTCATGTTGTATGTTTGTACGAACTCACTTCTCTATGTGCAGAAGCCCCTACTTGCAATTTATTGTGGATTAATAACTTGCCAGGCTCTGCTGTAAGTGCTTTGTAGTGACAGTCTCATTTATTTCACTGTCACAGAACCCCTACAGAGGCAAACAGTATCTCCCCATTTTCCAGGGAAAAAATAGAGGCCTACAGAGGTTAAGTAACTTGTCCAGGTCACGCACAGCTAGGAAATGTTGTGTTCACACCCTGTGTGTCTGGTTCCAAAATCCTTATTCTTTTCCACTACACTATATGAGAAGGAAAGAGACCTCCATCTGATAGTGCTCTTTGTAAAGTGGTAAGTAGTGGGGCCTTCCTCTGACCCACAGAATCCACTTCAAAGAAACTGTTGCCCACAAACACTAGCTTATGTGCAGAATTATATATGTAAAAAGATGTTTACTGTTGCATAATTTGAAAAGCAGAAAAGAATACATGGCCTAGATGAGGGAAGTAGATGCTAAATGCTATGGAAAGGGGGAAATCCCTACGAAGTAGGGAAAATGTGGCAAAGAGGGATTTGCTTACCCATTATTCTTCCTTTGTAACGAAACTCTGATTTTATTCTGGGTGACAATTCATCCAGTTAAAGTACTGCTTTCCCCATCCTGCTGTTCAGCAGGGACAGTTTCTCACTGGTAAATGTTTATTCACACCAATTTCTTTGGTTTAAGTTCCTCTGCTCTGGCCAACTTCAAGCTATCAAGTTGAGGTTAACTGGCTCACAAAAAGTTCCTGAGAATATAACAATCGGTTCTCACGACCAAGGATGAGCCAGTTCTAGCCTATGACTGGCTACCAGTGAGCAGTAAAATGTATACAGATTTGTCCCTCCTTTAAAGTGAGGCAGACAGCAAATATGTGCTCTTTCTGTTGCCCTCCCCTTCTTCCTCCTTTCTGCTGTAAATCTAGATGATAGGACTGGAACTCCAACAGCTACTTTGAGCCAGGAAGCAACTTAGAAAATGATGGTACTGGGGCGCCTGGGTGGTTCAGTGGTTTGGGCATCCGACTTCGGCTCAGGTGATGATCTCACAGTCTGTGGATTCGAGTCCCACGTGGGGCTCTGTGCTGACTGCCAGCTCAGAGCCTGGAGCCTGCTTCAGATTCTGTATCTCCCTCTCTCTCTGACCCTCCCCTGCTCACACTGTCTCTCTCTCTCTCTCTCTCTCTCTCTCTCTCTCTCAGAAATAAAAAAACATTTATTAAAAAAAAAAGAAGAAAAGAAAATGATGGTACTGCACCAAGACAGAAGGTGCATAAAGAAAGGAGAAAATTTATCCCTGTTGACCTCATGAAGCTAATGTAAGGGCTTTGGCCTACCTACCTCTGGGTTTCTCTCATTGGATAGAAAATAAAACTCCTATTTTAAGCCACTGTTGTTTTGATTTTCTGTTACATGCTACCCAACTAATACAGAAAGCTTCAGACTTTGCTTTCCTATCTCTATTACTTATATATTTTGTAATAAAAATGTTTTATTCCAGTATTATTTTCAAATTTTAAAAAAAGCCAAAAAAAATTTTAACGAGTCAAGTGGTTAGGCCCTTAATAAATATTTTCAAGTTGCCAATTCTTACAACAGTATTGATAGATCACAGTGGAAAAAAAGGAGACCAAGGGAAATCACAGTCCTGGCACATAAATCAACAATGTGGGCATGTCCTGGAAATGAAAAAGATAGACTGGAGTCCAACCAAGTTCACAAATTGCCAAAAAAGATTTCTGGCCAAATGAGATTCAAATGCCTCCTGAGATAAGCCTTGGGTGCAACACAGAACAGGTGATGGGGAAAGCACAGAATGTACTGCCAGGCTCGTGTCTCCAATCCAGGAAACTCCCATGAAGCCTGCCCAATGGAGAGTGAAAGCATCAAGAGTCTCTCTCCTGGCTCCAAACAGCTGGGGCCCCACAGATGAGGCGTCCCGCTTAAGGGGATGCCATAGACTGGAACAAGGACACAGAAGACAGAATATCCAACCAAATACAGAATGGAGCACCAAAACATGGGGGCCACTCAAGTCTCTGGGCCCATAGGTACTGGCAGAGAGAGGGCTACAGATGGCAATCTGGTGGTTAGGGAACTTCTTGGGGAGAACACAAACGAATCTAGTAGAATCTCCATGGTCACAATCCTCAGGTGGTCACAGAGATTGCACTGAGAGTGACACAGTATACAATCAATCATTGTGTGAATTTTCTGCCTTGTCTTAAACTAAATAACTGCCTTTATGCATCTTTGTAGACCATATCAAGTCACTGGGCTCTACATATACCCTGTGTGCCCAAAAGCAGGGTATGGGCTGGGGAAGAGGTGCTGAGTGTAGGTCCCTACTGAATACACTGTAATCTGAAAGAAAAATGAGATGTGAGCTGTACACAGATAAAAGTATCAGAGAACCTCTACCTATGTTCAAGCATTGGGTGCATATACAAACATTACTGGTTAAGATTTCAGAGAAGAGGGGCGCCTGGGTGGCTCAGTTGGTTAAGCGTCCAACTTCAGCTCAGGTCATGATCTCACGGTTCATGGGTTCGAGCCCCGCGTCGGTCTCTGTGCTGACAGCCCAGAGCCTGGAGCCTGTTTCAGATTCTGTGTCTCCCTCTCTCTCTGCCCCTCCCCTGCTCACGCTGTCTCTATCTCAAAAAGAAGTAAAACATTAAAAAAGAAAAAAAAAAGATTTCAGAGAAGAAAAAGCAAAAGAGAGTGGAAATATCACACAGAGAATACAGGTCAGGAAGGTAGAGGTCTGCAGCCAGGCTCTAAAGGATATCATTTCAGCCAGAAATAAATTACAAAGAAGGTAATGCATAGCAAAAAATGGCTAACAATGGGTGTTAAACAAATATATTTCCAATGAATAATAAGAGGAGTAGACAGAAGTGGGGAGAAAGAAAAGCATTTAGGGATAAGAGGAAAAGCGGCAACTATGCATTCTTTCATTCATAAATTCACAAAAAATTATATGTGTACTGATTAGGTGCATGAGCACTTATCCAAGGGCCCTGAACACCCTCTTGGGCAAGAGGGAGCTCCTGGAAGCTAAGAAATTGATGACTCTATGCACTGGAATTGGTGAAAATTCACATTTTTCATACTGTCAAAAATGGGAAGACATTGTAAGAAGCAACCACCCAGATATTTCTAGGCCTCATCAGCTCATAACTGGAAAAAAAAAAAAAAAAAGATAATAACCAACTCGAGTTATAAGGCTGCCCCATGTGCTAAGTTATCTTTTCCAGCATTTTACTATCAGTGAAGTTGAGTTCCCTTAGTGCCCATCAATGTCCCAACCATCCCAATGTGCACTGTGCTTATGTATACAGAGTGCATATCCAGTAAGTATTTATTCATGGATCCTGCTCCTTGTCTGCAAAGGTCCAAGCAGGGTCAGAGCCAGGGTTGGTGAGTTGTCTAAGGTGCCAGAGAATCATAACCTAAGGCTAAGTGCATGACATATGTCCCCTGGGAGGTGGTGGCAGATTTTTCACAATGGTTGATGAAGCGGAGTGCAGGGGTCAAAGATGCTTACAGCGAGAAACACGTAATAGGTATTGGTATTTAAAACAGAAAGCAGCACTGGCTTTAAGTTAATGTTTCATATCCAATAAAGAAGGCTAAATATCTATCGTTTTGATAGATTGCTATAAATGAAACATTAGAGGGGCCCTTAAACACCTTGTTTCAGATCTTCATTACATGACATTAATCTTGAGCAGAGTATCATACAGAATGGGAATATGGCTGATTCCCATTAAGTGGCCAACTAGAAAACATAGGCTATGCTTTGTCTAATAAGGGCAGAATCAGAAAGGAGTCGAACAGGGCAACTTCACCGCTCCTGCAGTCCATTAGGACTGCAAGCCAAAACACAGAGAATGTTTTCTAGAAAATATCAAGGTAGTCATTGTGCCCCTGAAGGAGATATAGAATAAACAAACAGTAACTTCCTAATGGCAACACAGTGACCATGTTCAGTGCTTAATGTGACGTTATCAAGGAGTTGAGCCTAGAGAGGCCCCAATCCTCCATTCTTGGCCTAGCAGAGAATGGGAAGACCTTTGCTGACTCCAGACCCCTTGGTGGACTTTCACAGCGTCACCAATGTTGATGAACATATCTCTGAGTCGTCTAGTAGCAACTTCTCTCACTATATAAAAAGAGACCAAAACTCACAATAAATTCAGTCAATAGGAAAGGACAAGAATGCAAAGCCCAAACACACCTTAATATACCTGAGGGGGGAAATGCACATCTCTAGGAAGGGAGATAAATGCCCAAGCAACTGAGACACTCTTTTGGCCATACCTGCTAGTTTATCTGGGTGCGTGCTACATACATCACAGTGGCTCCCACATGTCAATGCCTTGTGCCCAGTAGGAGACTGATGTGGATTTTTACCATTATAGAAGGCACCTGGAGAACCTGAGTAAGCAGAGAGTATTCCTTTAACCTTTGCATTCAATACAGCAAGTAAAGACTCTTTACCACAAGCCCTACAAAACCTATTTCTCAACAAGTCAGTTAATCAATAATTTTTTTTAATTAAGCCAGGGGAAAAAAATCCTCTTCTGTGCTAGTTCTGTCCATAAGACTATCTCAATCAGATTTCATTGCTACAGTGAGGAAAGGGTAGTGCAGAGCAAGGCTACTGGTCAGCCAGACCCACAACACCCACAGTCCAGCCGCACAATATATGGATGTTTCTATAATCATGCTGGCTCTCAATTCCTCCAAAATGAATCAAGCATTTCACCCCAGTATACCATCATCATGGACTTGTACATCTAAATATGTTTCTTCCTCGGATATTTTTGACCCACTTGAATTTCAGCAGTATCTACCTTTCTCAACCAGCTATTCATGCATGTAACCATAGTTAACAGGTATAAACCATGTCCTTTTTTACGTATCTTTCTTATATATTAAATCAGTCATCCTAACACTGTGAGATAGGTACTATTACTGTCCACATTCTAGAGGTGAGGAAACTGAGATTTAAGGAGACAATTACTATCCTGCCTGCAGTCACACAGCATTTACATGGAAGACCTGGGATCAGAACACAGCAATCTGGCTCTATCAGCCTTGCTTTTTAACCTCAACATGATATTACATAGGTTTTACTCATCTACTCTCAAGTTGAATTATATGAATCCAGACATATAAACCAGAGAATAATAGTAAGAAAAAGAATTCTCAGCACTCTTGACCACATTTCTCCCCCATTCCTTCCACCTCACTCCCTAACTCCCAGTATGCAGCAGTTAGGCATTTCTTCTGCCCTTTGAAACATGTTTTTGATATAAAATAGCCTTAAGAAATCCCAGCAAGCACAGGAGTGACCCAAAACAGGCAACTGATTATTTGTTACCATGAGGGTGTGTCCTTAGTATTGACATTATAGCCAGTGTTCTAGGTTTTGAGTGTTTTGTTCAATTAGAAGAAGAAAGGAGGTTAGCATCTACTGAGTGCTTCCTTACCGTATGTCATACAATATGCTTGGTGCTTTCACTCACATTGTTCTCTTTAATACCAAAAAGTGTACCCTCCTATGTAATGAATGGATTCTCCTTTTTAAAGACAAAACAAACAAACAACAGACTCAGAAAGATTAAATCTCATGGTCAAGGAGACTCGCCTAGGAGTGAAGGCGTGGGGATTTAAGCCAAAACCTGATCTGAAGCTAAGGCTATTTCTGTGACAGCATGCTGGGTAGTAGATCCTCTATCCTTTAAAAACCAGAAGCCATTCTTAGATTTTTTTTCCCCTCTGAGCAGTGAGTCTTTACAGATTTACTGGTTGTTAAATGCTACTGACTCTAGCTAATTCCCAAATTAACTAGATTCCTTTTGGAGCTTGTAAAATGTGCTACACACTCAACTTCCGAATTTAGCATGCAAGATGATGACCACAGCAATAAGGATGCTGCAACCTTCTTGTTAGGACAATGCACGCCTAAAAGCCTCTTTTTAATTTCTACCTTCTTTTATGAGGACAACATGAAGGAGGACACACCTAGGGTACCGCATATTAATTTCAACACAACTAATACCCAAAATGTCCCACCAATTTACTCTTCACTGACAATGTTAAAAGAAAATGATTTATGCAGATCAATCATCTCGCTCATCAAGTCCTACCCTGACAGCCAGCCTTCATCATTGCTATTTAAAAGGCACTGCTGACAGAAAAGACCGACTCTTTGATTAAGGGCCCTGTCTGGCTAACCTTTTATTTGAAGAATGATTGCCGCTGAGTGACAAATACTTTTCCATTCATTTCAAGGCAAAGATATTGACATTCAAATTCTTGATGGCTACACTGAGCAGATGCCACTATTAGCAAGAGGCTGGAGAGCAACAGCAGGTATGACCTGGCTCTCAGGGCAAAGGGGAGGAAAGAATAAAACTGAAACGCAGGCGCTGTGCTAAACGTTCTCCACAAGTGAAAGCAATGGGTCTCTCAGCCAGATCCTCTTCCCTCACTACTTATCAAACAAAATCTATTTGTAATTTTTCCCCAGTTTCTTCTTAAAAGTGCCCTGGCATTACCCTGATCCTACTTGGTACTGCACAGGCAGGGAAGACTAAGAGCAAAAAAAGGAGCTCTCGAGCCTGCAGTTAGTTTCTGGCTCTAGGATGAACTATCCCCCTCTCTCTCCATCCTGAGCTGCAGGGGCCCAGCAGACCTCACACCAAAAGCACTGGCCTTCTTTCGTCTTCACAGAACCTTAAGTGACTAAATACAAAGTGGAAAAAGCATCTGAAAAATCACCTACCAAAAAAAACAACAACCCAAAATGACCAAAAAAAAGCAAAACAGCAACAACAGAAAACCCAGGAACAATTTTATCCCAACTGCTAAGGAGAAAGAAGAGTAAAAAATAAAAGACAGAGGCAGGGAATGGCAGATAGAAACCAAGTGACCATAAGAAACAGAAATTGAGCTTTAAAAAGAAAAGGCAATTTTTCTAACCCATTATGAGGTACATTTCCACCTTGGTCAGCACCACATATATACGTATAATGTAAACGTATTCTCACAACAGGATTACTTTGATTTTTATTTCTTAAATGCAAAATATTACCTTAAAGAGAAGTTGGAAAATTATGGATTAAGGTAAACTATTTGTGACTAGAGCCATCACAAAGCCTCAGGATTCATCATTTCAGGGAACAAAATAAAATACCTCAGCAGGTCATCAGTGATTCCTCTTAAATCATGCTGAGATGCAACGTGTGGGTCTCACAAGGGACAGGGTATCAAAGTAACTATAGCTCTGATACTCTAACAAATTCCCGCAGTGGGAGAGGTGGGGGGCGGGGGAACAGCTGGGCATGGGCAGAATCTTCCCCTCAGTTGTCCAAGGGCCCAACAGGTGATTCAAGCAGCAGAGTAGAGGAGAGAGAGAGAGAGATAGGGGCTTCAGAAAGAGAAAACCTGGGTCTGGATCCCATCTCTGCTGGTTATTAGCTAAGAGAATCTGGAGAAGTCACCTTGCCTCCCCTATCCTCTGTTCTCCCGTCCACAGGGTGGGGATGGTACTGACCACACTGCACAATTAATCATGGATACTAAAAAATATGCACTTAACAAAGCCACTTTCCTTTACCTAAACCCATTTTCTCCTCCTTTCTTCTCTTCTCAGCTTTACTCACTCCCTTGTATTCAAGACTACTCCATAACCCAAGACTTAACAGTTACAAGACCAAGCTATGACTTCTAATGCAGGCCCTTAGTGACCGTACAACTGCATAAATTGAGTAAGTTATATGTTGAACCTTAATTTCCTCAGCTTTAAATGAAAGCAGTCATAATAGTCATACTTCCTTACTGTGTTACAATGAGGACAAATATGATAATGTGAATGTTAAAATACTTTATAAATTTTAAATATAGAAAAGTTGGCTGTTACTGTTGCTCTCCAAAAGTGGGGTACTCCAGCCTGTTGTTTTTTTCCTTATTTATTTCTCCCATCTATATCTCTCATGGCAAATAGTAAGTCATAACCAGTTAATTAGTCAATAATCTCCATTCCATTGAACTATTAGTGGTTGCTTCTGCAGCTGTGTGGAAGAACTACCAGGTAGAACTGATGTTTCTTCCATAATAAAAATTTATTGTAGGTTATTAGGAGCCAGACATTGGGACAGGGAGGTGAATGAAAAATGCAAAATTCAGTCAAGTGGGGCAAACAGACAAAGAAACGATTTCAGGACCTCTGTACAATATAAATTAAGTAAAAAGAATGCTGAGGCTGCCAACAAGGGAGGGTAAGACTATCTGTGGAGTTGGGGAAGATTTCACGTGGAGAATATGAGAACTGGCCATGAAGGGTGAGCAAGTCCTCACCGGGCAGAAAAGGAAGAAGAAAGTCACTCGTGGCAAGAGAAGACCAGGTACAAAGGCATGGAGGCCAGAGAGAGATCACATGCTCTGGCAGGAACAAGGGGAAGTTCAAGACATTCTATAGATTTCAAACTTACTCCTTTAAGCAATGGGGAGTTTGAGCTTGAAAGTGCTGTGATCTGGTCCATGGTTTAGAAACATGACCCCGATCAAAGACCAGACATGCAAACACTCACTGGGCACCTACTCTGCAAGAAACTGGAGAGAGAGATGAAAAAGACTCTCCTGACATTCACCCTGGGAGGGGAGCTACATGTGCTGACTGGCTTTCAAGTAATATCTGAGTATCTGCCTAACTAGGGGCTATGAGCCACCGCCCCTCCCCCCATGACCCAGCACCAGGACCTGTGGCTTCAAACCTGCCCTCACACCCAATTTGCTGGTGTGGGTACCTGCTTTTCTACTTGACCCTACTGTTTCATTTCTATGAAGTGTGGTGTGACTATGGATTGCCAACATATGTGTTCAGAGCTGTGCCCTCTGGCTTTCTGTCTTCCTTCCCTAATGCTAGTCTATTGTGGTCCTGCTCTGACTTGCAGCAACCGTGCATGTGAACTGCCTGGCTCCTGCAACTGTCCATACAAGTGGGCAGGTCTCTGTCCTATTCTTGTCCCTTACTCCCTGTGTGCACTCCCAGCATCACTGTGGCAAAGGTGATGTTATACGTTCACCAAATCTTGTTTCCCTGTCCTCTTCATGAGCACACGGAAAGACATTTGACAACCCTCCCGTACAGTCAGTTTGGATTCTGGTCAATATGCAAAAAAAGAGGTGCAAGCCACTCCTCAGCTTGGTTTTTAAAAACATGTTAGCATAGACCTTCTGTATTAGCTTCACAGGGGACTGCAACAATTACCACAAATTTGGTGGTTTAAAACAACAGACATGTATTCTCTTACTCTGATGAAGACCAGAAATCCAAAATCAAAGCATCAGCAAGGGCACATTCTACCAGGCTCTAGGGGAGAGCCTCTTTTCATGCCTCTTCCAGCTCCTGGTAACTCCTGGTGTCCATGGCTTATGGCTGCATCACCCCAAACTCTGCCTCTGTCTCTACAAGGTCTTATTCCATGTGTCTGTGTCCAAATCTCATTCATCTTTCTTTTATAAAGACACCAGTTCAGGGACTTAGCTCTCACTCCAAATCCAGTATGATTTAGACTCCAATCCAAGGTCCATAAGTAATTATATCTGTAGAAACCCCATTTCCAAATAAGATCACATTGCGGTTCCAAGAAATTCATTTAAGAGGGTCACTATTCAACCGACTCCTCCCATGCAACCCTGGCAGCCACACGATCCAGGTGGGGCAGTCACCAAACGTCAGAACTAGATCCTTAAATGACCGTGAATGAGCAGAGCTCCCCCAAAATAACCCTCACTCCATACAGAAGGTGAGCATAATATAAAACTTTATGGTGTTAAGCCACTGAGATCTCAGGGTTAATTTGTCACAACAGCAGAGCCCAGCCCAGTTTAGCTACTACTGCAAGCTGCATGCCCTGGTTCTGCAGTCCAAACACGATTTATGGGTTCAGAGCTAACATGCAGTGTTTTCATTTAGGTTCCGTTTTTGCTCAAAAGCCCTTTTAGGCTGCTCTTGCAGAATGTCCCAGGAATTTCTCCCAGAGCTTTGCTTGGCCTGGATATGGCTGTTTGGGAGGTTTCCTGTTTTCCCTGAGTAGTGTCATGAGGCTTTCGCTGATAACATCGCTGTTTTCTCAACTGGTCTCAGAGGAAAATGCAGTAGCAAGTAGGAATTAGTTCTTGCTTTTACTGGTGTAGAAGAGAGTGAGAAAGGGGCTGAACATGAATGTTTTCCAGCTTAATTTATCCAAAAGGGAACCAAGGAAAACAGTAGCTTGTGTCCTTTTCTTACAGATGTGGAAAGAGCACCAGGTTTTAAAGGCATGCTGACCTAGGTTAAAATTTCCCTATGTTGCAAATTCAACAGCTATAATGCTTTGTATGTTACTTTTTAAAAATATTTAATTATTTAGAGAGACAGAGAGAGCATTAGCAGGGTAGGGACAGAGAAAGAGTCCCAAGCAGGATCTGCATTGCTGGTGAAGAGATGGACATGAGGCTTGAACTCACAAATAGTGAGATCATGACCTGAGCCAAAACCTATAATGGGATGCTTAACCAACTGAGCCATCCAGGTGCCCCTATTACTTTTTATCTCATAGCCCTAGTTCTCTTATCATTATAAAAAGAGATTTAAACATCACTTTTTCCACTAAGCTATGAAGATGAGATGATGCTAGATATATGATTAGCTCAGTGTTCTGATCATAGTAGCTACTAGATAAATGTTAACTTCCTTTGCTCCCATGGATAGGACAATTTATTCCTGCTTGGATGTTCTTTCCTCCTGGGACAAGGGTATGGCTAAGTTTGCGTAAAGCCATGGTCTTCACCACTGGCCTCAATGACCCCCATGCATTTCCTACCCCTCCTCCAGTTCAATCCTGGAGCTACCTTACAAGATAGTGAATAAACTGACTAATCTCTTTAACCCTCCGAGTTTTGCTCTTAAACATTTCATGAGCATTCATTTTGATACTCCAGTTAGATTGAAAGCTCTTGAAGGCAGGGACTATGTCTTCTCTATAAACCTCACCACCATCAGTACCATGTCATCTGCCCATGGTTGCCTGCCCTGTACTCACTGACTACAGAGAATGTGGAAAATGGAAAGTTCTCAGGACTAAGACACAACCTGGCCACCAGGAATGTGGATGTTCACCCATTAGTGAGCTAGTATTAAAGTCAGCTGGTATACTCACAGAGCAGAGGGAAGGAAGAAGCTCAAACACTTAAACAGAGCAAAAACAAAAAGGATTCATCATCATTCTGAATTTGGAGGATTGTCCATAAGTGAATCAACTAATGGTTTGTTTATTACCCCCTTCACAGCTAAATGAGCAAAAAACTTGTCACCAGATGAAAGCTTTATAATAAATTATACATTGTATAGCACATCTTATATAATGTATGTGTGCTATATATAAATTTGCAATATGTATTTACAGCACCTGCTTCGTACTGGGTACTGTTCTAAGTAATACCTATTTACAGCACCCGCTTTACCTACATATTAATTCATTTAGTCCTCACAACTCCACAGCACAGATACTATTGTTATTACCATGTTACGCAGAGGAGGAGGTTAACCTACAGGAGTTAATTAGTCCAAGTTACAGAACTACTGTAGCAAGGCCAGAAGCCAGATTCTGGTAGCCCCATTCCAGAGGCCAAGTCCTCGGCACTAGGCAATACTACTTTTCAAAGGGGAGAACATAGGGGTGGCAGGAAATTAGTGCCCACTCAAAATGGTGCCTAAAAGACGGGGCTTACAGATTAAATTCTGAAGAGCCAGCCCTTCAAAAAAAGAAGCAGTTGTAGGAGCAGAGAGTGAATCTGGCAGCTATAGATGTGAAGGGACAGCCATAGATGAGGGAGGGGGACACTCACCTCAACAGTAGTAGATCCAGATGGAAGCAATCCGCTAAATGAATACTTTTGGTTTGAGGTGGGATGAACTCCATCATTAAGGCCCTGATTAGCAGCACCATTTTAGGGCCCAGGAACACACAATTCTAGCAGACTGAACACAAAGTATATAGGAGGAGCTGGGGAGTGGGGCACCTGGGTGGTGATCTCACAGTTTGTGAGTTTGAGCCCCTTATCTGGCTTTGCGCTGACAGCTCAGAGCCTGGAGCCTGCTTCAGATTCTGTGTCTCCCTCTCTCTCTGTCCCTCCCCGGCTTATACTCTGTGTCTCTCAAAAATAACTAAATGTTAAAAAAAAAAAAATGCTGGCGAGAGGTTCCAGAAAGCTTGATGGGTCTGTTTTGAGCATTGCATCTTTAATGTACAAACTGCTAGGGGCAAAAAACAGCCAGCTTTTCTACCAGCCCTGTGAAGCTCAGTAACCCATAGCCTAAATTTGTTTACCATTACTGAATAAATCATTTCAGTTTCCACCAGCTCTGGCCCTCCTCCACCATAAACAGAGTAAACCGGGTCTCCTCACTCCAGGTTGTCATTAAAAGCAGAGAGGGCATTGGTGTTCTCTCCCAGGCTCTGCAGGCCTCCTGGGCAATGTCCCCTCCTCCCTCCTTAAGCGTAGTGGAATGAGCGATATTTGACGGGTGATTCTTTCATCTCTGCAGCTTTGAAAACCTCAAACGTCATATCGGATCTACAACAAAGAACAGGGACTTCAGGGGTTGACAGCACGGCCATAATTAAAGACGACCATCAATAAGCTGCCATGTTAAACAATGCCACGTTATAGCTGCTCCAAAACCAACTGTTTACCTTTCAGACATTTCTATGGAAGGGTTTAAACAGGTGCAGTTTGAACTGTTTTCATAAAGATAGGCAAACAAGAGATAGGAACTTTTCTTCTAAGACAGAGTGTAACATACAGCACACTATTCCCTTGCTAATAGTGTCCGACAGATTTACTTAGGGGAAATAATCTCTGATAACTGTTAAGAATATGAATCCAAAAATAGCAATGAAAATATTACAGGGACGTTGCCAAAGATGAAATGGGAAACAATCCAAGAATTTCCATTGTATGATCCTTCTGGCCCATGGACCTTAGTTTATCCCTTTGTAAAATATGAAGGTTGCACTTCAAGCTTGCGTTGATAAGCAGAACCCTTTCTCTAACCCAAGCTGAAGAGACAGGAAAATTCAAGAGTGTTGTGGGGGTAAATCAGAGTTCCTCTTGCCCCACCATGCTCTCAGAAGATTCTTAGAACTTGGAAAACCACTGGGTCAAAGCATCTCTGTGAGTTCTAAGACCAAATTCCATAATCCTCAAGAAAAAAAAAAGTTTTCAAGTGTAGAACACTTGGTCCATCTTCCTCCAACAATATTTTTTTCACTGTTTGGCATCTAAATAACACTGACTGTGGGCCTGACTTGATGAATTGTTAAGGAAGTTTTAAGTAACTTCTCTCCTCCTGGAAGCTTGGATAGGGCTGACTGTATCAGTAGCAAAGGGGCAGGGGTGGCAGTAAAACAAATTATAAAAGTCTGATTTAAGAAGTGAGCTCCTGGGGCACCAGAGTGGCTCAGTCCGTAAAGCGTCCAACTTCAGCTCAGGTCATGATCTCATGGTCCATGAGTTCAAGCCCTGTGTTGGACTCTGTGCTGACAGCTCAGAGCCTGGAGCCTGCTTTGTATTCTCTGACTCCCTCTCTCTCTGCCCCTCCCACACCCACACTAGGTCTCTGTCTCTCAAAAAAAATAAATAAATGTTGAGAAAAACATTTTTTTATGTGAGCTCCGGAGCTGGGTACCCATAGCTGGGCTCAGTGTCCCACTTCCCAGACAGGTATGAGGTGAAAAGAAGAAATGTGCTCCCCATGCTTTTCTTCTCCCTGGAATTTGCACCAGCTTCCTAAGGCCTAAGGTTTGTCATGCTGTCAATTCTACTTATATGCTGGATAACTCTGGAGATCTCTGGTGCTTCCGGAAAGCTCGTCTATTCAAAGATAGCCAAGAACTTTGTCTGTCTTAGATGACATGAAAAACTGAGTGAACAGAAGGGCTGTCCTATGGAGCCACCAAGAGATCCTTTTGGATTCCTTGAAGCAGAGACCACTCAATAGGATTTGGGAGGTTTCTCCATGTGCAAGGGCTACTTATCACTTCATGTGAATAACTCACACTCAGTAGGGGGACCCCCAGGCAAGGATCACAGTGGCTGTGCCTCAGGCCCCACATGGGACATCATGATGCATGGGAAATTTTCTTATACCTGAGAACATGACACTGTTAGAGTAAGTGTAAAATGTTGTGGCTCATTTCTTTGCAGAATGAAGATCATAAAGTTTATAACAAGATGAAACTCTCTGATACCAGTTTGGTACATACCAAAAGAAGTAGAAAACCTGAAACTCATCTCCTTGCATGAAAATAATTTGGAGAATCCTGACGGAATAAATCTGATCTTCTTGCTACTCCCACCTCCCCGTGAGGGCCCCATAAAGTCTCCGAAGAGGAAAACCGAACCACAAACTGTCTCACATCCATGAAGGGGGAATTGAAGTCCAACTAGTTCCAATGGACTAGGACAGAGCCAACAAAAGTAAATAAAATCACACTTCCTGACCAAGGCTGAGCCACAGAACCCTCTCCTATCTGACCCCGCCCCACCCCCCCCACCACCACCTGCTGAAGTCATTGTTGAGAGCCCTCTTTCCTTCTGACCTGGAGAACTCCATTTTGAAAACAATGGCCCTTTATGGAGGGCTTCCAACCCAGCTTAAGTTCTAAAAAATCAAAGAGCCAATAAGTCTGAGCTGGAGAAAGCACCTCTCAAGAATGTGGGAAAACTGCCTTGGGTGATTTGTGTTTAGTGGTAGTATCTTCTCCTTCAACTTGTCAGACTGTCTTCCTGTTTTCAGAATGAAACCAGATATACATAAAGCAAAAAAAAAAAAAAAAAAAAGTGTTTGAGATAGACTCCTCATCACTGGTTTATTTTTTGAATTAAAAAGTCACACAGTTTCCAAGCATAGTTACATTATGGTAATATGCTTTGTCATAAGTGGACTATATCCATCTGCTTGTCTCTGAAAACAGTCTGCTCCTCATCTTTCTAAGCTTGGCCTGGATACAGAACTTTTAACTTAAAATATCTAACAATATGTCATATTCGCCAGAAGATATATGACAGCTATTTCGAAAATACATAATATTATTGTATTTGAATGTAATTGAGCTGTTATGAACCTTAAAAGTTTAAAAATGACATTTAGTCATCAACAGTTCTTAAAAAATCATAAACACAGAAGAAATACTAACAAGTCAAACAGTACTCATAATTTCAAAATTATATCCTTTGAAGCCAAAATGACATTAAGAGAAGCAGAAAGAATGTAAAAATTTAAAAATAAAATTGCCATGCTTGAAAATATTAAACTCACCTTCTGATAAAAATTAAGTGTGAGCTAAATTATTTTTTGTGTTTGCAGAACTGTCAATGTGCTGTCTCCTTAAACTGTCTGATGGGCTATGGCAGGAATATACGGAGAGGACATCAAAGATATAAACAACTTGGGGCAGAGGAATGACCACAGTTACTTTAGTTCACTCCAATTCGCTTAGAATTTTCTGAGCACCTATTATGAGTTCATACTACACTGTGTATCATGGAGGATTAAAAAAGAAGATACACCCTAAGCCTAAAGGAGCTCACAAACTTATATTTTAAATGACAAAACTTTCTTTGATTAAATACCCAAATGAAAGTTCCAGTAAGTAAGTAATGTATGGGGTTACCTCAGGAAGAAGTCACCGTGAGCCACGGTGGCTGAGGAATCTCCATGGAGGAGCTGAAACTTTAGCTGCATCTTAAAGACTGAGTCCTATTTAGAAGGATATAAACAAGGACAGAATCTTTAGAGTAGGAAAAGCAGCTTCCATAACGGCCTAAAAGCTGAAACGACTGTCACTTGCTGGAAAAAGGGGAAGCTGCAAGGAGGGGCCCAGTCAAATGCCTGCCCCTCACATTAACCACAACTCAGGGACATGAACAACATTCACCTGACTCTTCTTCCCTATGGTTTCTCACGGCCTTTCACTGGAGTCCCACCTGCCTGGGAATCCCGAGGTCCACAGGGCCCCTCTCTCATCAAGTTTGTTCCACTGAACTCACACAGGAAGGACCCCATTTGGTTCATTATAATAGGAGCCAGAAACTTCGCTCCCCTGGTTCCAAGGAATGGGTTCATTTTCAGAACCAACCAAACTGGCTAGAGCTCAAAGTGGTCACTTTCCTCATCTATTTAAGACATTACAATCTTTCTTCTGTGGCTTCTCTGCACCATCTTGAGCACAGTAGTTCTTAGCCAGGGGCACCTTGCTCTGTAAGGAACACTTGGCTATATCTGGAGACATTTTTCACTTTGTTACAAAGAGAAGGAGGATGTGTTACTGCTACCTAGTGGGTAGAGGCCAGGGATGCTGCTGAGCATTCTACAACACATGGGATATGCCCCCATAACAAAGTATTTTCTAGCCCAAAATGTTAATAGTAAAAAGATTGACATGCAATGAATATCAACATTTACAACATTCTCTGAGCAAATGTATTTTAACAATGATGGAGAACTTTATCTTTTCTTTTTCTTAAACCTGACCTAAATCCATTGATTTCCAGAAGGCTCAGCCCAAATTCCAAGGTGTTTTCTAGGGAAGTTGCCTGACCCTTGTAGTTTTGAGGAATTCCACCTCCCCCCACCCCCACTCCCACCCCATAAGAAAAATGCACTGAGAGGAGCATATGCCCTGGCAATGAAGTGTGTCTTCCACTCAGGCAAATGATACACTCATACCTAAGCCCAAGTAGAAATGAGAGGTACATTTTGTACCCTTTGTGCCTCTCCAAAGCTAGACATACTTGACACATATTTAAATTTTACAGAAAATGCATTATACAAATATTTGCTATTTGCGTACTTTCAGTTTTGAGTTTTCATAGAGAAAAAAAGTTTGCAAAGATTCACCAATGAACTGACCATTTATAAAACTGTTTCCCATTCAAATATCCCTTCCAGGTAGTATGCATCTTACCTGATGCATGTTACCAACAGTTTAAGCCTGATGGTCAAGTGTGATATAAGCCCCCAGTGCAAATCAACTG
This sequence comes from Hyaena hyaena, assembly GCF_003009895.1. Classification (NCBI taxonomy): domain Eukaryota; kingdom Metazoa; phylum Chordata; class Mammalia; order Carnivora; family Hyaenidae; genus Hyaena; species Hyaena hyaena. The sequence continues at coordinate 2,776,763 of NW_024080728.1, read as the reverse complement.
AAAAATCCAACAGAAACTTCTGCAAAAGATATGGAGTTCCATGACCTTAACTGAAGTGATGTTGAACAAATGCTCAAATTACACTCAAAACCACTTATTTTACATCCTCAGACCAACTGAAAAGGAGAAAAGGCAGAAAAAAAACACAAAAGGAATTTTATGAGATTCAATTCAATAATCAAAGGATTAAGAAAGGTTCATATGAAATTGACCAAGTCCCAATTCTGCAGAAATGAATGACTCTTACAATTGTACAATAAAAGCAAATATAAAGGAAAAGATACTTGATGCCAGTATACAATTTTGCCAAGAAAATTATGGGAAAAAATTAACATGATTTTCTTTATTAAAATAATTAGACTATAGTAGCAATTGTAACAAAATGTTTTTTGATACAAAATATACACATAATTTTAAGTTTCAGCTTTCATGATTAAATACCAAATTTCTTTCTTCCACAGCTACTATTGCATTTTGCCTTCCATTTAAGTTGATTGACCTGAGGTGATCCTTTTCCCTTCACACCATGGGTTTCCCCGTCAAGATCCAGATTTCCTAAAGGGGGGCAGAAATGCAAGACAGCCTAGGTCCCTTTCCCAGCCCTAACTCAGTGCCAAACTTGCCTTTCCCACAACTAGTGACACTTCCTCAAAGTGCCCCACATCCTCCCCACCTCAGTGTGAAAACCACACATTACTTCCAAAAAGTACAGACTAGAAAGCATTAAAAAAAAAAAAAAAAAAAAGTCCGAAAGCTGAAACAAAGGGCCCTTCAAAACCCATACCCAAATCCCACTGCTCTTAGAATAAAATTCCTCCTCCTAACTAGGGCTGCCAGCTCCTGAGTAACCTGGCTACTGCCTGTTTCTTCATCTTAGACCTCTTCAAAGTCTCTTCAGCACTTAAAGCTAACTAGCCGCATGGATCTGAGTGGCCCTCAAACTTGCCAAGCCTCTGCATACCTCATGGTCTTTGCACATGCTATTCCCTCTGTCTGCAATGTTCTTCCCCAGTTCTTTCCATTCTAATCCATAAGTCTCAGCATAAATGCTCCCTCTTGAGATGACTTTTCTTAGCATCCTCTCTAAAATTCCTTCAATACTCTACATTACTTAGATGTTAAAAATTTTTGTTAAATAGATGAAAAAAAGATGGATGGATGGCTCAATGGACCAGATGGATAGATGGATGGATGGAGTTCATTTGTGTGGCAAAGTCAGTCAATATCTGCTGTCAATAGCCATTATTCCCTAAGGCCATTTTCCAAGCAATTGTTTCTCTCCCTTGGATCATTTGAGATTGAATCAGGGAATCCAGAGCTAGGAGGAAAGAGCCTGATTAAGGTCACTGCACCAACCCCCAGGGAAAATTCCCTATCATCCATTTTCTCATGCTTTGTGTCAAGTCTTGCTTTCAGCTTCTCCAGTGGCAAGGCTTTCCTTATGTCCCCACGGACATGTCGACACACTCTCCCCATTGTGAAATTTGTCCTGATTTTCCCAGCCTAAATTCCTCTCTGCTTAACTTCACCCCATTACTCACAGCTATCTCCCTCTGGACTACAGCAAATGACAACTCTGTGGAACTTATTCTCTTCTCCTTGCTTCCCACAATTTCCCAATTCCACGCCCTACCCCTTGATGGAAGAGCATGGCATGAAATTCAGGCAAGAAGAGTTTACACAAATGTTCTTAATTAAAACTTGGTCACCACCAGCCTCATCTCACCCACCCATCTCTCTCATCCATCATTTTCCCTTTCCTCTTCCTCCCTCCCCAGCCTCCACAAGGCCAATCTGCTTTTACTTCCCCATTACAGAATTCTTTCAAAATATAGTCCTATGCTTGACTCTAAGGAGCAAGTTTCTGTGAAGCCACACAAGAAACTGGTGATGATGGTAGCTTCCAGGGGATGGAGAGTTGTGGGGGAGAAGGCTCATTTTTAGGTGACACCGTTCTGTGTCATTGGCCTTTTTAACTAGGTGCATTCACAACTATTTTGTAAATGGTGGTAAAACACACAGAAGGTAAAATTTACCTTAACCATTTTTAAGCATACAGTTCAGTGGTATTAAGTATGTTCACATTGTTATGTGACCACCACCACCATCAACACAACTTTTTCCACTGAAAAATTTTAAGTTACACATTTATAAGTACAGTTCTTGATCAAGTAGCTATACAAGACACAAAGGACAGAACAGGAAAGGGGATGCTATGTCTGGCATGAGCTACGGAAAACAAATATCACTGTCACTTAGCCAGTTTTGATATGTTAAAAACTTAAAAATAATTCTGTAAAAATAAGGGGAGAAGAGGAACAAAATACCAAAAAAATTTTAAAAATACGGCTTTACCCCTGCCCACATACTTATAATAATGATGGACCAAAATAAGTATGTGCGTTTTCAGTCAAATATAGAGAACAGACATCTTAACAAAGCAGAATTATGGCTATCACAGCATTTTGTGCAAAAAATTATTAGCTTTATTACTACAAAAGTAGTTTGAATAGGAGTCTTCCAGCTGTTAAATCTGATCATCAGAACACTGCCAATTTTCTCTGCCACATAGTCTTTTTGTGCAGTGGGGAACTTGTTGCAATTAAGGGATTTTCTCACTTAATAATTCTCAGATTTGGAAGGCTTTTCACGTAAGAAACAATCCAAGTAGTGGTATCATACTCAGTTCCTTTTATATAATTTTATAACTTGCTGGAAGTGGCAAAGACTGCCACATATGAGGATGGTGATTTTCTCTGTCTCTAGTAGCTGCACTCAAAGTTAAATTTCCCCAATCTGACAGCATGAAGGCTGAAGCAAACCTCTGATCGCAATTTCTGCAATCAAAACTCCCTCAAATCCCATTTGTTTCATAGGACATGCACACTGAACCTGTCCCTGGTGGGTTCCAGCTTCCATTAAGTCTGATTTCTCTTCGGAGTAAGTATTCTTTCAACACTGATATCTCAGTTCTTAACTATAGGTGCTAGCTGATTCAAGAAAGGCTGGATGGCTGAAAAAGAGGAGGTCTAGGAGATTACTGGTGTTTAGTAATTAAAGAAAAAAAATCCTCCCTAAAAAGATGTTAGTTTGCAACTCACAACAATGATCCCTACATATTTGTCTCCTTCCTCTACCCCCACACATTGTACTGTACTAGGACACAATTGCTTTTTACACTAAAAATTCCCTAACAGCCACCTGCTATCAGAGTTGAGTACTCTGGCCTAAGAGTAGTCTTTTCTAGGTTGAGTGAACTTATTTTAATATAACAGATGCTGGGACTAAAAAATATAACTGAAGCTAAAGATTCTGAAAACAGTATGTGAACAGAAGTGAAAAAGTATAGCATGATAAGAAGAATAAAATACTGGACTAGAATCTGAGATTAGATCCAAATCCCAACATGTTCACTAAGTGAATGTCTTCTTTCTTTCTTTTTTTTAATGTTTATTTGTTTGAGAGAGAGGGAGGGAGAAAAAGGGAGAGGGAGAGGGAGGGAGGAAGGGAAAGAGAATCCCAAACAGGCTCCACACTCACTTGGGGCTCAATGTCACCAGAGTGAGACCATTACCTGAGCCAAAATCAAGAGTCAGTCGCTTAACCATCTGAGCCATCCAGGTGCCCCTGTATGTCTTTTCTTAAGTAAGGTACAGCCTGATAGTCCTCTTATCTATATATCCATCCAATGTGCAAGATTCTTATAGTAATAAAGATAAGGCACAGAAGATAAAGTACTAAGGATATTTATAAAATAATTTGTCCCTTTTCTGTCCTTTAGAGACAGAAAAATATATCAAGAAACCTAAAACAAGGGGCACCTGGGTGGCTTAGTCAGTTAAGCATCCGACTTTCGCTTAGGTCATGATCTCGCGGTTCGTGGGTTCGAGCCCTGTGTCGGGCTCTGTGCTGACTGCCAGCTCAGAGCCTGGAGGCTGTTTCAGAATCTGTGACTCCCTCTCTCTCTGACCCTCCCCTGCTCACACTGTCTGTCTCTCTCTCTCTCTCCTAGAAATAAAAAAACATTTAAGAAAAAAAAAAAAAGAAACCTAAAACAAGAAACTTAGGAAGTATATCAATGGGGTAAAACGGACTGGCCAATGCTGATGCCAGTCCAGCTCCTAGATGCCAGCAACAGGACCATGAGGTGCTATATTAGATTCCTATTGCTGCCAAAGCAAACTTGGTGGCTCCAAGAACAGAATGCCCATGGTTCTGGAGACTGAAAATCTGAAATCAGTATCACTAAGTCAAAAGTCAAGAGGTCAACTGGGCTATACTCCCACCACATGCTCTAGAGGACAATCTGTTGCATGCTTCCTCCAGCTTCTGATAATTTATCACTCTTTGGCCTATGGCCACATCATTCCAGCCTCCAAGGCCAGAATCTTCATATCTGCTCTGTCTTCACATTGCCTTCTCCTCTGTGTGTGGGTCAAATCTCCCTCTAACTCCTTCATAAGGATACATGGGATTGCAGTTAGGACCTATCCAGATAACCCAAGGTAATCTCTCCATCTCTAGAACCTGAATTTAATCACACCTGCAACGAGTACCACACAAAGTAACATCTACATGTTTCAGGAATTAGGACAGGACATCTGTTAGGAGGCCATTTTAAGGACTACCAGAGGTACCAAAGACACATAGTACAGATTAGGAAGATAAGCTAACCAAACAACTTCTTAAAATTTCAAAGTATCCTGCATTTGGCCTAATTTACACTAGGGTAGGAGAGAATGATGTCCATCTTTCTGGCAACACTTAGATAGCATTAAACGGAAATGAATTTGGTTTAAGGAAAAAACCAGAAAGATTAGCCTGGCAGAGCATTCTGGCAGGTGTGCTAGAGCCATGACAAGGCAATGGAAAAGCATCTTGAATCCTGGGAACGGCTTGGAAACATGAAGCAGAAAAGCTTGCCTCTCACCTCCCACCTGAGCTGAGAGTCATCCCCATGTACAGCCCACATGGGAAAGGAGAAAGCCTGTCTACCAAATGTCATTCTGCCAGTTCATTCTTTCCCTCTTTCAACAAATGCTTATGGATTACATACTATATACTGGTGCCACATGCTTCCTCCTGGAAGGAAGAGATACACTAGTGACTTAAGTCAATTCAAGGCAGCAACTGCCTATAGATGACCTACTATGTGTCAGATGCTTTGGTGAACAAGACAAAATCTATTCTTACACTGAACTCCCTTGGCAAAAGTAGATGATATTTCCAAGAAAGGGGCCTGTATCCTCTGAGGTGGACACTTAACCCTCCAAATAATCTATCCTGCTGAAGGTCGGTGCAGAAGCCCAGGACACTCAGGTGAGCCCCATCATGGGGGAACATTTTTTTAGAATATGGTGTAGTACCTGGAGCCACCATTCTCTACTCCCTCCTCACCTTGTCAACCTTACATAATGGATTCTGAGAGCTCCTCCTGTCTATCTGATTACATACTCCATGCTTCCCATAGGAGGGTTGCATTATTAAGTGGCATTCAATCTTCTCTGCTGGGTGATGTTAGGCTCAGCGGCATCACCACACAGAGTGGGCACCCCGGCAGCTGGAGGGGGAGCAATTCCCAGCAAGTGAAGAATGGGAATGCAGGGGCAGAAGAGGAGAGGGGAAGGCGACTCCTTTTCATTCTGCACGTGAGCTTCTCTGGGTCCCATAAATTCCTCTGCCCTGTATATTTCACTCAGCTGTCTAAATGAGGTTTGCTCATATAGCCACCACTGTGCAGAATCAATCATGCCCTTCTGCACAGAATGTTAATTGTGTACCTCTCAAAAAAAAAAAAAAAAGAAGAAGAAGAAAGAAATAAAGAATTGGAGCACACTGCAGAGACTGTAGAAAAAATTCAAGACCATTTTTTTAATTCACAATACTTTTTAAATTGGCACGTGAAGTAGAGTCACAAACCCAAGCATGATCCAGCTGCAATCCAGGTGTCTTTCCCAAGGCTGGGGAGAGAAATATTAAGCAACCTCTTTGAATGTCCATCAGTTGTTCTGCACAACACTTGCACAGTCAGCTGCTGAGCTGCCCAAATAAAGAGGCTCTGAGCACTCCAAATAAGTAGTGTCCTCATTTAACTCCATGTAAAATAGCCCATTCAAATTAACCTGGGCTACAGATTGTGGTTTGTACGTGACAGGGACTGACTCATCTCAGAGGTAGAAAAGGAAAACAACACAACTAACAAAGAGTATTCTTCTCCTCCTCCCTTTCCTTATACCCAAAAGCAGTAAACACATGGGCTAGCTATTGCCAAAGTAAATTAAGTAGATGAGTGACAGTTGAAAAAGTCTCTATCAAGTCATCATCTAAGTGCCTGGGACCCAATAGACATGTCTGTTTCAGCTAATCCTCTATTTTTTATTCTACGGAGGTTACATTATTAAACTACAGATCATGAGATCATATGCTTAAAGAGCGCAAAGATGCTTTGAAAACACACACACACACACACACACACTTCTGCACAGAGGGCAAAGAGCTGAGTCTACAGCAAGAGCGTTCAAGGATCCCATTGTTTCCTAACATACCGGATGGACACCGTGACAGCCACACTGCCTCCCACCACCAATTTTGGGAACATGTGAAAAATACGGTATGCTGCTTGCTGGTATGTGGTCCGAGATGACTCATAAATCTTCCTTTATCTCCTTCATGGTGTTAGCAGAAAAGGATGAGTTGCTTTTTTCCATCTCATTCTCCCGTCTATCTGTCTGTTAGCCGTGCCCTTGAGCAAAGATTACTGATGCCCTGCCTTTGATATATGACACATCACCCACAGCAGCTTTTCATCAAGTGAATTAACCTGGAAAAATGCAAACCCACCTGCCAGTTGCTTCCAAACTTTGCACAATTCCTTTGTGTACTTCCTCTCTAACATGCATCAGGCAGGAAGGTAGCAAGGGCAAGCAAAAAAAATGTGGGAAATTAAGAGAATCTAAACCAGAGGCTCTGTGAAATAACTCACTTGCTGGAATAGGCTGCTTTTGCATAAAGATTTGGGGGGGGTGCACATGGTTAAATGAAGAACCTTAGCTAAGCCACGGTTTAGAATGCTTTGCACCTGAGCTGGAAAATGCCATTTTCCTCCAGCCATTTACTCTGTGGCTGGAATAATGACAAGAGTCTTGGCAGACACTGATGACATGGTTACAGAAACTATCTGGTGATTTCCAATCAATAATGTAGACAGGCTGGGGAGGAGTGTGAAGAAGGAGCAGACAAGAGAAAGGGAGAGGGAGAAATCGAGAGGCCAAGGCAGGGAGGAAAGAAAGCTGAAGAGAAGGGAAAGCAAGCAATAAATGAATCTGAATTGTTCTGCCAGCCCCTCCCACAACTAGGTAGGTATGCAACCAGATTCATTGGCAATCAGTCCTGAAGCCTCCTACTTATCATGAAAGAGTAAATGAACACAGCAGGATGGATATCTTGAAGTAACACAGTCTACCGGTTCAAATAGAAGGCAGTGAGGAAACCATCAGTGGTACTCCTGGATTGCTCAGCTAGAGAGAGCTGAGGTTCAGAGAGAACTCTTGACCCATCCAAGCCAAGTGGGAATAAGGTTGGAAACCAAGTTTCCATACTCCAAGACTCTAACCAACACAACACATTACTCCCAAATCAGCTTCGCCCTGACCCCACTGCACCACAGCCCACACCCTCCCCTCTTAAAAAAGGAAAAAAAAAAAAAAAAAAACTGTCCACACAGACTTGAAACTGGATAAAACTCACAGCATGGGGAAATAAGAAGGATTCTGAAGCTGGAACAAAGGTAGACTCTGTCTCTTGTTTACCCAAGTAGTAAACATTTTCCTCACACTCGTCCTTGATTCTGATAATAAAGCAGTTATTCTTTTCAAGGTGACATCCACTGTGGATGAATACATGAAGGCTTGTGATGAGAGATCTTCCTGTAATATATTCTTTAAAAAAAAAAACTAAAATTCAAAGAACCCAAACTATCAATCATCATTTTTTGCCCATATTCTAATTTTAAGGGGAAGTTACAAAGACTGAGTTTGTTGTTTTTTTTTTAAGGACACTGAAAAAAAATTTATCTTTGGGTGTTCCTGGGCTCAGGATACATGCAGTCCAATCTTCTACCCTACATTTCTATTTCTGGCCAGCACGAACAGATTTTCTGAAATGGCTCTGAAATCTTTCATTGTCAAGGAAAGATTAAATTTTATTATCCACTACACTTCCTAAGGAAACAAAGGACATCACTGGATTTTAGAAAGACTTTTCACAAATAAAACTTGAAGTCAAAGTGGTGTCTGTAGGCATCGGTTAGTCAGAAAATTAAATTACCCAAGACACCCTGTTTCCTGAGCATTCTGGCAAAATTTGAGAAAAAGAAATGAGAAAAGGATAATGTATGCACACCCATTGACTGATTAAAGCAAAAGCCATCTCAATTTCCTCAGGGAGTCTGTTCCTTTACTGATAGGAAGAAATGAAGCTTCCCTTCCTGCTGGTCAAACTAACATTTGCCCATAAAATGATGCCTGCCTGGCAAAGAGAGTGATAGGAAGTAGATCAACACATGATACCAGAGTTTCTGATCAACCTGTTTATGAGTGAAACCATATACAGTGATCAACAAAATAACATTTACTGAGGGCTTACCACATGTTGGGTATTCTAAATTCTTTATCTGTATTGTATCATTTAATGTCCCCAACAACCCTATAAGGCAGGTACTCATATTAGCTCCACTTCACAGATAAGAAAACTGTATCTTAGGTAAGTTAAGTACCTTGTTCAAGCATTGCAGCTGGTAAGAGGGGCAACCAAGATTTAAACCTGGGAGACCCATCTCAAAAGCCCAGAGTATTTTACAAGGTGAATGTGAGCCCAGGTTTCTGTGCCAGCACCCTGCTCATGTGCCTGGGCATTGCATGTCTCCGTATATAGGAAAAACACAACAGGATTATGAAACCTGCCTAGTGTCAAAAACTAACAATGCCTAAACCCTCATGTTGCCTTACTCACCTACCACTCTTGGTTGGGGAGATAAAACCTTGATAGCCTTCAAAAAGGTATGTCAAAACTTGGAGGGATTAATTTATTTTGTTTTAAACGATATACCTTCTTACACCTTCTCTCAGATATTCCTCCATTTTCTTATTGTGGTAAAATATACATAAGACTTACTACTGCCACAATTTTAAATTTTTTTGTAATGTTTATTTACTTTTGGTGGGAGCAAAGGAGATATGAACAGGGGAAGGGCAGAAAAAGAAGGAAACACAGAATACGAAGCAGGCTCCAGGCTCCAAGCTGTCAGCACAGAACGTGATGCAGGGCTTGAACCCATGAACCATAAGTTCATGACCTGAGCCGAAGTCAGACGCTTAACCAACTGAGCCACCCAGACACCCCACACCATTTTTAAAAGAATAGTTCAGTGGGATTAAATACATTCACACTGCTGTGATCACCACTATTCATTCTCACAACTTTCTCATCCTCCCAGGCAGAAACTCAGTCTCTACTGAACACTAACCACCCATTCCTCCTCCCCACAAGACTTGGTAACTGCATTTCTACTCTCTGTCTTTATGCACTGGACTCTTCTAGGTACTTCATATGAGTGGGATCGTACAAGATTTGTCCTTTCATGTCTGGCTTCTTCCACTTAGTATAATGTGCTCAAGGTTTGTCTATATTGGAACCAAGTATCAGAATTTCATTTCTTTGTAAGGCTGGACAATATTCCATTGTGTGTACATACCATATTTTGTTTATCCACTCACTAGCAGATGGACCTTTTGGGTATTGTAAATAAAGTTTCTACATACATACATGTATAAGTATCTGCCCATCTCTGTTTTCGTTTGAGTATATACTTCACAACAGAACTGCTGTATCATATGGTAATTCTATGTTTACCTTTTTGAGGACTTCTCCTTCAATTTCTGAAAACTGAGCATTTCTATATAGAAGAGGAGTTCCCTATGGACAAGGGCCTTATCCTAGGTACCAGCTGGATCCTAGGGTCCAGAATAGGAAGATTTCTCATTGAATTCTCAACAGATGTGTTTATAAATGCATAAATCAATCAAATTCTAGTTGTCTGAAACGAGGGCAAGACAGTATCCACTTAGGGAATCCCTCTCCCCCATGGAACCAACAATGTGACTCAAAGAAACTGCTTTTCCACTCCCTGATTTTTTTCTCTATTGCAAACACACACCCAAGCACATATATGCCAAAGAACATCAGAATAATCCAAAAGCAAACATCAAAAGGGTTGAAAAGAAATCATTAGAGCATTATCTGTTTCACTGATGGATCCGAGGTCTTTATCCACCACCCTCAACCTTCTATACCCACCCCATGAGGAGTGAGGAGTGAACAAATCAGAAAATATTTCTTTAAATTTTGCCCTTGCTGAGCTTTCTATTATAAAATATGTGGAAAGGGCCAGGGGTGGGTTTGCTTCCACCACTATTTGAATATCAATACTTTTTAGTTCATTAATACATCAAGAAAGTATTTTTCAACACATTAAATTCAATTTCAAAAAACAATGAGCTGACACAGTCAAAATACATATGACCAAAATCCACAGTGGGCTTCCCCAGCTGGCCATTCCAGCCACTCTCACCCCCCATCTTGGGTGTGCAGGCATCCATTACTCGGCTAATTGGCAGGCCTAACTTAGGAAGGGGAAACTCCAGCCAGCCGTCTGGGCATTTCACGACTTAAGTGCACTCTGACTCGAACGATATTAATGGGGCTCCAAATTTTAACTATTGATGGCTTTCAGTAGGAATTTACATTTCTGTCCTCCTGGGGCCCACACATCACTAAATTCTCACCTGTGGTGAAGACAGCCACAAGGGGGAATTGGTTTCAAAGGCAGAAAGCAGTGATAATATATGCTGTGCACCTTCCCACGAGCAAATACATATAATTGTCTTTTCCCCCTTTTTCTACATTAAATTTTCAACCCTTTACTACATCTTTTAATGAAAGCAGTGACTGAAAAATATAAACATGGATACATAATTCCCAATGAATTGGTCTAAGTGTAACTTGTAAAAACTGGATTAATGGTACAAAGCATGTACTTTATAAAAATAGCCTGTAGAAAAAAGCATTAAGCAATTACAACTCCAACTCTGAAGGCTCCAATATTATAGGGTAATATTTCCTTAATGTTAGACTTCATTAACCCTAAGATAATCTCTCATAAATTTTGCTGATTTTTAAAGAGAAAAAAATAAATTATGTTTATTAAACTACTGAATATGTTTATGAAAACAAGACATAATCTAGTGCCATAAACTTCTTGTCTTTATCTGAGTGATCAAGGCGCTCATAAATAAAATATCACATAACAAAGTGAGTGTTAAAATTCATTACTGTAATAGCTATGTTCATGATCTATTTCATTAACACTCCTCCTCTCCTTGGATAAATGGGCTTCTTAGCCTACGAGAGGAAAGCCATTTACAAGACAAAATACTAAGCTGCTTTTTCTCATTTTCCCTTATCTCTTCTATTCCTAACTTTCTAAATTAATTCTTCTCTTAAATCTTATTGTTCCTTCCAATGTAACTCACAGCACATTAGAGAGAGTACAGAGAAATAGAAGCAAAGAAATGGGTCTATGGAGTATAAGTTAATTAGGGATCTAAGTGACTAGTGATGAGATTTGATGACATGGAGCCCCAAAGTGAATTTAGAAGCTTATCTTCTTAAAATATTTGAGAATGAAATACAAATAATAGAACTGCAAAAAATATTCAGTATATCAAACAATATACATGAGCTTAGTAACTCAACTCCCTTTCCTGTTTAACTATATACTGCAGCACCACTGACTGTTTCCACGTACAGAATTTTCTAACCTTTATCTTTAGTGATTTTGCAGGTAATTTTATTTTTATAGATGTGCGTGCACATAAATATATAGGTGAGCGCTTTCTTAGGACTTACGAAAAACAGACATATATATGGGAATCTACACCCACAGGTGAAATGTACCAACTCAAATCACCAAATGGACTTCCTAGCTAAGGAAAAATAAGGGCAAAGCAACAATGGTTCTCTGTCCTTCCCCAACAATTTCCTTAATCTTAATTCAGCAGAGTCCTAGGATACAGCATCCTCTACCCAGACAATAAGCAGACGATGCTGTTTATGATAATGGCAGAAATTAAAACAGAATTTTACAACCGCTGAGCTGAAAGAAGGCAAAAATCCCCACACGAATATTAAACAGTGTAAATAAAAAAGAATCCACTTGTTTTTATTCCAAACTACACACCAATTTATCTGCCACTGATTCAATGTAAAGACCACATTCACAAAACTCTACATGTATGGAGATAATGAAAGTAATCATTGAACTCAACAAGCATTTATGAAGCATTTTCCCCAGGGAGCCATGTGGGGCAGATGAAGAAGTACACAATGCCCTCAAGAAGCTTCTGTTTTGCAGATATCATCTGAGAGCTGACTTAGCACCATATGAGACAGACAGGAGTCAATGCTGTACCAGAAAGATAACACAGTTAAGGGAGTGAGCAGTGCTGACCAGGTTCCAGCCTGGGTTTGAGAGAGGAGAGGACACTTTGCTGGATCTGCAAGAAACAATGATTTTGACTGTCTGAGGTACCAGGTAGAAGGTATCCCATGGACAAGATTCCTCAGAGCAGCAGGAGACTGGACATGAAAAGTTATTTTCCAACTTGACAAACCTATCAAGCACAGGAGGGAGCCTCATCTAGCCCTTCGAGAGAGACTGGGTGCATTCACACATGGTAGAGAACAGGGAGCCCCTAGGGGCAGCATTCTTGACACCCTCACACGGTTTACTCCATAAATGATGATGTGTGGCTCTCCAAGTCCCTCTTCCCTGGCTCATGGGCCACACAGGAGCTAGTAAGAATATTCTCTGCAAGGGGCGCCTGGGTGGCTCAGTCGGTTAAGCGTCCGACTTTGGCTCAGGTCATGATCGTCATGATCTCACAGTTCATGGGTTCAAGTCCCGCGTCGGGCTCTGTGCTGACAGCTAGCTCAGAGCCTGGAGCCTGTCTTCGGATGCTGTGTCTCCCTCTCTCTCTGACCCTCCTCTGCTCACGCTGTCTCTCTCTCTCTCTCTCTCTCAAAAATAAATAAAACCTTAAAAAAAAATATTCTCTGCAAAAAAAGATCCACAAACCACGGTATGAGTAAAGTGCTTGGCTTTAAATAAAAATAGCTGATGATTACTATGCGCTTACCCTGTCTCAGGCAATGCTCTAAGTACTGTATATAGCACATTGACTCATTTAATCCCCAAACTAGCTCTAGTAATGTTTCCACTGTACACATAAAAAAATGGAGGTTAAAGAGGTTAAAAGTGACTTATCCAAGTTCACAAAGCTAAAAAGTATTAAGACTGGGATGTAAATGATGAGTGTGCTGACACTAGAAATCCCCACTCCTAACAACTGTGTGTAGCAGAGATTGCTGTATGCTCATCAAAACCCATTTCCTCTACCTCCTGAAATACAGCTAGATTGTCTTTCCCAGCTTCCTTGTAGTCAGGTGTGACCACATGAGTAAGTTCTAGCCAATGGCTGTGGGAAGGGACATATGGCATCTCCAAGCCTGGTCTGTCAAAACCTTCCTGTAGAGTCCTCCATGTTCTCGGTCTTCCGGTGTGCTGATGAGTGGGAAAGCATCCAGAGATTCTAAGGCCCCTAGGAAAGGAGAAGAGGATGTAGGAAGTAGGGGAGTATTGTATGAGTTCCTGAGTGACTGCATGGAGCACAGCTCCATCCCAAATGACAGTTGGATTTTATGGGAGTGTAAAGAAATCAACTTCTATTGTGTTAAGACCTAGAAATTTGGTGACAGCAGTTAGCCAACATGACAGAAATCTGCTTCTTGAATCATCACCCTCTAAATGATTACAAAACAGATTTCAGATTCGTCACCAAAAACGTGGCAGTCTCTGGGGCACCAGGGTTGCTCAGCTGATTGAGAAACCAATGCTTGATGTCAGCTCACGTTGTGATCCCAGGGTCGTAGGATTGAGCCACGCATCTGGTTTAGCACTGAGGGTGGAGCCTGCTTGGGATTCTCTCTTTTGCTCCCTCTGCACCTCCCCCACTCACGCTTGCTCCCTCTCTTAAAAAAAAAAAAAATACGACAAAGTGACGAAGACAATAGAATGGGTCAAGCCATAACTGGAATCCAGGTCCTCCAATTTACTAGCCAAATGATCTTGGACAAGTTACTAAACATTTCTTTGTCTCAGAGTTCAGATAGAATACCTACCCCTATATAGGATTGTTGTGAGGATTAAGGGGAAACATGCATATAAAGTACCTAGAACAGTAATGGGCACAAAGAAAGCATCCACCAATACTGTTCTCATTGTTATTGTTAAGTCTTCCACAAAATGAACATTGGTATCAATTAGGATTATGGTCGGCTGCAGAGAAAAAAACCCAAACACTGACATATCAATGACCTAACCAAGACAGATGTTTCTTTCTCTGATCCACAGACAAAGTCCAAAAGTAGGCAGTCCAGAGCTCGTATGGGGGCTCCAAGAAGCCATCAGGGACACAAGCTCCATCCAACTCCAGGCCCTGACATTTCTAGCATGTGGCCCTGGTCCTCATTGCCCAATATAAATGCTGGCATTCCTGTCATCACAACCAGGTCCATGTAGTAGAATGGGAGGCAACAAGCAAATAAAAACCCTCTCCTTAAGAAAACGTTCTGGAAGTCACATACAATGCTTTCATTTAGCCACATGGCCACACCTAGCTGCCAGATGTAAGGGAGGAGGGGGTAGAAATACACAGTTAAAAACTGGAAATTCTGTAAAAGGATGGCAAGAATGAATGTGGGAGGCAACCAGAAATTCTGTCCCAGCACAAAAATCAGTAAAAGAAAGCAAGCTACACTCTTCATCCCAAGATCTGATAAACTTTCGGGAATTCTTTAAAAAGTAAATACCTAGTACATACCATTGCGTCTTCTACTCTTGCCTTTGTACAATTTATTTTCCACACACAACAGCGAGAATGATATGTTAAAAATGTAAGTCATGCCCCCACTTAAAACTCTCCACAGGTTTCCCACTGCAAATTGAGTTAAGGAGTATGGATTTTATTTGTAACATGAGGTCCCACCTGGTCTGGCCCCATGCGCCTCGCTGACCCCATCACATGCCATGGCCATAGGCCCCCCACAGCAGAGCCTGGCTGGCTTTGCTGGTCCTCTGCTTGTGCCGTGAACATGCCAGCTCACACCTCCCTGGAGACCACACTCTGCGTGTTTTCTTTCTGAATCCTGCCTCTCCCTGATCTTCCCAACTGGCTGCTTACTGTCACTCAGATATAAGCCATAACACCGTCTTATCAGCATCTTCTCTGTCCACCTACCCCTCCCCCAGTCACACCCTACCTCACACACACACAGCACATCACCTTGCTTTACCTCTCAGCAAATAACTCACCATGATAGGATATTCTTCTTGCTTATACATTTGTCTCTTTCCTTATTAGAATGCATATTCCCGTTAGAGGAATGTCCATCTTATTTACTGTTCAACCTCCCCCCCAACCCCACCCACTGAAACTCCTAATTGCCCTCTAAGCTGGCACTCATTCATCACACAAATATTTACTGTACACCTGCTATGTGCCAGGCACAACGACATGGTGATGTGATACCGGCCCAACCAAAGCCCACTTTTACTACATAAGTTGACATATAGACACTGACCTTTCTTTTCCAATGATGTTTGTTTAATTGTAGATTCTTCTTTCCTGAGATTCTGGACACAATAAAATGATGGTAAAGTAATCCAGGAAAAGTAACACTGAATCTGTTAACCATATATGAAGGGAGGGAGTAGAGGTTGTTTTTATCGCATCCTAAGACCCCAAAATGAACAGCAGCTAGAAATTTAAAAAATTTTTCCATGAACATATGCTTGCCCTGGATATAATCCACTTTATTTTTTTTTTATCCTGAAAGATAAAAAGGATAGATTTTTACCCAAAGACATCCTCACAGAAAAGCCAAGGAGTACAGCTGCAGGAAACAGTATACAGCAACAATCTATGGCTCCCATGGACTCTGGGTGGGTATGCAGATGAAGTCCAAACATGCAAAAGGTCCACAGAAGTGGTGATGGGGAGAGAAAAGGAGAAAGAGGTGCAGGAGAGGGGGAAAAAAGGCATGATAACTAGAGGAGGGGAAACAGGTGAAGGGGGGGGGAAGGAAAACAAATCAAAGAAAGAACAACTATTAAAAATGCTGAGTTGAAAATGTTTCAGATGGCCTCTGACATCTAATAAGTCATCTGTCTTTCTCAATACAGAAAAGTCATTACTTACTAGTGAACTAATACCAGCAACTGTGACAAGTAAAAACAACAAAGCCCATAAAAATATAAAAGTTCACCCCTTGCAGTTAGGTGAAAAAAAAAGAACGTATTCAATTTTTCAGATGAAAAACATTTGAACTGACTGAATTTATTGTAATGCAACTTGTATTATATGTTGGGAAAATGAAAAGGGAAAAAATAGCCACTGCTCAGCCCGTCTTCAACTTTTCCTTGGAAAACAGAATACAGTACGTTTTTTGAGAGCATGAACTCTTCATAGAAACCAGTCATAAAATATCAACGTGGCATTCTGGCTACAAACCATCCATTCTCATGAAAGAGGCATGAATTAACAGCACCTCTGCCCTGCCCACAAGGATCCCTATAAAACCAGCTCCTCAGAGGGTATGACCTGTGCCTAAAGGGCAGCATGAGAAATGTAGGTCAGATAATGGAAGAACTGGAGAGCCTTTGGGCTAACCAGAAGCATGGGAGGAGTCGTCTTCCCCGGGAAAGGCTGCAAGCAGTAGTGTTCACAAGCAGACCCAGCAAGATGCCAGCCCAGGATATCATCAAGAGCAAAAGGAGCTCTGCCTTCCCACAGCCATAAATGTCATGACAATCCTAGGACTCATCTGTGATTCCTGTCCTTCATTCCTGCAGCCAACCCACCAACAGAACTTGTGTTACATTAAAAATACAACCTGAATCTCTCCACTTCCTCGCGTCTTTATCGCCCACTCCCTAGGTTGTACCACAACATCGATCTTCAGAAGCTACCGCAACAACCTTCTCACTGGATCCCCAGCTTCTATTCTTGCTGGCCCAATTTCCAACCAGCAGCCAGTGTGGTTTTCAAAAACACAAATCAGATTCTACCATCCCACTTCTTAAAACCCATCATTGGTTTGATTAGTTTCCCATCACACTTTCAATCAAATCCAAACTCCTTCTTAAGTTCAAATCTCTACCGTTGGCTCTGGCCTCCTTCTCCTCTATGACATTCTGCTCCCACATTCCCAGCCAGCCCCACCAGTATCCTTTTTCTCCCTTGAACTTGCCTGGGCTTGGCACCTGCTATTCCTTCTGCCTAGACACACCACCACCTGTTTTTAATGGTCATAGGAAATTGTCTTGCATGAAACTTTAGTGATTTACCATCATCCTCCCTAACTGGACTATAAGTTCCCCACGTGTAACATCTTCATCAGCCTAGTCGACTGCTACATTTTCAACTAGTCAAACAAGTGCCTGGCATATAGAAGGTGGTCAGTAAATGTCTGTACAGTGAATGGATACATGGCATGAAAGGATTATAAAGATGAATGGGCCCATTGAGATTCTCCAACTCATAATTCGACCTATTTTATATATGGAAGAACAGAGGCACAGAAGAGTCAACCCACCTCCAATCCCAGTTAACACATAGCACGGTACTCATACCCTCTGCTATATCTGCCGTTTCCCCTTCTACCCAGAGCTAGAGGTCTGAACCAGGTACAGTCCCAGACCACTCCTCACAGGCAAAGAACAACATAAACCTTGAGGAGGAATACTGCACAATAAGAAATACTGCAAAGGTAAGATGGATGCAGATACATGGCAGCTGAGAATGGCTACCCATGAGACAATTTAGAACTACTCTCAGAACGGTAGGAGCAAATGGATCCAAGGCAAACTACAGAAGTGACAAACTCTTAACCAAAAAGCTCTTCAGAAAAAAGCACCTTGTTCTCACACAGTATTTCTTTTAACATGATCCTGGAGGGTCAACACTAACACAAATGTTTACAGAGAGATAGAAGAACACACCCAAGATAAGGTCTCTCATCCTAGCTCTGTTCCTGACTCACCCTGGCCCAGTTACTTCACCCCCCTGGGCCTCATTTAGGATTAAATCAGCTTGGCCCAGTCTTGGCGTCATTCGCTTACATGTTCATGACTTTACCATACTCAAGTATACCACGTACATTATTTACTAAATATTTTAACTTCAACTAATTTTTTTAGAAGAAATTTGATATCATCTCCAAAATAAAAGTATCACTTGCCAATGACCCACAGAACATACACACCCACACATAACCAGAAAACAAAATCCTATTATTAACTTCTATCTAACTTCTCTTTGTTGAGTACTGCAAAGTCTGAGCCTGATACTTCATCTCTGTTTTTTTAAAAAAGCATTTATCAAGTATTAGGAAGGTAGGAAAGAAAGACCAATACCAAACTGGTGCATTTTCCTAGATGTCATCCCAAGGATTTAAAGAGAATTGAAAAGGGAGTAACACTCTAATTGTATGAATCCATGCTAGCCAATGCCTTTTCTGTTTACTATCTCAAACCACCTTGCATTCCTATGCACACACATGTCACTTGGGAAATACTGATTTGAACACAGAATCCTGAAGTCCTCCACTAATGTTCTACCACACTGTGATCAGTATATGTAACCCTTTGGACAAGAGAAGCAATGGATTTAATAATACTGATAGAACTAAAAGAGAATTTCCTAGGTGTGAATGAGAAACAAAGATCATTGTGAAGGTTGGGAGGAGGAGGATAATGGCGATGATAATGGCGACAGTGATAGCAACTAACATTTATTTGGTGCTTACTATGGGCAAGGGGTCATGCTAAGTAATTTAATCTTCACATCTTTTCTATTTAACAGCTTTATTAAGGTACAAGTGATACACATAAAAAATACCTCACATGTTGAACGTATATAAGATGAGGAGTTTGGATATATTCATATACCCATGATACAATCACCACAATCAAGATAATGAACATATCCATTACTTCCAAAAGTTTCCTTTTTTCCCCGAGGTAAGTACCATTATATTCTTATTTTACACATGAAGAAAGTTAAACTTAGCTAAGAAAATGTTTATTATTCTGATGTAAGGCAGCTGAGGTTATCTAAATGTTTGCCAAACTTTTTTGTCCATGAACCATAATAAAACATAGCAGGTTAAACCAAATTCCCAATATTTGTATTTCCTATAGAAACAGCTACTTCATAGTTTTAACCTAATCTATTTTATGTTGAGACAATATATATATATATTGAGAGACAGACAGACATACAAAATACAAAAATTCTGATAGGAATAGACCTATATGTGTGTAAGTATATCCACACATAAATGTATATATCGGATACAAAAGTTGTGTAAACCAATATTCATGCTAATTGTGTTCCATAATTAAATCTTTTAATGGCTGTATTTTATTTTAGAAGATAGAAGCTATATTGACTGTTTTAAAACTTGAATTCTGATATTTTCTACTCTGTTCTATTTTTAATACTGTTGGTTACAACCCACTAAATTGATTTTACAGGTCACTAATGGAATGCAACTCCCACCCTGAAAAATACTGAATCAAAGGAACCCTACTCACAATCCAGAAAATCACAGAGTCACCTTGACCTAGATGATGGCTAGCATTGCATGCCACCCCCTCAAATTATAAAGAAATGAGAGGCCATGCGCCTGGCCCTCCATGTTTGTTGAATAAACAGAATTTCTATTATTGGATTCCAAGAGTCACTACCAGGCTAAATAATGTATCATAATTATTTTAAGTTGTATAAAGGAAATAGAAGGAAAAACAACTTTGATAGAGGTCTTTTTCCTTAAATTACTTAGTAGTAGTAAAAGCCTCTTATTTAAATATTTAAGTATGAAGATAATAGCAAATGATAGTTTGAAAAATTGAAGGTAGTTTTCTTGTGCACAAAGGAGTCAGACCTTACAAAAAAAAAAAAAAAGGTAGGACATTTAGAGGGATTGCTATTTTTTTCTCTCAAATCTTAAGCGTAGCAATGTCATTGGACTCTAAATGGTATTCATGTTGTATTTTGGGAAAAAAATTAGATAATTTATAAAATTCAATCTTTTTTTTATGTTCATATATTTATCTTGAGAGAGGGAGTAGGGGAGGGACGGAGAGAGACAGAATCCCAAGCAGGCTCCTCACTGTCAGCACAAGGGGTTCTTGTGCCACAAACCTCAAGATCATGACCTGACCTGAATCTAAAGTCAGATGTTTAACTGACTGAGCTACCCAGGCGCCCCTGTACAAGTCCATCTTAATAACAATTCAGTGTAGTGAACACTAGACTGGGACTCTGCAGACCTATCAGCCTCAGAAAGCTACCTGACTACTTAGATATTGGTCAGACCCTGAAGCTTCCTCTACATCTAATATTTTAGGACTGCAAGACCGTAATGTAACTGGTGGTGATTTTCAGAATCATTTTAATGAAAGGATATGGCATTCCAAGATCACCCAAATGGACAATGTCATAGTTCAGAAGCTATAATTTTATGTATAGTATTACTTTTTCCATGTTAACCAAATACCTTTCTTGATGTTTTTTTCTGGAGTGTTTTCAAGGTAGAGGCAAAATTTATTTGAATAACACCATAATTAAATCTCTTATTTTACTTTAGAAAATAGGAATTATATTGAACTTTTTCTTTTTTTTTTTAATATTTTTTAATGTTTTATTTATTTCTAGGAGAGAGAGAGAGAGACAGCGTGAACAGGGGAGGGTCAGAGAGAGAGGGAGTCACAGGCTCTGAAAGAGGCTCCAGGCTCTGAGCTGGCAGTCAGCACAGAGCCCGACGCAGGGCTCGAACCCACGAACCACGAGATCATGACCTAAGCGAAAGTCGGACGCTTAACCGACTAAGCCACCCGGGCGCCCCTATATTGAACTTTTTCTTATTGAATTGCCATGTTTTACCTTAACTGTGGCTTAACCTCTTAATCTACTTATTTTTTCTGAACCTACTTTACAGTAAAAAGAAAGATATGAAAAATTAAATTACATAATAAAGTATGTAGCAAGTGTAGCTATCATGAGATTTTCAGATTGAAAAACTAGCATGAAGTAATTTACACCATTGAAAAGCTGGGGGTTTTTTACTCATATTTTTAAAAACATTAAATAAAAAGAAGAGACCTTTTAAAATGGAATAATAAATCAGGCTACTCTAATTCCTGTGTATACCTTTAAAACCAAGGTTAAATCATCATGTTATACCAACTTTTCAATCACAGTAGAAAGAATCAATCCTTACAAGACCTACTGGTAAGGTCCCTGCTAAAAGGGTTTATAAAATTACTCCCACATCCTTCTTATCTCAAATGCAAAGCATTTAGTTTCCAAGTTAAAAAAAAAATATATTTCATCCTCATTTTCCTTTAGGGAATGTCCTAAATGCTTATTTTCCATATAAAGACTATGTTGAAATTTAGTCTTCCAAAACCATGGTGCCCAGGCCCTGCTAAACATCTGCATAGACAAATATTTTGAAAGTGATTTTTATGATGAAGTACATGCATTCAGGTAATTCTTCTTGGCCGCTAGGAATCCATTAAACAACGCCTTAGCTCTAGCATCATCACAATCTCCAGCAAATATTTCTAAGGCTCGGCAAAGACAGAAACCCTTGCCACAGGTCAGGAGAAGCTACAAAAGTGTATGCGTATGCATCCCTAATTTACATTTGGATTTTCCTGAATCCTGAACTCAAAACTCTGATCTTAGCCAAGACAGCAAATAACCCCATCTTCAGAGTAGTTTGGCCAAAAAAAATTTTTTAAGTAGTTTTACCATTTACCCCTTAAGTGAAGTCAACAAAGACTACCAGACTAGTGGCAAGGACAGTTCAGTGGATTGGGATTTTGTTCTTTTGGTTTGCTTAAATCAAACACCTCTTCCAGTCCGAAATTAAACCACTCATTTAATGACCTCTCAACTAACTTTTGTTGAGCACTCACTCTGTATAAAACATGATGGGGCATTAGGTACAAAGAAAGACACAAAAAGCATTCCACAATGCCCCTATTCTCCAGGGAAGAATTGTTAATCTAGCTGGTAGTGAGATACTGATATGAGAGGTGCCAGGGGCACTGGGGTGGTTCAGTCTGTTAAGCATCCTACTTAAGTTAACGTCATGATCTCATGGTTAATGAGTTCAATCCCTACACTGGGCTTTGCACTGACGGTGAAAAGTCTGCTTGGGATTCTCTCTCTCTTCTTCTCTCTCTGCCCCTCCCTCACTTGCTCACTCCCTCTCAAAATAAATAAATAGACTTAAAAAAAAAACAGACAGAGTAAAAGAAAGAAGCCAAATTTACTTACTACCTTAAGTGACGGAAGTTAACCAAACCAGTGTGGTATTTTTACCAAAACCCATAAGCCAAATATAATCATAAGATAGCAATCAGGCAAACCCAAACTGAGAGACCCACAAAATACCTGACCAGAGCACGTGAAAACTGTCACGGTCATGAGAAAAAAGGAAAGGCAGAGTTGTCGCAGACAGAGGTGACCACTGACACATGACAACTAAGTGCATTGTGGTACCTGGGACCCTGGACTGGAGGCTAGCACAGAAAAAGGACATTAATGGAAAGAATGATGGAATCCAAAGAAAGTCTGGAGTTTTAGTTAGTAACGTTCCAATGTCGCTTTCTTCAATTTGACAAAAACACAACGGTGATGTAAAATCTTAACAACAGAGGAAACTGAAACTGGTTTGGGGTACAGAAAAACTCTGCACTGTGCCTCCAACTTTTCTGTAAATCTCAAAATATTCCAAAATAAAATTTGTTTAAAAAGCCAATATTGGGGCCCCTGGGTGGCTCAGCTGGTTAAGCATCTGACTTTGGCTCAGGTCATGATGTCACGGTTTGCGAGTTCAAGCCCCGTATTGGGCTCTGTGCTGACGGCTCAGAGCCTGGAGCCTGCTTTGAATTCTGTGTATCCCCCTCTCTCTCTGCCCCTCCCCTGCTCAGGGTCGGTCTCTCTCAAAAAATAAAGGTTAAAAAAATTTTAATAAAAAAAAAACAAACACCCAATACAAACATGTATACATACATACAGTGAGAAAGGAAGTAATAAAAAATCTAAGTGGAACAGAGGTTTTTTAAAGACCACCTTTAGGTTAAGTAGCCCTATTCAATGGGCCTATTGAATGGGCCCTCCTCCACGCCCATCACCCCCCCTTCCCCTCTCTCCCACCCCATCTTCCCTCAGTTTGTTCTCGGCATTCAAGAGTCTCTCATGGTTTGCCTCCCTCTCTCTCCCCCACTATTTTTCCCCTTCTTCTCCCCCATGGTCCTCTGTTAGCTTCCTCCTAATCCATCTATACGTGCAAACACATATTATCTGTCCTCTGCCTGGCTTATTTCGCTCAGCATAACATCCTCAAGGTCCATCCATGTTGCTACACATGGCCAGATTTCATTCTTTCTCATTGCCATGTAGTATTCCATCGTATACATAAACCACATCTTCTTGATCCATTCGTCAGTGGATGGACACTCAGGCTCTTTCCATGTTTTGGCTATTATGGAGAGTGCTGCTATGAACATTGGGGTACATGTGCCCCTATGCATCAGCACTCCTGGATCCCTTGGGTAAATCCCGAGCAGTGCTATTGCTGGGTTATAGGGGAGTTCTACTGTTAATTTTTTGAGGAGTCTCCACACTGTTTCCCAGAGGGGCTGCACCAGTTTACATTCCCACCAACAGTGTAGGAGGGTGCCCGTTTCTCCACATCCTCGCCAGCATCTAGAGTCCTCTGATATGCTCATTTTAGCCACTCTGACTGGCATGAAGTGCTATCTCAGTGTGGTTTTGATTTGTATTTCCCTGATGAGGAGGGATGCTGAGCATTGTACAACAGCATTTTCACAGGATTCAACCTAATAAATGGCTATGGGCAGGAAGACCTCATGATGAAATGGAGCTTACTTATTCTGGACATGGTAGAGGCTGAAAGGATAAGGGAATGGTATGAGCTGAGGTGGGAACACGCATGATGTGGTCAAAAACAGGGGAGAAACCCACCCGTGCACTGAGGTTGGGAAGTGACAGAAGATTCTTTGTCAAAGAAGGACACTGAGCAGGGCCCAAAATTTTAATACATGAAAAAGAGCCTGGCCTCCTTATGACCAGGAACGTCCTCTGGAAAGGACCGCGGCCCCTCGTGACACTGACGTGTGAGCTCTTCCTACTGCATCAAGAGCCTCGTTTTTCTAGCCCAGAGTAAAAGTCCAGCACAGCAGAAAGATCGCTACAACACAAAGTGCCAGATGAAGTCCTAATTCTGGCTCTGCCGACTTATGGGGTAAGATGCCCTCAATAATCCCCTTACTGGGTCTCAGACTCAGATCCTCACCCCAGCCAGGAGGAGAGGTGGAGAGGTCACTCTGTAAGGCCTCCTCCCGCTCTAAAATACTGGCTCCAACATGGAATGAAATATGTTTCCTGGCTCTCAGAAGCAACATGTGGTTCACTGAGATAGACAGAATGATGCAAGATCCGTGAAAGCAAAAACACTACAAATAAAAGGACTGTGTTTTTATACACAAGAGTCTATTCTTTTATGATACCTGTCTAGACCCCTCTAAATATTTAAACAACAATACTATACCAGTATGAAAACTCTCTAAATCAGGCTCTGTGGTTAAGGAGGATATACGAACAGATGTGATCTTATTAAGGTCCTAATGTAACTCACAAACAATTTGTCATATCTGACGGGTATTGTTAAATTATGTCCACCTGCCAGAGGCAACCAGAGAAATTACCATCCGCCTTTACTCAACTTCGACTCAAAATTCCCTAAAAAGCTCCTGTAGATGTGTCTAGGATACGTATTTTTTAAAGCAGTAACCTAATTGTCACCAGCACATAACAGCCAATGTGTCACAATTCCTTTTCATGTATATTTTATTATGGGTCCAACTGTTTCAACACCCTAGTGGTTCAACTTTAATGTAGCTCAGGAAACCCCCTAAGTAATATCACAAAATGCTTAACATCTGTGAAACTTGGACCCAAAAATGTTCCAATTTTTTCTTTGGTTTGGGAGGGGAAACTGGGCGGGGGGGGGGGGGGGGGGGGGCTGTGCTGGCCAGGGTTTTCATTAACAATCATGTTGGAGCTCTCGGTTTTTCTTTATCACCTCACAGGCAGGAAGAAGGTTTCAAGTTTACCTTACTAAATGAGCAGAATGATTTCAGGCCACAGGCACCAGGCTTGCTTCTACTCACTCCGTTTCAAATGAACCCATTTCCTTTCCTTTCTCTAAATATTTGCCTCCTCTCCCCTTCTTGCATTACAATATTTTAATTATGTGAAACAATGAAAAGAGAGAGAGAAGAGAAAAATGAAGTGTGAAGCATGTGGCACATTTCCCAAGCTATTTCAGAACTTCACAGAGCTCTCTGGCCTCCAGTGGTGTTTGAAATATTCTTTATCCCACTAAGGAAAGGATGAAAAATTGATCTCCTCCAAACTTCAAATACTGCATATTTCCACAACTGCAGAGTGCAGGAAAGAAAGGCAGGCTTAGGAGTTACCAGACCAAACAGGAAGCGGTTCTCAGAGGACCCACGGCTCATCCCAGGCAAGTCCACCGGCAGAGTGTGTACACAGAGCCGCTCAGAAAATAAACACGCCTCCACTTCTGAGAGAAATCAAAGCAAATCTCAGAAAAACCGAACATGGAGTCAAACCTCAGTAATTCGGATTAACTAAGGGAAGGTCAGGCTGGATCAAGACAAAGCTTTGAGAGTAAAGGGTGTTTTTTGCAAAATCCAACAGTATTCATTTCCATGTTCACCACATCCCATCCATCCAGCTTCATCTCTCAGCAGCCTCCTCCAAGCCCCTATCTTCCTTGTGCTGAACCAGTGCACCAGTCCTTAGTCTCCATGCAGACCACCAACTTCCTTCTCCCTATGCTCCCCACCCTTGCCTGAAACGCCCCATCCCCCACTGACTACTTGGTAAACTCCTTCTCATCTGTCAAGACCCCACCTCAAATGTCACCTCCTAAACAGAATGAGAAGCATGGATCCCACAGCAGGATATGCATACCTAGAATACAGTAAAGTGGTTCTTACCTCAGCTGAGTAGTATTGAAATAATTCGGCAAACTTTGCAGTAAAATCCCAAAGCGTGCACCCCATCTCTAGTAATTGTGATTGAGTAGGTCTGAGGTACTGCCTGAGCACCGGTATCATTTTCAAAGCTCCCCAGGTGGCTGTCAGGTGCAGTCCTCTAAGTTGCAAATCTTCCATACAGGACTCATCACATTTTTTTTTTTTTTTTCAATGTCTGGATTTTTCTTCATTTTTTTTTTTTCAGTAGTTTAAAGTTTTTTTTTTTGTTTTGTTTTTTTTTTTTTTACAAATAGTTTATTGTCAAATTAGTTTTTACATAACACTCAGTGCTCATCGGGCTCGCCCCCCCCCCCCCCCCCCCGCGCCACTTCCGGCTTCTCTCCCCTCTCCTCATGGTGCCTGAGTCCTGAGGAATTTCTCCACCTCAGAATGTCTCTGAGCAGGGCAACAAGCTTCCACCCACACGCCCTATCACCTCTGATCCTTTGCCATCTGCATTTGTGGGTTTTCATTTGACCCGATGCTCCAGAATCTGCTTTTGTGTTTTTCTTTNCTCAGCATAACACCCTCAAGGTCCATCCATGTTGCTACACATGGCCAGATTTCATTCTTTCTCATTGCCATGTAGTATTCCATGGTATAGATAAACCACATCTTCTTGATCCATTCATCTGTTGATGGACACTTAGGCTCTTTCCAAGGACTCATCACATTTTTTAGAATGAGATACCCATACCCCAAGAATAGAAAGCCCCTAAAAGGGCCTGTTGTCAGCAGGGATGGAGAATGTGAATCCTTCAAGAGGCTTCTTTAAAAATAAAGAACTTCATGTGATTTCAAAGCCTTTGTCCCCATGGGGCTTCACCATCAGCACACATTTTATTTTCCACTGTGTGCCTCCCATCCACCTCCACAAGGGGTAATGCACCGACTCAAAAGTAGGGAAGCCCCACTTCTTAAGCTCCACTTGACTTCCCGTTGCATCTCCAACACAGTAGGCATTTTGCCACTTTCATATCCTTGCCCGTCTTCTCCATCTGGTCCAATCGTATGCCTTGTTCAAGGCCTAAAAATCATTTCCTCCCTTGAAGCTTTCTTCTACCCACTTCAATTCCCAGAGATTTACTTTCCCACTCAACTCAATTTAGCACCTGTCCTCAAGTGCCTTGATTGGTCAATGATCTCCTGGTATGTGAATGTAAAGCTCTGTTGTGGATAGATTAAGGAACATGTATTGTACAGAGATTTTCACTTTCTGCTCATAATGCAAGGCTAGACGTACAGCAGGCACTTCACATGTATTTGCTACAAGAGCCCACCCCAAGTTGGTTGTGGGACAAGGACTAAGAGCAGCATGGCTCTGGAGAATCCACGCCGTAAACATCATACCAAATGCTCCCGTGATAGATAGACTTCTACTATGGCCCCCTGAACCTGTCTCCAGTGGTCCTGCTTCTATTACTTCACGTTACATGGCAAAAAGGATTCTGCAGATATATTTAAGTTTACTAATCCATTGGCTTTAAGACACAGAGAATTATCTGGCTGAGCCATATCTAATCACGTGAGCTCTTTTATGAAAGCAGAGGTGCTTCTCTTCCTGGGAGCAGAAAGGTGCGTCCAAGGGACTCCAAGTCTAAGGGGGAGTCAGCAGGACAGAGAGAACCCACTGTCTGCTTGAAGATGGGGGCCTCAAGGAAGGCGTCTGACAATGTCCTCCAGAAGCTATGGGTTAAACCTAGAAAATAACCAGCAAGAGAACAGATCGGTCCTGGAAAGGTAAGAAGCTCAGTTCTGCCAACACCCTGAAGGAGCTTAGAAGCGGATTCTTCCCAGACCCTCGAGAGGAGCATGCACCTCAACTGACATCAGCCTTTATAACTAAGACCCTCAACAGAGAACCCAGATAAGCCTGCCCAGATTTAACAAACTACGAATAATTAAGTGAGTTCTGTTTGAACCCGTAAGTGTATGGTAATTTGTTACCGAGCAATTTCCAACCTCCTCCCTCAACCTAATCAAACAAGGAATGTCCCTCTTAAAAATAAACATATTAACATGCTGATTTATATAGTTTCCACATATATATTACTGCCAGGCTTCCGAAAGAGTAAAAAGTACTATACTAAGGCAAAATACCATTGCTATGCCTCTCAAGATCCTGGCCTCTCAAGATCCACCTTCTCTTGAGAAAGGTGGCAAAATGTCATAATGGCCTCCATATTAAGTACTATTAATGAGAGAGTCATTCATGAATTACTAGAAATTGAATAACAAGTTGTGTCAGCTATTCCAAAGGCTATGTACTTAAAACAGTTTGTCACTGATCAACACAACTTTGGATTCTTAGCTGAAAGTCAGTGAGCCTGATATCTGGAGAATACACAAGCAAGCACAGGATACATATCCCTTCTCTCTCTGTAGGGATAAGGGAACCTGTGTGCTCATGCCAATCTTAAGAAGCTAGTCATCCTAGCGCTCCTGGGTCCCCACCTGTTCTCTATATCCACTCTCCTGGGGTCTCCCTAAGCCCATGCATCACATAGGGCTCCCTAACGGCCATGTGAGGTCAGCCTCAACCACCTACCCTAGGGCTCAGGAAGGATGAGGAGCCATGACCGCCCAGCTCCACCCATCCCATGCTTATGGAAGATGCCACCAGCACACATGTGCTTTGCCGGCAGCCAGTCCTGAAGTCACCTGCCAGGCCACCGCCCTTCGGCGGAGGGCTCCCATCTGTCTGCATCAGCATTTGTCTGAACATTGCACCTCCATCATCTGCAGGAGAAATTGATGTTGACGGCATGGCAAAGAAATGTAACTACAGCCTATTCTAAAAGCACGCGTTTATTTTATTTTATTTCAGAAATGTATGCATTATGTATGGCTGTACATAAACGTTTTTATAGAGCCTCTTAAATGATTTACCATGAGGTATGTGTTGATTATAATCTCTGCTTATTTAAGAGAGCCTTGTTTACCCCCATAGTGGTTAATACATTGAGACATGTTTCAACTAACAGTGACACCAGTAAACAAAAGTTACTGATTTACCTCGTGAGTTATAAAACTTGTAACATGTTGTAAACAGTTCTGTCATTTTATTTAGCATATTGCATTGTGTGAGCTGCCTTATTTATCTAGTGGTAAATCTTTATGTATCAAAAATGCTACAGAAGGCACAACAGATAAATTACAGACAGACACTAACATCTGACTAGTTAATCAAACAAATAGGACATGTAACAAAGAGAAAAGCTATAAATATTGACAACAAGCTGCTTCAGTCACAAAAACATTCAATACTTCAGTTCTCAAGTGTGAGTTTTATATCAGTCCCCTGGAAACAGTTTGTATCCTCCAATAAATTTTTACAGTTGATTCACCTGCCTGATACCCCTCAGCCATTTCCTTCAGAAGCTGTCAAACCCGCCAACGATAATATATGGCCCGACCAACAAGAACAGCTGTAGCCATTCTCTCTGCAGGTTCTTGCACCCTGTTCTGCATAAAATAATACATCAAGATTAATTGATTTCCCGTCAGTCTCACAGAACAGAAAATTAATTTTCATGTAGCTATTTTCCCCAGCATATGAATTTTGTACATGGCAAGTAATTTAAGTTTTTAATTATTCATGAGCAGGGAGGGGGTGGGGAGAAACATGATAAAGTAAGCTTGCAAAAACCCCAAGGCCAATCCCTGGGCCTGGGTTTGTGCTGAGGCAACAATAGCATTCGCTAATGCCCATATAAATAATATATGTATTAACATACATCTTAGTACAACACCAATTTCTCTCACTCTGACCCAAGACTACCAGGTCACCCTGCGGTACTTTGTCAAAGTCGCTGCGCTGGTTACATGTGACATGCTGTGGGAAACACAGAACATGTCAGCCATATTGAATTGACCTCTGCCTGCCTCTCGGCAGCGGCCACACAGCCCAGGCAGGATAGGAGGTAATTTAACGGTCAGGGTGTGAGTGGGACCAAGCAAAAGTTGCTAATCAGCCAGGTGCTACCTCAGCAAGTCTTCCATTTGCAGGTGCCACTGACTTGTGAACAAGAAAAATGTAACCAGAAAATATAAAGAAAGCATTTGACTCACTCAGGCCTCATCTTTCACAGACTCTCAACAGACCAGCACGAGAAAAACTGTATCCTCAGAAAGGGAAAAACCACAATGTGAGCACCTCTGGCAATCAACTATATTTGCTAAAACGCAGACAAAAATGCTCCCACAGTACCTCCTTAAAAATTTCATTGGCATACTTCATACAAACTGCAAGACAGGCAAATGTGTAGAGCCTGCCTCAAGTCACAGAGCTCAATTTAACCCCACTGGGACCAAACCAAAAGTGCCTCACACAGCACTCTGGCACAGAGGAAATTGGCCACCACAAATTGTCCAGGATTTGTGGTCACTGACTATTTACTGAGGCCTTCTTCTTCCCTGGATATTAAGCTTTAGTGTGAAATTAGAAGATCGCTATCAACAATTTGATCTTACCCCAGTTAAACAAGATCCCACCAGGAAGAGGAGAGAATCTGATCAAATCACCTCCTACAGGACAAGAGGAGTGCAAAAGCAAGACAAGAAAGAAAGAGCCTCTCTCAACCCAGTGGGTCGCAGAGAAAGAATGTAAATGGGATATTCTCAGAGGAAAACTTGTCTTGGATAACATGAGTAAAAAGCTCTGTTTGGGGGCGAGGGGGGGGGCACCTGGGTGGCTCAGTTGATTAAGCATCTGACTTCGGCTCAGGTCATGATCTCACGGTTTGTGAGTTTGAGCCCCGCGTCAGCCTCTGTGCTAACAGCTCAGAACCTGGAACCTGCTTTGGATTCTGTGTCTCCCCCTGTCTCTCTCTACCCCTCCCCTGCTCACACTCTGTCTTTCTCTCTCTCAAAAATAAATATACGTTAAAAAAAAAAAAAAAAGCAGCAGCAGCAGCAGCTCTGTTTGGGGCATGCCCAGGATCCCCTCCCCCTCTCCCTCTCTGACTGAAAAGGTTAAAAATTAAAATGGAAGGAACTCAATAAATGTTAAAAAAAAATTTAAAGGGGGGCACCTGGGTGTCTGTCACTTAAGCATTCAACTTCGGCTCAGGTCATTATCTCACTGTTCATGGGTTTGACCCCACATCAGACTCTGTGCTGACAGCTCCTGGATCGTGCTTCAGATTCTGTGTCTCCCTCTCTCTCTGTCCCTCCCCTGCACACACTCTGTCTCTGTCTCTCCAAAGTGAATGTTAAAAAAATTTTTTTTTTAATAAAAGAAACAAGTCAAAACAAAAAATAATTTTTTTACCCATGGGGGAGGGGCAGGGGTAGAATTGTGGATGGACGTAGGGGGCACTTGGTTGGGGGAAGTGGTTGAGTTTCATGAATTTGATGAAATATTAATAAAGACACTAAAATGGACATTTCTATAAACATCCTTTTTCAAAAGCTTATCCAAACGGACAGACGCTCTAACCAAAACCAGAAAAATCAAGAAATTCCATCTCTGCTTAAAGTAGCCATGCCTCACACTAGAGGCTAGAGGAAAAAAATGTGCTTCCAGTATTTCCATCATAAAACCTGTTTCCCAGTAACCAGTAAAACCTGTAAGAACTCACGTCACCTAGGAATCTGGCACCCATGCAGGAGGGGAGAGCAGGTTGCTTTAATACTGTTTCAGTACAGAGCTTCAGGATTCTATTTCTATTACCTTGATGGCCCCACACCAAGGGGTAACATGATACATCATGTCAAGCAGCTAATTATTAGCACTGAAGACCAGCTAGCCAACTTAGGCTCAGTTAAATTTCAAAGGAGGGGAGGCATTCTCCATTGTTTCATGTGGCGTATTTGTGAAGGGAGGGTCAATGAAGCTTGCTTAAGACTTTGTACCTCTGGGTTTAAAAACAAAACAAAAACAGGATGAGGAAATTACATCCAGCACCAACAACAAAGGCCTCGCTCAGCTGCTGCCAGACCAACCCAGATCATGGTACTGCACCAAGGTCTGGGGCCAAGTAACATGTTCGGGCCCTCCTGACCTCCTTGAGACGCCCATGGCCTCATTCCTGGGACGCTCTCCCAGCACTCCTGCCCAGCCATGTGGGGGTGAAACCACAAGGCCCACGGGATGCCAGGGAAATTTTCAGCTAATTATTTCTCACTAGTGAACATATTTGACACATGTCTCACTTTGCTAAGAGTTCTGCCATACTAGCAGATTTAAAAGGTTGGACAAAGCAAAGCAGCAAAGAGCTTTACCTCGTCAGGATGCTGTGGGTTTGGTTTGCCTCTGACTAGTGATAGGGCTTCAGGAAGGCAAACGAGGGAGCTGATCCAATGAAATACCTCTGGCCCTCAGGTGTGTGCATGCGCACAGAGGCAAGGAGACAACACTGGGTTTGAGGAAAACGTTAAGTGTTCAGAATGGCTCCAAACTCCACATTAGCCATGCTCCCCTGCACAGCCCTGCGTTCCCCGCTCGCCCAAGAGCATGGCAGCTGCCATCTGCATGGTAACAAAGGTGCATTTCAGATTATACCTGTATTCGTAGATTTCCTTCATCTGATAGGGAAGAGGAGCTTTGCTTTATCTCATTTTGAAAATAATCCTATCGAAGACATAAATGAACTCATTATGCACCCCGTAAAAAAAATATATATGTGTTGGCAATTCTGTAACTGAAAACGTAAAAAACTTCTTGAAGTCAATGCTGCTAGTGGCATAGCTTAAAGGTCTTTGTTTCTGTAAATTCAATTGAGTGTTTCTATTTCCAAGTCTGGCAAGAGGTTCTAATTATTGTTAGAAGCCTAATTAGCATTTAGTATTACATTACAACAACTGCAGCAAAATTGTACCCATTCTCCAATAAACAGTATTCACAGTATGCAATCAAGCCGCTGTACCGAGCAATGAGAATTAATAGCACCGCACGACAATGGTAAATCCTCCATCTCCCGCTGTGTGTGTTTAATAATTTTTCACTCCTTCCAGATTGTTCCCATCAAGCACAATTCCCAAGGTCCTAATCAACCACCCTCCCCATCAATACTACACAGAGATCTGAGCACTGAAAATTATCTGCAATTTCAAAAAGTGCTTTGTTGCATTATTAGGCCACTGACCTAAGAGGTAATGGGTAAATAGTTTCTGAAAAATGTCCAAAGCACAACATAAATTAAAGCTTATAGTCTTGCCTGCTGTTCTCACCATAGCTATAACTGCGAACTATTACAGTTTTTACACAATATTCCTAACTATAATTTTACACCATAATATTGGGGCAAAGCGCCAAATGTTCCACTTTCACGTGCCTTCATTTACTAAACAAGGAGAGTTTGGGGAGGAAGCCGATATATTTGGCCCTTTAGAATCACTCTTGGCCACCTTCCTCCCACTGCCTTCCCTCTTTGCCTACCCTTCCCATACAACAAATAAAAAAAGATTCATAATTAACGTTTAAGCCTTTAACAGTGGACAGAGGTAAGAGACGTTTAACAACAGTGTGCGTCAGGCTTTCTGCACCTCACATACACGTGGGTAAACCCAAGAAATTAGGATATGATGCTTCTGAATGGACTCTGGGGTGGACTAGGTAATCTCAGCTGAGGGAGTAGTTTACAGTACGTCTACTGCCTGGTGACAAGTGTAACAGTGCCACACAAGCCCAAGGACGGAGGAGAAACACTTTGTTTCAGCTATCTGAAAAGTGTACTTTGGACTAATAGGAAGAGAAGTTTTTGACCAAGGAAAACAGAACATGGAGCCTCAAATCACAGCATCATGCACGAGCAAGCCTTCCAGTGTGGCTAACCCAGAGGCAACACACAGCACATCACAGCAATTCCCACTGAGAAAACACTTCAGTACTCATCTAGAAGATTGGACTGGGTATTGTTGTTGCTGACTATTTGTTTGTTTTACACAGAAGCAAAGAGAAAAGGGATCTCTGACAGCTCAACCCAACATAACCAAGTAAACATCTAAGGGCCTCTTCTGAGCAAAGCTAGATGTTAGATTATCCTGTGGTTGGCCACACTCTACCAATAAAAATATTTTTTTTTCTTTTACATGATACATCACACACTTCAAAACAAAAGTCTTTCACAACACTGCTAGAATAACACCATCAATTTCTCAAGACTAATGGCTTACTGAATAATACACCAAGTTTTCTCCCATATCATTATAATACTCTGCACCTCAGTCATACAGTCATTTATTAATCCATTCTACAAATATTTACTCCATGTCCACTACTGCTCCAGGCACTTAGAATACATTGTTGAACAAAGAGCAAAGATTTTGGAGCTTATATTCCAGCATGAGGTAGGCAGATCATCTCCAATTATCCTGATAAATAAGTAAATTATGTCATACATTGGGAGGCACTAAGTGGTAACAGGCAGTACTAAGAAAAGAAAGAAAGAAAAAGAAAAAGAGCAGAGTGAGCCCAGGAGCTTCCCTGAGGAGGGTGCAGTATTGAATCAGGTGGCCAGGGTGGGCCTCTGCAAGAAATTGATACTTAGCTAAGACTTTACGAAAAATGCTTGATACAGTTCTTAAACCTCTCTCTCTTATAATGCCAGGCTCTCCCCTCTGTCCTACTTTCTTATACCACAGCCTGCTGGGTGGGCTAGTATATACAGAGTAGACAGGCTGCCCTGCAGGAAGGTAAGTGCCACAGCAGAAATCTCTCTCCTGTTCATTCACCTTGGTGACTCCAATACTGAGTACAGTGCCTAGCAAAGAGTAGGTACTCAACACTCACTCACTGAGTAAATGAACACATAAATGAGCTGACAGTAACACACTTATTTTCAGAAGCACAGGTAATGCCCTAAATGTTGCTATCATTAAGGCCTCATGAGTAAAAATTCTTTTTTTTTCCCCAGCTGTACACAGATACAACTGACATGACACTGTATAAATTTAAAGTGCATAATATGATTTGACATATGTATATATTGTGAAATGATTGCCCCAATAAGCTTAATACATCCGTCAGCTCACGTAGTTGGAATTTATGTGTGTAAGAACTTTTAAAATCTATTCTCTAAGTAACTTTCAAATGTTCAATATTGTTATCTATAGTCACCATGCTATGCATTACATCCCTGGAACTTACTCATCCCATAAATGGAAGTTTGTATTTTTTGTAGCTTTAATCATTCCTACTACCCCACCCTGGGCAAACCACCAATAATATGTGGTTACTCTGAGTTTGGATTTTTAGATTCTACTGTAAGTGAGATCATTTAGTATTTCTTTTGACCTGTCTGACTTATTCACTCAAGGTCCATCCATATTGTCACCAATGGCAAGATTACCTTCTTTTCTATGTCTGAAGAGTATTCACCAATAGATGAAGCTATAGTTAGATCTACAGGTAGACAGAAGAGGAAGAAAATCTGGCGTTTTCCATATCCATGCACCTTTATGGACACTTACATTGTTTGCATTCTTGGCTACTGTAGATAATGTTTCAATGAATATATGGGTGCAGATCTTGAGATGGTGATTCCATTTCCTTTGGACATATACCCAGAAGTGGAATTGCTAGAACATGTATTTGTTCTGTTTTTGAATTTTGGAGGAAAATGTACTTTTTTCCACAGTGGCTGCATCAATTTACATTTCCACCGACAGTTTATATGGGTTTCCTTTTCACCACATCCTCCCCAGCACTTACTATCTTCTGTCTTCTTGATAATAGCCATTCTAACAGGTGTGAAGTGATACCCCAATGTAGCTTTGATTTGTATTTCCCTGGTGATGAGTGATATTGAGCACTTTTTCATGCACCTGTTGAGCATTTGCATATCATCTTTGGAAAAATGTCTATTCAGGTCCTTTGCTCATTTTTCAAATGGGATTTTTGGTTCCTGAATTGTAGGAATTTATTACATATTTTGATATTAACCCCTTACCAGATAAGTGGTTTACAAATATTTTCTCCCATTTCCTAGGTTGCTTTTTCATTTTGCTGATCATTTTCTTTTGCCATCCAAGAGAGGAAAAAAGCTTTCTAGTTTGGTATAGTCCCACTTGTTGGGTTTTGCTTTTGTTATCTGAGCTTGTGGTGTCCTACTCAGGAAATCGTTGCCAAGACCAATATAAAGCAACTTTTTCCTAAGTCTTCTTCTAAGAGTTTCATAGTTTCAGATATTATATTTAGGTCCTCAGTCCATTTCAAGTTAAATTTTGTGAGCGGTATAAGACAGGGATCCAGCTTTCCCAACACCATTTACTAAAGAGACTATATTTTTCTCAATGAGTATTTGGGATCTCTTGTCAAATTTCAGTTGACTACATATTCATGGGTTTATATCTGGGTTCTGCCTTCTGTTCCACTGGTCTGTGTGCCTGATTTTATTCTAGTACTAATATTCTAATACCAACAATATTCCAATACAGTTTTGATTACTATTGCTTTATCAGGAAGTGTGATGCCTCGAGTTTTAATGCTCTTTTTCAGGATTCCTTTGCCTATTCAGTCTTCTGTGGTTCCATATGAATTTTAGGATTATTTCTATTTTTGTGAAAATGCCTTTGGACTTTTTATAGGAACTGCACTGAATCTATAGATGGCTTTGGACAGTATGGACATTTTAAAAATATTTACTCTTCCTACCTATAAACACAGGGTATCTTTTCATCCATCCATGTCTTTTCTTTCATCAGTGTCTTTCAGTTGTTTGTGTGGAGATCTTTTACCTCCTCAGTTAAGTTTATTCCTAAGCATTTTATTGGTTTTGATACTATTCCAAATAGGTCTTCTTTATTTCTTTTTCAGACAGTTTATTGTTAGTGTATATAAACACAATTGATTTTTATATGTTGATTTTACTGTCTGCAACTTTACTGGATTTGTTTACTACAGTATTCAGTTTTTTAGTAAAGTCTTTAGGATTTTCTATATATGATGTCATCTGCAATCTGAGACCATTTTAATTCTTCCTTTCTGATTAAGATGCCTTTTATTTCTCTTTCTCAACTGATTGCTCCAGCCAGGATTTCCATTACTATGCTGAAAAGGAGTGGTGACAGGGGACACCCTTGTCTTGCTCCTGATCCTACAGGAAGTTTTGAACGTTTCACTGCTGATTATGGTATTAGCTGTGGGCTTGTCCTACCGCTTTATGTTGAGGTACACTCCTTCCATACCCAATTGTTCAGAGTTTTATCATGAATGCATGTTAAATTTTATCAAATGCTTTTCCTGAAGTAAAATGATTATGTAATTTTTATCTTTCATTCTATTAATGTGATATGACATGGACTAAGTACATTGAACCATCCTTGTTTCAGGAATGACTTTCACTGGATCATGGCATATTATCCTCTTAATGTGTTGTTGAATTTGATTCGCTGGTAATTTGTTGAGGATTTTTGCACCTATATTCATTAGAGACAGTGGCCTACAGTTTTCTTTCTTTCTAGTGTCCTTAACTGGCTTTGGTATCCAGTAAATGCTGGCCTCACAAAAAGAGTTGGAGACTGTTAAATCCTCTTCAATTTCTTGGAAGAGTTTGAAGAAGAATGGCATTAATTCTTCTTTAAACATTTAAATTTGCCAATGATACCATCTGCTTAATTTTTTACTACTATTCAATTTCCTTTCTTGTATTTTGCTCTATTCAGACTTTTTGTTTCTTCAGGATTCAGTCTTAGTAGATTATATAATTCCAGGAATTTATCCATTTCTTCTGGGTTGTACAGTTTGGTTGATGTATAATCGCTCATCACCATCTTTTATGTCCTTTTGTACTTCCATGCCATCAGCTGTAATATCTTCTTCTTCATTAATAATTTTATTGATTTGGGTCATCTCTTTTTCTTAGTCTAACTAAAGTTTTGCCCATTTTGTTTATCTTTTCAAAGAACCAGTTCTTAAGTTATGTTTTTACTATTTCATTTACTTCTCCTCTAATCCATCGTTTCTTTCCTTTTGCTAACTTTGGGCTTAGTTTATCTATTTTTAGCTCCTTGAATTTAAAGTTGTTTATGTGCAGTGTGGAGGTTCCTCAGGAAACTAACAATAGAACTCCCCTATGACCCAGCAATAGCACTGCTAGGAATTTACCCAAGGGATACAGAAATGCTGAGGCATAGGAGCACATGTACCCCAATGTTCATAGCAGCACTCTCCACAATAGCTAAAACATGGAAAGAGCCTAAGTGTCCATCAACAGATGAATGGATCAAGAAGATGTGGTTTATCTATACCATGGAATACTACATGGCAATGAGAAACAATGAAATCTGGCCATGTGTAGCAACATGGATGGACCTTGAGGGTGTTATGCTGAGCGAAATAAGTCAGGCAGAGAAGGACAAATATCATATGTTTGCACGTATAGGAGGATTAGGAGGAACTTGATGGAGGAACAAGGGGGAGAAGAAGGGCGGAAATGGTGGGGGAAAGGGAGAGAGGCAAACCATGAGAGACTCTTGAATGCTGACAAAAACTGAGGACTGATGGATGTGGGGGGGAGGGGGGGATGGGCATGGAGGAGGGCACTTTGGGGATGAGCACTGAGTGTTATGTGGAAACTAATTTGACAATAAACTATTTGTAAAAAAAAAAAAGAAATAAAAAAAAGAAAATAAAGTTGTTTATGTGATGGGGCACCTGGGTGGCTCAGTCAGTTAAGGGTCCAACTGCAGCTCAGGTCATGATCTTGCAATTTGTCAGTTCAAGCCCCGTGTCAGACTCTCTGCTGACAACTCAGAGCCTGGAGCCTGCTTCAGATTCTGTGTCTCCTCTCTCTCTGTCCCTCCCCCACTCATGCTCTGTCTCTCAAAAATAAACGTTAAAAACCTTAAAGTTGTTTACTTGAGACTTTTCTTGTTTCTTGAGGTAGGCGTTTATCACTATGAACTTCCCTGTTAGAACTATTTTTATTGCATCCTATAAATTTTTGCTATGTTGTGCTTCCATTTTCATTTTCTATTTTGTCTCAAGATTTTTTTTTATTTCTCTTTTGATTTCTTCTTTGATCCACTGGTTGTTCAGGTTTCTAGCTTCCCACCTGTTAGTGATTTCTAGCTCCATACTATTGTGGTCAGAAAATATACTGAATATAGTTTCTATTTTCCTGAATTTGTTGAGACTTGCTTTCTGGCCTAGAAAATATTCCATGTGCACTTGAAAAAAATGTGTATTCTGCTGCTGTTGAATGCTGTGTCATATATGTGTGTGTGTAGTTATATATGTGTGTAGACACAAACACACAGAAGTCCATTTGGTCTAAAATGTTACTCAAATATGCTGTTTCCTTACTGATTCTTTGTCTGAATGATCTGTCCATTGTTGAGAGCAGGGTTTTCAAGTCTACAACTATTATTATAGTGCTCTTTTTCTTTCTGTCAGTGCTTGCTTTGTATTTTTAGGGATGCCACTGTTTGGTGCATCAATATTTATATTGTTGTATCTTCTTGATAAACTAAACCCTTCACTATTATACAATGACCTTCTTTGTCTCTTTTGATCATGGCCAGTTTAAAATCTGTGTAATTATAGCTACCCCTGCTTTTGCTTGAAGATTACCATTTGCCTGAAGTAGCTTTTCCCATCCTTTCTCTCTCAGTCTATGTGTACTTAAACCTAAAGTGGCGGTCTGGTAAGCAGTATGTTGTTAAATCTTGTTTTTGTACCCATTTAGTCACTCCATGACTTTTAAAGAATCTAATCCATTTATATTTAAAGTAATTATTAATAGGAAAGGACTACTGCCATTTTGTTCATTGTTTTCTGTCTATTTTATAGATCCTTTGTTCCTTGCTTCCTCTCTTTCTGCTTTCCTTTGTGATTTGATGACTAGCAGTAGTATGCTGTGATTCCATCATAATCTTGTGTATCTACTATAGGGTTTTCCTTTGTGGTTACCATAGTTTTATATAAAGTATCTTATATTTATAAGTGTAACAAATTGTGCTGAAGGGAAAAGAAAGATCTTCCAGTCTCAACACCCAAGAAACTGGAACCTAGAGCAGAACTGAGATTTTCAGGACTAGAGTCCAGCTCTCCTATGACTTTTCATCCTTCATCAGAGACCAAAACACCTAGCAGGGGATTTCAGAGGTTGACAGTTCCACTTTATCCCTCCAAGGTGGTCCTGGTGGTTGTTCTCTCTGTCCCAATGTGTATGATCTCATTCTTTCTCAATAACCATTGGATATTTTCCCCACTTGGCTCAGCCCAACTATTTTAAATTGTTTTTTATTACTCCCTCAAGTTCTTCTCATCTAGGCAAACCACATATAACATTTGACACAAGTAGCAAAGTGGGAGATGACAGACTACATCAGCCCTGGCAGTCAAATGAAGAATGAGCCATGTATCTCAGTTTTCTCAACTAACTTGTAAATCTAGAAACCATCTCCCTTGTGTATCCTAGACACAACAAAGAGGTGGATGAGGCCCAGGCAAAGGTAAGCACTTACAAAGTAAAGGATTGGAGAAGTTTCCCTCTTAAAAAATATTCTTCCCTCTATCTCCTAGTAAAGTACAATGAAAGTCCATTTCTGCACCTCCCTTATTTCTCATGATCCATCTCTTACCTTAGAACATCAGATCCATGGTTTACAGTGAGTCTGGTTATTCCCAACATCCTTATCCTCCCCCATGTAATCTGACCCTACTTAAAGACACAATATGTTAAAAGAGGAGTCTGTTTCATAAGTGAAAACCGATTCCCTTCTCACTACTAACTCCCAAAGAATTTCCCTTCCCCTTCCTTTTCTTTCTAGCAAAGGCAAGGCAAGAAGAACTAAATTTTAAGATAAAAAAAAACTCATTCTGCCTCAATCACAGGCCACATTATCATCTCAATAAAACGTCCCATTCATTTCTGTTCACTCTATATGAGCACACAAATTGTGGCACTCCAACAGAAAAGCCAGGAGAGCTTGCTCATGAAGTTAAGGCAAGGAGATGAAAGAAAATGTTATATATATGGGATGGGAACAGTTTACCTGATGCTGACAGATAAGCATGGTACAAATATGACAATGACAAATGTGAATGATATATACACCTTCCCAGTTCTCATTCAAACAAGAGAAAATTACACAATCTAGCTGGCCTTTCTAAGATGATAAAACATGAGAATCAATTCATAATAACTGTAGTAACAACAACAGTAATGGCAGCTACCATTTATTAAGAGTGCACCATTGTGCTAGGTGCCTT
Organism: Hyaena hyaena; assembly: GCF_003009895.1. Lineage (NCBI taxonomy): Eukaryota > Metazoa > Chordata > Mammalia > Carnivora > Hyaenidae > Hyaena > Hyaena hyaena. The sequence continues at coordinate 2,735,262 of NW_024080728.1, read as the reverse complement.
CCATGCATGTTCTCCTTAGAGTTGGGAATTTGGCAGTGGCCTGGGCATGGCTGTCAGAATCCACATGGGCACAGACAGTTCATAGAAGTGTAGCCCAAGTGTTCACTTTAATCCATTCACGAGACCCTTATGCACATCCAACTTTGAGACCAATGGATTATTATGGTGATGATTTACTTAAAATTTTTTAACATTTGTTTATTTTTGAGAGAGAGAGAGTGAGAGAGCGGGTGAGAGAGAGCGAGCAAGCACAAGTTGGGGAGGCGCAGAGAGAGAGAGACAGATCTGAAACAGGCTCCAGGCTTTGAGCTGCCAGCACATACCCCAAGGCAGGGCTTGAGTCCGGGAATGGTGAGATCATAACCCAAGCCAAAGTCAGACACTTAACCGACTGAGCCATATAGGAACCCCTTATTATGATTTATTTAAATTATGTTAGTTAGCATACAGTGTAGTCTTGGCTTCAGGAGTGGAACCCAGTGATTTCATCTCTTACATATGACACCCACTACTCATCCCAAAAAAGCCCTCCTTAATGCCCATCACCCATCTAACCAATCCTCCACACACTTCCCCTCCAGCAGCCCTCAGTTTGTTCTCTGTAGTTGTCTCCTATAGTTTACCCCCTGCCCATTTTTATCTTGTTTTCCTCACCTTCCTCTCCATGTATCTGTTGAGTTTCTTAAGTTCCACATATAGGTGAAATCATATGATACTTGTCTTTCTCTGACTTATTTCGCTTAGCATAATACCACTGGATTATCATGAACACTGGTCCAATTCCAAGGAGATATTTGTGCCTGTAATGCAGGAAGCATGAGCCTGTCCTTAAGTTGGAATCCATGAAATACTAATTTTCCAGTGCATTTCTTTATCACCATTTCTTTATCTGGTAACACTCTCATACCAGAGCTAGAGGAGACCTCCTCCCTGAGCCTGCCTCAGACTCTTTCAGGCTGTGTCCCTCCACATAGGATATGAAGTCCTCAGGACCCAGAAGCATGCCAGCGTGTACCCTCCACCTTTTATGATCCACTTTGGGTATTCAGAACCCTGAAGTTCTCTGCCCAAAGGACCTAGAGCCCACTCCCAGGGACTGAACATCCCTGGTCCATCCTACAAAAGTAAACCAGTGTGCTCAACTTGCATTTGAAAGATGGCTGTCTATGACACGTTGAGGACAGACATGCAGTGTGGACATGCAGGCCATCCTGACTCATGTGCAAGACACTCTTTACGGAACAAGACACAGCCAAGGGTAGAAAAGAAAAGTGGGTGAGCCAAGGACAGGTCAGGATTTCTCCACACTACCATGTTCCCACTTAAATCCCCAAGGAGGTAAAGAATTCTACATTGAAATCTGGAATTTCAGGACATTAATGAAAGTATATTTGGCATGGTAGGAAGATATCATATTTTATTTATCATGTTCAGTTTGATTCACTTATTTGGTGTGTGGGCTTCTATTTGTACTCTTGCCCCAAATCTATAAATGTTAGAGGTAAGCCTGATCATTGCCCCAGTGTCTCTCCTTATGGTTTAGTATTCCGTATCAATTAATGCTTCCTTTTCAAACATAGGTATGCCCTCATCTAAACAAACCCAATAGTCAAGTATCCTGATTTACACCAAAGACACATTTGAGAGAAAGTGTTCCACTTACTAAAGGATTCCATTATTCAGCAAACTCCCCTGATGCATTTGGTTGAGCCAACTGATAAAAATTTATTATACACACACACATACAAAATCTAACAAATTTTTTCATGTGTAAAGTAAAGATGTTAGGAAAAAACACTTAAATGAAGTTCCCTTTACTGTTATTTGACTTCACAGTTAATACTTAGTTACTCTAGAAAAACTAGAGAAAGCAGATAAACCAAAGGAAAAGTATAAAAATCATCTATAGTACTTGCCAAAATGAGCATGTTAGCATTTTGCAGTGCTTTTACTTCAGATTTTTTCAGTTTCATTATGTGCCTTTGAAAATACAGAGATTTGGACAGTTAATTTTCTAGGAATTATGTCATACCATGACTACAAGCAATTATTCATTACCACCCATGCTCCAGGCATGGTAAGTTAAAGGTTAATAAAGACATGGGTTCTGCCCTATTAGATAGAGTTTGTGTTGTAATTGAAGAGACCAACATATAAACCAATAATTACATTACAGTATGAAAGATGCTTTACCAGAAATCTATATAAAAAGACTATAAAGGACTCTCTATAGAGTCCAGGAATGGAATGCCTCTTTCTGCCTGGGAAATGAGTTCATTTTGATAGCACTGATATTCAGAGTCTGAGCTTCCTGTTCTCATTCAATAAATGTTTACTGGACACTTACTGTGGACCATGCACTGTTTTAAGTACTAGGTATACAGTGACAAACACAACAACATTCTACCCTCAAAGAGCTTACATAGACTAACAAATACCCAAGTAAATAGATAAAGCAGTCTCATACCTTCCCCTTGACTGATATACAGTGGGTGCTCAATAAATGATTGTTGACTGACTCAAAGAATAAAAGTAAATGATGAGTGCACCTCTTTGTACTTCCATTTCAAAGGCAGCCGCTGTCCTTGAAGTTAGCATAGCAGACAGTTTTGAAGTTTCAAAACACAACCTGGTATGCCTTCTCTGTTTCACTTAAAAATATGAATCCAATAGGCTTAATCCAAAATCTCTCACTCTGAATTGGGTTACCATGTGTTGTATTTGATTTGTATTTCCATCAGTATCAACCCAAGCATCCTTAGACACCAGCAATGTACATGATTTATAGCAAGTCAGTCAAGGCAAAGCCTATAGCTTCCCTTCACATTTTGACGTTATCAGATTACTTCAGAAGCTGGCAGCAGCTACCATAAGTAACAAGCTGTCAGTGTAAATAAATCACTCTCTCAAAAAATAACTGCTAAAAAGTATAGATTAGTATGAGCGGAGGTGGGCTCGGACTTTTTTTCATCTTCCCCATCCCACCAAGACTCTTATACATTTAATTTTAAATAGAAAAAAAAATTCATTTTCTGTCTTTAAAAAAGAAGTTCCAGGTTTAAGATCTCTATAAGAAATTCATGTCTTAAAAGTAAAGTTTGTGGCTCTTGTGTATAAATCCTAAGACAACCAATTTGCCATCACCTAGGGAAGCCCAAGTCATGGGCAACAACTAGCAAGTTCTGTGAAGAGCAACCCATACCAATTTAATTTCCTTCTATGATGGAGTGACAGGCTGTGGAGGTAAGAGGGAAACAATACATATAACCCACCTGAACCTCAGCAGGACTTTCTGTCTGGTCCTACATGAGGCACTCGTGGAAGAGCTAGAAAACCTAACCTCGGTAGTCCTCAGAGGGCTATAGCACCTCACCCCAAATGGCATGGCTAATGTCTGCATTGCCTGGGGTGCGGAGGGACACATCATCACTATCCAGAAGGGGTGAATAATGGGGGCATGGCCACTGTGCATCTGTTGATGGGTCCATGTTAGGAGGAGACACTAAATAGGCCAGGTGCACAGTAATGAGGGAGGCATAAACAGAATTACGTCCATGAGACAAATTCCAGAGAGGTCTTGAAATAAATCTTAGTGTGAATAAGACAAAGACAGCGCTCTATAGAAAAATGGGACTGCTTATCATCCCCAAAAGAAAAAGTTCTCCATCACCAAATTCTGTTGCTACCAATGATGGTGGGGCTCACAGTGGCTTTCGGGCAGAATATGAAAGGATGTTCACAATGATGTGCTATGGGGAAGTTAGGATTGCGCTGGAATGGGTTCAAATCAGCCAGATGCACAAGACTGAGGATTTATCCCATTGCTTCATCTGGCCTATGTCGATCTACATCTGGCCTATGTCGATCTACAGTGCCCTATCCTTGTTCAATCAGTATATGCTACAGAGAGATGTCACAGAGTATCCACATACGTTAACACCATACATGCACATAAATCCCCTCCTGCCATGATTTGTAATCACTTGGTTTCTTTGCTTGCCCCTCCCTCCCCAAGAAACTAAACACTTTTGGTCTCTCTGGCTACATTTAAATTACTGAAGGTGGTTAAGCAGCTTTAGTAGCTCACACGAAAAGTTCCCATTTCAGGACCTCCACCACTGAAAAGTCTGAATAAAATGACCAAACATCCTCAAACTGGACAAAGGACAGATGAAAAATTCCTGAGAAGACAGTGAAGGATAAACCTGGGGGCTTCACAACTAATTTGTCTTATCTAGGGAGTACGCCCCACTCTGCCAGATCATCAATCAATGAACCTTGGTTCTGACCTCAAAGGACATATGAAACTACCTGGCTTTTCTAGCTAATAAATTTTTAAATGTATTTACTCATTCACGAACTCATTCAAACATGACTTGATCACCTACTATTTCTGTGCCTGATTCTCTAACTGTCCTTTCAATGGCATTTATTATCTAGTGAGAGAAACAATTACGAGTTGTTCTAGTAAGATGTAACCAACGTTACAACAGCAGAAGAGAGAGGGTTAAGGGAACTGAAAGCAAAAGAGCCAGACCTAACGGAGAAATCAGGAAAGACTTCCCAAAGGAAGCGACATTTTAGTTTAGACTCAAAGGGTGATAAATCAGTGTAGGCTGGAGGGAGCAACAGATGCCCAGGCTCAGAGGTAAGAAAGTAGGTTGAATTTAGACACAATGAGAGGATCTCAGCATGCCTCACGTGCCAAAGACAAGGGGAACAAGGGGAGAGGGGAAAGACAACCATCATTACCTTTGCCACACACATAGAAAAAGACAGACAGACACACACACACACACACACCTGCTTCTCTACCTATCCCAAAATACACACTTTGCTCCCATTAGCCACCATCTCCCTATATTCCTTTCTCCACACAGACTTCATGTCTCCCAGCCCCAGGAACAGAACACACCTGTGTGCATGTTACAACACCTGACACTCTTCCCTAAGGCTCTGATCAAGACTCACAGTTCCTATCATGTAATCCATTCCTCATGCACCCTCTATTACAACTCCTCCATCCTGACTCACAGGGTGACCTTCTTCAGATACTCACCTTCACCATTCAAGTTTCAGATTAGTCTTTTCTGCCTTTCTTCAGGACATGAACCATGTATTCAAATTTCTACTATCTCTGTATCACCACCTGAAACACATACACACACACACACAGAGGAAGGGGAGGGGGGAAAGAGAGGGAGTGTGTGTGTGTTCATGCACACTGCTTCATGCACAGAAAGTTCATGCACACTGCTTCATGCACATGTAAATGTTCAGTAACATTCAAGAATTTTTGTAATAACCAGTGGTCATTTCTTAAGTTGTAAGTACGGTCCCTGAGACTCTTCAGTATTATGGGTTACTGTTATTTGGGATCCATACCTAGGACAGCTAGAGATGTTATGTATTTGGGTGTAAGGTTGTGTAGTTTGCGATCATGGGAAAAAGCACAAGCTTTGGAGTCACACCATACACAGCTGTATGTATGTCTTCTGGCAAGTTATTTAACCTCTCTAAACCTCAGTTTCCTCATCTGTGAAATTGGGATAACATCCTTAGAGGGTTATAATAAAAATTAAATGAAATAATGTATAAGTCATTGTCTGGCTTATTGTAAACAAAACAATATTCAAAAAAAATTGTTTGCTTTCCCTTTTTCCTCTTATTAAGGGCAAAAAAAATCAGAGATGGCCTAATGCAAATTTGGGTCAAGCGTTTCCCAAAAAAAAACCCAATAGATAACTCCAGGAAACAAACCCATCTATGATGCAGACTGAAATGTAAGACATATCTTCTGGCAGACAACATTAGCATTTTTAGTGGAGACAGGTATACAACAATAAAATTAAATTAGAAGAACTTCATACCATCACTAGAAATGTCCTTTTTCAATTCCGCAAAATAAAAATAGAAAAGAAATTAACCGAGGCAAACAGAAACACCCACTGATTATCATCTTTTGTGATGTAAAATAACTTGGTAAAATCATATTTGAAGTTTTTTGGCATTGTCACGTTAAAGAACATGATTGCTGGTTAAAATAAGCATTCGTAAAATGTACACAGGGTGGGCATACAACACACATTTTTAGAGAAAATAAAAGCAAGCTTTAACCAGCACGTCTTACCGCAAATAAAGCCTGTGACCTTTCAAAATGAAGGCAAGAATATAACTCTTCTACAGAATTTCTAATATGATGCCCTACACTCATATTTCCCCCAATAGATATTTTGTTTCCAACTTTAAGGCTGTTGAGGTAGCACTCTTCACATTCCCTATTTGTCTTTCGTGGTCAGCTGAGCTCAGCTACCCAAACACACGTACAAATGCTCAGAGGACAGATCTGTCATGCTGACCTTTCATATCTCCCACGCTTTTTAACTGATCGAGATTCCATCCCACAGATACATGCACACAACATCACCACAGAGGAGAGAAATCAGGTAAAGGATGGCAAAGATAAATATCAGAGAAGCAAGCTAGAACCTGAATGCAGAGGACATTGTTCACAGACTTATTCAAGGAAGGAAAGCTAGTGGGAAGTTAGTGAGGCAGGCAGTACACAATGCAAAATTAACCAGTGACCTTTACCTGAACATCAAAGGTCAAAGCCATTTGTAAAGTAGTACGTACTGGGCACCATGTGCTGGTCTATGCATGAACTAGAACCCTGTATCATCAAACACTGAGAAAACCAAAAGAATGAAAATGTCTTTCACATCTGAAAATAACTGGAGCTCTAAATAAAGCAGCAGCATGAGTGTATTATTATACCCTCAACTGGTTCCCAACTTGCTGGTATAGGGAGTGACAGATGCCTCAAAAATCATAGAACACAACAAGCAATTTGCCTCCTACTCCATCGCTGGCTTATCTTGTTGGGCTATGTGAGCTTTCATTCTATGAAACCCCACAGTCTTCCAAAGAAGGGCTAAGGAGCATTATTGGTCATATTTAAAACACTCTGGAAACCCCTGTATCATGACGAGTTTTACCCACTATATTTTCCCTCCACATGAGATGAGAGCTTCCCTCCCAGTGGGGGCCTTGGTCATGAGAAATGAGTGTTTTTCCCTTTTGCCAGTAAGAAATCTTAAGACCTGGTGTAAAAACCATTCAGGCATAACAAGTTATAGCCCAGCGGGCACACTGATTAGCTAGGTTCTATAACCATAAAGTCAACAATAATCTACCTACATGCCCTTTCTGCAGGTGGTTGACCTACGAATGCTAAGTAAGTCAGCAACAGTTCAGTTGAAATTACATCGGAGAGCATTATGCGTAAACATGAATGCTCCAGCTTGTCCTTAACTATACCGCTGGGACTCCAGACCTGCAAAATAATCCATTACCCCCTCTCGCCAACAACCCCACTGCAACTTTTTTCCTTCTTCGTATGAATTTTCCCCTCTATAACTGCATTCATGCTTACTGTGTCTCCCCTGTTAATGTGGCCCTTCCTGCTTTCATTTGTGTCTTCTACACACAAATTATCTTTTATACCAAAGAGGAGGTGACTACTCCTCTGCCATAGTGCATAAACTTTAAGTTGATTTTTCCAGTAATGTTGACTGATCACACTATACCTTTTATACTCTCTTCACAGCCCCCCTTCAGATGAATGACACACTGGAAACCCAAGTTCATAGAGCACAGGACCACAGGGCAGGGGATACATACATACACACAAACACACACATGCACTCCCCCCCCCCCAACTTATGAAGGGAAAAATATTCAACTATGACCACTTACTCAACAGCTGTAGTCTAAAAGTCTAGAAATGTTCCCAATGTTCCCTAAATTTTGCTAAAATAAAAAGAGCTTTAAAAATCAAGCAAAACCCCTTTCACCCAGTCAGAAAAGGGTAGATACAGTCCTTGGGTAGGACTGTTAAAATAGCTTGTTGTTGTTTTTAATGACTTGGAATTTAGACCAAGTTCACAGGAACAACCAAAAGGACAGTGCATCTCTTAGACTCTAGTAGGAAGAGCTGACTCCAAATCTAACCTTAAGAAAAGCCGTTACCTCCTCTGAAAGCAGCAGGTATGAGACCTAATTGCCTGTCATAATGAAGGGTCAAGTCTCTCACGTTGGGACTAATACCACTGTGTGACACAGAGTGATTTACACAACCCCTACTCAAAAATGGTGCAGGAAGTTTGACGATTCATAAAATCATAAATTATAAATCAATTACTGGAGATGGAGAGATTGATTTATCCCCAGGCCCATTCATTCCCAAGGTGTGAAACCCTTTTATAGGAACCCTTGAGCTAAAGGAGACAAAGAAGAGAAAGGCCCTTTGGCCACTTCTGCTGTCCCAGCCTTGCTTTTCAAATCTATTGCTCATGTAAGTCTCATTTCAATCCACTACTGCCCATCTCTAGAGATAAGCACTGGACCACAGGAACAAATTGAAAGAAGACAGAAGTGGTGCTGACTTTGGGAAAAAGGGACTTAGATTTTCTCAGTTCCCAAAATCCAGGTGGAAGTGGGAAAAAATCCTATTAAATATTTAGGACATTGAGCCAGACAGCTTTGCACATCCCCACATGCAGAAACACCTGCATACATAACCAACATTTTTAGAACTCATCTGACATGATTTGTGAATAATGTTTTTCTAAAAAGTTCATCAAATATGCTGTGTCCCTAAATTTCTATAGCATGGGAGTAGCTTTTTCATTCTTGAAAGAAGTCAATGTGCTTCTTCTGTATTTGAAATGATAAAAGTAAAAAAATCTATTGTGGCAGAGCCCTGGCTTTCGTTCTGCAGACGGGCATTCACAGACAGGTGCAGTCAAGCAGGACACACTCAGAGGGAAATCCTACCCAAATCACAGAGCTGAGTGGGCCTCACACTTATCCACTTTGTGGCTCCATTCCCTAAAACCAGCAGTACAAAAACAGCTGACAGTACCCTACTCCTGAACTTCTCCAAATTAATGGTCCAGTGGCTAGAAATGATACTAAAAACCACTTATGTGAACCCTCGCACAGAGATTCTTAGATGAGAGTATTATGATTCCCAATTTAGAGATGGGGCAACTGAGGTTCAAAGTGAGAAAGTTCAGAAAAGCTGGCAGTAGACAGGTCTAGAGGTGATTCCAACCACAACCTAGGCCTCCTGCCTGTAAGTGCCATGCTTTCTCTACTAGATCATGCTGTGGTTAAGTCAATGAAATACCCAGTATTTCTCAGTCTGCATAGCTGAAGAGATACATCTCTCCTACCATCCCTCAGATAAGTTTTAAAACTAAGAGAATAAATGGCAATGCAAATACTACTATTAGATATTTATTATGTTGCAAAGCTTGAAAACAGTCAAGAAAATGGAAAAGTTACTTTTTTCCTACACAAATTTGTTAATGGGTAGCATAATGGGAAGCCCTGTTTGCTGGCACTCTGTGAAACGTCTACAAATTGCCTCTGCAAAGCATTATAGGTTGTCAGACTAATGTAGTTGAAGATAATTTGGCCTTTCAGTGAATTGAACCTCACAGCACGATTATACTCCACAACCAAGTAGAGTGTCACAATTATTCTTTCATGCTGAATTACCATATAATGTCATGAGTCTACCTGTCATATGTCCTGCAGCCTAGTTTGAATTTTTTTCTCCTAAATCTATGGTTCATGGCAAAAATATATATATTTTTTTGCTTCTAATGGAAATCTGATTGTTTTTATCAACAATAAATTTCATAGAAAATCAAAGGATATGCTTGGACAAACAATCCGATACTCAAGGTTAAAAAACATACAAATAATAAATTGCTGGTGTGTCATGTTCAATTTTTACTACAGCATTACACTGCAATAACCATAACAGGATCTAAATTGTTGTCAGAACATTAAACAAACCCCCATACTTCACAAAGGCATCCTGTCTGAGTAATTCATACAACGGAAACAACTATCAAATTTTCCACTGTCCCACTGCTACACCATACATCAGTGCAATTTTATGTATTTGGACAATTCGTTGAATAAATTACTTCCATCCTGCCTGCTCTTGCCACTTCTGTTAAGAGTCATATCAGTTTTAATTGTCTTTCTGTCTATATGGAGCCACTGTTTTTCTGGCCTTTTCCTGTGCTGTTTCCTGAGCACCAAAATAAACTACAAACACCCACCAGAGCTGGGCGCCAGGGACACACAACTACAAGAATGGGGTTTCCAGTTGGAGACCAAGAGAGCTTCTGCCCTCACCTTGCACACGACAGTTGCTCAATGTGTGTTTGGGAGCATAACAATTCATGGCATGGTGTGAGAACATGGGGTCTTTTCAACATCACAGCTGTAACCAAAAGCTAAAGGTACTCAGCATCCCATATTCTACTTTTTCCACTTGGTTGTTTACTTTCTTGGTTCATTACCACATCCAGCCTGGCAAAGGAAATGGGCTCAGCCAACAAACATCCCCAGACGCACTTGGAGTGTGATTCAAGATGGAGTCAACACAGCTCACCAGCCAGTTCATGACAAACCCCACAAGCTGTTTTCCCTTTGGCTTATTGCTCCCAAGCAAATGACAAGCCCACCTTTCCAGGTTGGATAATGCACAAAATCTCATGCCGAAAGTATTGCTGTAGAACAAGTAACACCATAATGGGCACAAATAAAAGTTGTCTATAGAAGGTGGAGTTAATGACTTAGCAGTGTTTCTCAACACCTTCAATAGTGAAACTGACACCAACCAAAAATAATCAGATCAATCGAATACAACTGTTTCCTAAATGAGATCATCTTAAGTTTGCCTACAGTTCAGTACATGTATTTGCACGGCCAAAGTCAACCTACCAGTTCAGATAATTTAACGGCAAGAGATGAGTGAAAGCTCCTATGGACCTCAAACTAACTGGGGTGCTGTTTTAAAATTATCCCCTCACCTATGTCACCATAGCCAAATAAATAACCACGCTGAAATCTCATTATATTGGCTATTTGAAGCCTAATGCTGACAAAGGAACTATTTTATGCTAAGCTACTTTGAACTTGCTCCAAAACAGAGCCACTATATACTAAACACTGCCCTCCAATGCAGTGTTGGGTGTGCAACTCCAGTTGGCCTGGTTTTGCTTCTCAGGAGGGTGAAACAGAAGGAAACCCCATTCAGAGGCGTTACCCTGAACTTGGTACCCCCATGTTAACTCAGTAGCCTTGCTGGGTAGTAGAAGTAACTCTTTATTTATAACCCCAAAAGCAATAATAAACACAAAACTATGATTTACTCTGAACCTTTCTATTATTAAAACACTTTGTCTTATAGTTTTATTGATTTACAATCTGTCCTACTTACTTTTTTAGCATCTGAAAACAATCAAGGCACAAAGCTGCAAAATGTTTGGACATTAATTGTTAGGAGACAGCATTTTTTTCCAGGCAAGGGGTTTGAGGCCTCGACAGCGATGCATTCTGGTACCAGAATGATTTATGGTCTTTTAGCTATAACGATGCACCAGGGCCATTAACATATTGGCAGGCCCTAGGATGGATTAGTGGCATTGATTATTTCATGGGCCACTGATACCCATTTGTTACGAAGAGCTCAAAGATGGCCTCTCCCTAACTGAAATCTTTTTATGAGCAGACAGCATTTTAAGTATTAGGAACCTGGGATTTGGGCCATTTTTTATAATCTTGCTGTCGCCTCACCCTAAGGTGCAACCAAAAAAAAATATAATGTCAAAAAATTAAAGTTCATTCTTCACCACCAGCCTTAATTCCTCAACTCGTCATAACCATGTCTTCTTTAAAAATTAATGATTGCCAGCATTTAGCCACTGGTTGTTGCTATGAAGATCTATGCAAAAAGCAAGGATCCCTATAGAGTGTGTGATATATGGAATACTCTTTATTACTACAATAAAACTTACTGACATTTCAATACTTCTGCAAATAGCATTATAGTATCAATCTTCTGAATTAGGTTGAAAATTAAGTTGTAAATTAAAAGAAAGTGTACTTTGGAATACAACATGATATGTCACCTAGAGAAGGACCTTTGTGCATAACTGAGCCAAGCTGGGAACAGAGAGATGAGCCCAGTGCCTCAGCAGTGTGGCTCGCATTCTAAAGATCTAGGTTATACCGCAAGAATTCATCCAGAAACCCTGATACCCCATCTCAAGGGACATTTTCTTTCACTGTAAAAAGTCAAGGGATTTGACAACAGCCTTTTATGAATACAGTGAAACATCCAGTCTTAATATATTTTTCTCCCTTGCCACATTCTTACCATACGTTTCAAATAGAGCACATAGAATAACAAACGCCTTTATGAAACACATGGAAATTGTATATCCGTTGTGCTTATAATGTATATATACACATATAAAAATGATTACCTTCTCTGTCTCACCAAATACAAAATTACTCTCATCCCCACCCACTCTCAGCCTTGTCTTCAAAGATGCTCAGAGCAAAGAGCCATCCATGGCACTAAATGACAACTCCCATGGCTTGGACAGCTTTGAAACTATTTGGTTCGGAGGCTAATGTCACATACTGTAAACTGCAAAAAGCCTCAGATCCAAGCCAACACCAAATGGTGAGGCAAAAGACTAGTGACTTTCAAATATGTATTTGTTGAAAAGTGTCTTAAATCATTTCAACCCCTCTTCCAGAGCATTCTCTGTACCCATAAGATGTGACTGCAGAGATAAACCAGAGCTCTTCTTTAATGAAAATCCAAACTAACTCCAGCCCCTGATCATTTCTTATGCTTCCTTGCCTGTTACTTTAGACTAGAAGCTCCTTCAAGTAGGTGTCTATTTTTCTTAGATCCCACCGCGCACACCCCTCACATCTTCAGAGAGCTACACATTCCAGGCCAGAGCAAAGAGGGAGGTTTCATCTCAGGAGCCAGCTCTGCTCCCTGGTAGTGGCGGGCTGTGATGAGCAGGATTCTGAGGCAGAGTTTTGACTTAACAGGAAAAGACGCCATAATCAGCCATGTGAGCATAGAATTCCAGAAGTGAAAGAGATAGTCCAAATGCTGCTATACATACCTCTGAATTCAGAAGTCAACATAGTTTCCTGAACTAACCACAAGACCATTCAGTTAAGCTGAATAAAGACTAACACCTGGAGAGTATTTCCACACACAGAGAGGGCCTAAGAAATTGAAGCATCTTCCTCTAGAGAGTTTTAACACAGACCACAAATCAAAGGGTTTCCAGGAAAAAAAAAAAATCATAAGTAGGCCTAATCCAAGTCGTTTTGTTTTTTTAATGTTTATTTTTAAGAGAGAAAGAGAGAGAGAGAGTCAGCAGGGAAAGGGCAGAGAGAGAGAGGGAGACACAGAATCCTAAGCAGGCTCCAGACGCTGCACTGTCAGAACAGAGCCTGATGCGGGGCTCGAACCCACAAACCATGAGATCATGACCTGAGCTGAAGACAGACGCTTAACCAACTGAACCACCCAGGCGCCCCTCCAAGTCTTTTACTTCATAGTTGAAAAACCCAAGATATGTTGTTAAGTGAGTCACATATGGTCCCACAACTAATGGTAGAGAAACAAAACCCCAGGTCTCCCACACACATGCTCTCTCCACACTTACACAATACCTCCTTTTTGTGGCATCTTACATGCACTTGTTTTTCCTTCCTTCCCGTATATATAATTTTCATGTTTTACTAAGGTTTGATATACTGCTGCAGACTTCTCAGACTTTGGATTACAGGATAAGGCATAAACTCAATAATCTATATTACTGCAAATTTAAGGAAACAATCTCAGAGTACGATGTATGGTAATTCAGGGCTAAGTAGAAAACAACACAAAGAATTTGCCACTTGTGAATTTTTGTGTTTTATGTTAAATAGAGAAGAAAGACATTGTAAATATGTGCTCGAATGCAAAGAGGTTCTTTGGGCTGTAGTCTCTAACTTAGGAGGCCTTTATAAACTACCCAACATTAAAACACACAGGGAAGGGGCACCTGGGTGGCTCAGTCGGTTAAGTGGCTGACTTCAGCTCAGGTCATGATCTCGCGATTCTTAAGCTGGAGCCCTGCCTCGGGCTTTGTGCTGACAGCTCAGAACTTGCAGCCTGCCTCAGATTCTTTGTCTCCCTCTGTCTCTGCCCCTCTCCCACTCCCCCCCCCCTCAAAAATAAACATTAAAAAAATTAAAATACACAGGGAAAAGAACCCCCTCAAAACTCTTAAATCAGCTCCTACCATATCCAGCTTATAAATCAACTGGTTAAGTGGACCTTCCATTTCCCATGGAAATTAAAGTTCTCACTCTTTACAGCTCTCCATGAAAGAGCTCATGAGTAGACTGAATAGATCATGGCATTCCCAGGACAACAAGGAAATGAAATAAGACTAAGGGATACCACCTTCATTAATTACTTTAGTCAAAAATCCTAAAAGGTCATGTGCACAACCCCACTTTCTCCTCAACATCCAGAAACAGATTTTCAGCAAGGTTCAAACTTTTTCCCTCCAGGGAGAATAACACATGACCACCTATAAGAAAAGGAGCTTCATTCCCACATAAAAATTGGGGCGGGGGGGGATTAAATCCTCTCTGGAGAAACACTCCACAGCTTGGAAAGAACCCTGGGTCACCACTACAAAAGTTAACAAGTGAAATGTAGGTCTAACGTAATTTGAACAAGCTGAAATGTCAACCTTTTCCTTTTTATTTACTTCCTAGTTAAGATGGAGAGCAGCTAGTTACCTGCTCACATAAAACCACCCCAGTGCACCAGCAGAGTCTCTTTCCAAGCTTCTCTTCTCTAGGCAAATAATGCCAACCCCATAAAGCTCTTCAGATATATCATTTTGCAAATTATTGTTATCTCTACAGTTCCTCTGGACTTTTGCCAAATTTCCCACATCCTTCGTAAACTCAGTAGTCCAGATGGCATTACAGAGCTGGGTGTTAATTGAAGAACAGCTTAACTGTTTGGACATGTTATGCATCTATTACCCAATTGTCAATCTTGTAATGTTTGCTGTATGACTCTATCTTTGGGGAAATGAATGCCAAATGAAAATTTACCCTAATCTATTTCTCTTTTTATTCTCTTAGGGCTCTTTCAGATGATTTGTTAACCTGCTTCACTTTATTCTATAAGCTCAAGTCAGTCACATAACCAAAATTAACAACCAAGACCTGGAATAGGAGTAAATGGTTATTGACCGAGATACTTGTCCTCTTTGAAATATTTATCTTTCTGTCTGCTACAACCATTCATAAACATGACTCTTAACATGTACACTAACAAAGAGCACACAGTGATGGAAAGGATTCTCAACATATATTATTCTCATGTTTCTAAATTCTACTTTTGTTACATGCTTTTATGAAATACCTACTCTATTTTTCTAGTGAAACTTTATTAATTCACCTAAGGCATTGTAAGTTCTGAAAAACACTGAAGTTGAATTTTGTCCTATTTCTGATGGAGAACCAAATCATCTTGTGACAAGTGCTTAACAAATTCTGTCAACTAAGCAAACAGTGCACTGCAGGATTATTGCTTCCACTCCCTGTACCTATGCTCTCTGCTGTGTGAGTTTGTGGTTTTTACCAGGGGAATATTTATCCCTAAAGCCACTGATAATGGTCTTGACCACAAGATTCCACTACACCCACAGAATGTGGACTGAAGGGACAATGGGCCAGTTCTGAGTCTACACCTTAAGGCATCACATATCACATATTTTCTCTGTCCCTCTGTGAGCCTCCACCATCTGAGATCAGAAGAGCTACACTGGAGAGTCCATTGCTTCCAGACAAAATAGAGACATGGTAAGGAGAGCAGCACAACCAATCCATGACCTACAACATGAAGCAGAACTTGGTCAACCTGCAGACCTTTGCATGCAGTAATAACCACACATCACTGTGTGCCACTAGGTGTTGAAGTATTTTTTACGAGCAGCATGGCCGTGGCAACTGGTACACAATAAATGGTGCAAATGAGATTGCAGTGTAAGGTTTGACCACCTTAAGAAAAATCATCCATTAAAGCAGGAAAAAAATGATTAATCACAATGTTTTGGTGGGGGAAGAGGATTAGTTCATTTAACACATCCTCTAAGAATCCTTCACTAGCTACAGACCTCATTTTGAGGCAATACAACATTTCAAAAATCTAAAAATTAATTTTTAGTCCATTAAGTGGGACAAACCTTGGCCCCAAGTATCTCAACTACTGAAGTTGTACCCAGTGGTCAGAGAACACATGGAGAAAAACTAAAGGAATGAAGGTCACTTTCCTAAACCCAATTGGGGGAATTGCTAGCAAGTACCTATTTTGATGAACACTCAAACTGAAGTTGTCAGGCCAGGTTAGCCAGAGGAGGCATCTCCAGCCACTCGTCATGCCCCACACCTTTTCCCCAACAGCCTCCTGGCCCATAGGTGTCACATCAAGAGGACAGTGAAGCAGAGCATCCCAAGAGAGATCAAGTGCAGCAGGGAATTCTCTTCCAAAAGCACCTCCATGTGCCACCAAGGTGGCCTCTGCAGCATGGCAGTAAGAGCCATGCCATTAAAGGCAAGTTTCCGTTTTATGCGCTCAAGCCTTCTGTGGCAGGATCCCACGATTCCCCAGGAAACCTGATTTACCATCCCTTCGCCCTGTTTTTATAGGGCTTGACTCTGCAAATGGAACTGATGGAGACCTCAACCGCGAGTCACTGAGTCCTCAGGTATAATTGCAGATTTACAATGCCTACAAAATCATTCGGTCATACTCATGTGTTCTCAATGTCCCCCTGGAGGGGACTCCCTAAGGCTTAAGCTGAGCTCCATTTGCTGCTCCTCCCCCCTCCCCCCACCCTAACCTCAGGCAAAAAAAGATTTTCCTCCTGTGAGCCCAGTTTCCCTTACTCCAGCATTCACACTCCAGGAAGCCCTGTAAGGATCTAATGACTGCTTATGAAGACAAGGCAGTCACGTGTAGGAGAGCTCACTTGTGGGGTGGCTGACAAGGTGTTATGGGGAGAGGTGGGATGGGCAAAGAGAGAAAAGAAAAAGTGTACTCTGAGGCATGTTGGTGAGACTTTTCACAGCTAATCACACACAAGACTGATTCACTACTCACTCTGCTCTGCTCACTCATTTTTCACATCATACTTTTCACTGCCCCATCAGCCTGTTCCACCAAGGTCAAATGAAGGGAATGATAGCATGTACACCACACTGAGATTTATTATAAACGGAGTCACTCACCTTTTATGTGGAGCAAATGGGCTCCTGAAATCACCATTTATGAAGATGGACCTGAGCAACAGTCACGTGAGGAGACAGCAGGAGAGGGAGACTCAATCCACATGGCACTGTGGAACTCCCATGTTCTCCTTTCTCAAGCACAGAATATAGACTGAGGCCAACCAGTAGCTTGAACTTAAGCATATGCAAGACTTTTAATCAATGTCAGAGTTGAAGTTCTGCCTTTGTCCTTTTTTACATAGAGTTGGAGAGGGCCTTTCAGACAAGGTAACACTTGAGCACATCTCTTTTGTTTTCTCATTTTTTTAATGTTTATCTATTTTCTAGAGAGAGAGTCAGAGCATTAATGCGGCAGGGGCAGAGAGAGAGGAAGACACAGAATCCAAACGAGGCCCCAGGCTCTGAGCTGTCAAATACAGAGCTTGACGCGGGTCTCAAACTCACAAACTGCGAGATCATGACCCAAGCCAGAGTTGGCTGCTTAAGTGACTGAGCCCCACATTTGAGCAGATCTTAAATAAAATGAATCAGATAAAGAACACTGTTCCATGATTCTTACACTCTTTAGGATGCTTTAGGTTGCAAGTAACAGAATATGCAATTAAAAGTTACTTAAACAATAAGGCTTTTTTATATAACAACAAAACAAGTTCAAAGATAAGATGTCCTCCAGGGTTATTTCATCACTTCATGGTATCACCAAGAACCCAAATATTTCCATCTATCTGCTCTGCCACCGTCAATTCAAAACCTCCACTCAGGGATGCAATATGGTGGCTATAGGCATCACAGGTAGATACAACCACACCCAGAAAGTGTTCTCTCTTACAGAGAAAAACTTTCCTAGAAGCCTCCACCATATAGCAGACTACACTTCATGACCACTAGCCATAAAAGGATCACATGCCTGTGTCCGAACTAATCACAGGAGACTGGGGAGGAAGTACTTTCCATAATTCCAGGATATGAAAGTCATGAAGGTCCTTCAGTGATATGAAGGGTTAACTGCATGAACGGGATCTGAGCACAAGCATAAGGGAGAACTGAGGTGATTACTGAGAAGGCCACCAATGTGTCTGCCACAGAACAGGTTCCATATCTACCTCAGGATTTTGTACTCACATTTCCCCTACTTTTCCCAATATCTCCATGGCATCCTTCCTCACATCTCTGAGGTCTCTGCTCAGATATTAGGTTATGCAAGAGACTTCCTCCGACCACTCCATCTCAAAGAGCTGTCTGCTTACACTCATTATTCTCTCATGTCTCCTTCAGTCTTCTCCATAGTGCTTACCATCACCATACGTGTATGTGCATTTATTTGTTTACCATTGGTCTTCCTGCTCTAAAATATAAGCTCCTTGAGGCACATAATAGACACTCAAATATCTGTGGAATGAATAAATAAATGGAATTCACTACTATGCATCACCGTTAGTCTTAATTTTCTACCATGCTTGCCATGCCAGCAAATGGTTCTCCTTGCTCCTCCCTATTTTCATGCCCCCATCTTTTTGTTCACACTATTCCCTGCCTGCAATGGTCTCTCCACGTTTCCTCTTCTTCCTTAAATATTGTCTTTAGAGCCAGCTCAAATTCCACTTGTTTCATAATGCCTGTCCTAATGATCCAAATCCCACATGATCCCAATGCTACTTTCAATTTGTAAAGCTCACATTACTCCTTTCATAGTGTTTTCCTTGAACCCAAAACTGGAGCTGTAAGTAACCACAGATCTTGACTCACTCAAGATCTATGCTATTTCTTGTAACTGAGCAGAGCCCCAGAATTGTTTCGACCTGCCCAGTAATGGACCAGTAGAACATGTACTAGGATGGACATCCCCTTTCAATAATTAACCAATACTAAAATGTGTAGAATATTCTCCAGATGGCAATTTTGTATATTTGCTACATGACTGGGTATTTGGGGAAAATGAAAGACAAACGAATACATAAGGGTAAATCTATGCTAGTAAGCACAAAATGATCACTCTGTCAGACCCCCAAAAAATGGAATAAGGTTTAATAAAATGAGAGAAAGCCCCTTTCTCCTTATTCTTTCAGGAGTCGAACCTCACTGATGGAAGAGAGTATGACAATAGGGCTGCCAGTAAAAGGAAATTTTTAAATATCAGGGAAAAGAGAATTGTGAAAGATGTCAGTCACTTCACATTTCTAAGCCTTAATATCCTCATCTATGAGAAAAAGAGAATAAGACTAGATCAATTATCTAGCAGGACTTGCTTTTAAAAAACAAAAAAGCTGACATCAAGCCCAAAAAGTGTAACTGGTCTGGTTGTAGAAGGTGCCGCTGAAATCCTCACCCTCGCCGCTCCAAACCTCTTACTTATCGTCAACAATGGTTCCTTTACTACTGGATGGCTTAATCTTTGGGAATGTCCCTTCTAGCATTGAGATAGAATGGTTCTAAAATAGAGGCTCATGATACTAATAGTACTAAGAATACTACAAGACTGCAGTGGCTTAAAGGCCAATTTATGCTAAGGCCTCAGGAAGAAGTTATTAACGTGGGGCAAACACTGGTCTTCCGAAGCCATGATAAATCAAGTGTTCATAAACCAGAAATGGACAGATGGATGAATAGATGGGAGAGAAGGAAGAAAGGCAATTTAACTCTCATTAACTGTAAAAACAATAATCAAATTATCATTAATTGCCAATTAGACCAAAGTTTATCACAGTTTTCTTTCTATAGAAAACACAGTTAAGTAGCCTAGATCCCAATGTAAGACTGGCAAAGAAAAGTGGACCAAGTACCCTGGGCCACCACTAGGCACCATGTTTCAGATGAATTATTGAGGACATGAGAATATGCTAAAAATATTTATTGATACATACAAAAGCTGCAAAAAAAAAAAAAAAGATTAGGGAATGATCCTTGTTTCTAGAAATATATATATGCTTTTTTTCTAAAAAGACTGAAAGATATTCAACAAAATATTAACAGTGGTAACTTCTGAGGGGTGGGTTACCAGTAATTTTTCTTCAGAATTCTGATTCTTTTCAAACTTTCTGTGGTCAACATATATTTTGTTTATAAGAAAAGGGTTGAAATGAATTACAAATATACAATAAAACTGAGTGAACATTCTTTTGTTTATTGCCCATCCAACTTCTAAGTTCAAAATTCAGGAGATTTGGAGTGAATTACCAGAACTATCCAGATTGACTCCAAAGGACTACAGAAGGAGTAAGGGGTCATCTCTCTGGACCACCTGTCAGAACCTTCCGCATGGACCTCATCACATCCAACTGCATCAGAATCTCTAAGGAGATGGGCCTCAGACACTTGTACTCTGCCTCCGGGAAGCACAGGTGAAGCGATTTTTATGAGATGTGCTGGCAAACTGGCTGTAAAGATCATAGATGCGGTGACAAATAAAGGCAAAAAGAAACCAGTTCTTAATCTGCCTCCACAAATCAGGAGTTGACATGTGAGAAAAGTTATCCTTTTCCCAAAAGTCGCCAAAGAGTTACACCGATCTGGATCTCTGAGCCACGTGTGAGCCAGCTTTAGTAAACTTAATTTTATCACTTGTCAAAATTTTTCAACCTTTGAAAAATTACTCAATACCAGAATTAATGTATGATATAATATCCAAGGGGTTGGCCAGCTCTGAACTCCTATTAGCCCACAATGATGCCACACATACCACTGAAGATGGCATGACCTCCAGGCAGCCACAGCCTTTCATCTGTACCAGGAAGGTGGGTGTGAGCATGAGGGTACATCCACTCTTCATGATCGACAGAGTGAGAGATAATCTATGCCCTACCTGAAAAGATGTCTCATGGATCTCCATGCAATAGACAATTTATTAATTTCATTTTTTTTAACTCTCATTCATCATTTCTAGCAACTCAACAGTCATTCTCCCAAGACCCAGCTTTCATTGTGAAAGCAGCTGATCTTGCATTCTGGGCCAAAATTTCTTAGAACTGTGTTGCTACTTCAGACATTTGCTTCTATGTAGAAACTGAGGAAATAGGTACACTCTGGAGGTATGTCACAAGAAAGCTATCTGACTCAAAACCAAGTGTATGCACAGGGAAATCAGTACCCACGAGGGGGAAAATCTTTTTGTACTACAGAGTGTGAAAAAAATAAAATAAAAAAGCAGAGACTCCTTGTCTTTCTGGGCCATTTCTTTGAGGGGAAAGGGAGGAAGGGGTGGGGAGGGGAAGTAGGAAAAAACAACCTTTATTTTTGGATGGAAAATGAATAAAGGACGTATTAGACCCATCAACATCAACTGTGAAATACAAAGTTTCCTTCAGTGTATTCCAAAATGAAAAAGAGATTTTCCAAGCTTCTTAAGATCCTGGGTTCCTTGAAAGTACCAGAAACACAAGGGCTCATTTTGGAACCATCACCCCTAAGGCTGGACAGAATTAAACTGGGGATAAGTTACATTTCAGTTTCCCAACAATTGGGGGGGGGGGCTGTCTATGTTTCTCTTGCAGAATTTTAATAATGCTAATTCTTATCCAAGACTCCTAAATCAACTGCCGGTCTCAGAAAATCACTTTCTTTGTTCATACAATGAAACAAAATCCTAAATATATATTTCAGTATAGTACTCAATTATAATAATTTGATTTACCTTCTATTGCTTCATACAATCACTGACTGTTTAAAAAATAAAACAGAAAACACTTCAAATAGCTTTTGGACCATACTCTTCTTTTCTGAAATAACTGTTCCATAAATAGTAAACCTATTGTAGCATAGGCAGTCCTATACCTTTTCCTCAGGGGGAAAAACAAGATTCACCTTTTTTCTGTCCCAATTATTTTCTTTTTTTTTTTTAATTTAATAATATTAACACTTAACATATATCTTCTCTTATATTCTTTCCTTACCTAATATATTGAAGTTTGGGTTAGAGAATACTTTCTACCTTTAAGTAAAATGTTATAAGCATTAAATATTGAGTCAGTCATTAACATATATAGACTGGACAAAGGTAGAAAGACACTAAGTTTTTCCTGAACAAAGGAGGCATGCATTATCATGGCTATCACACTTCTTCATAAAGCAACAATAGACCTCCTTCTAGAAACATCATTTTCAAAAGGAGCAGGTAAATATTATTATTTACTACACTAAGGCAACAATAACTGATTAAAGCAAATTTAGTGGAAACATTAAAATAATGGCAGGGGAAGAAAATTTATTCTGCAGAAACACTGTGTGAACTTATTGGAAATAATCAGCCGCTCAGTTTGAATTAAATGAGAGTGAATGTAGTGGCGGGATGGGGGAGGGGGGAGCGGCTGGTGAGAAGGGTAGAGGGAGGCTGAAAGAGAAAGCCTGGCACACACTAGCTGGAATCTGCTAGTTTCCTCCTGCCCTGGCGGCTAGGAAAATCTGCAAAGATGCAAACAATCCTTGGGTGTTCAGTTAGCAGTGAGTAAATTGCTGTGGGATCTAAGGGCGGGCATACTTTAGCAGGCAATTCCTCTCTGTCTTTCATTCTGTTTGTCTGTGTTAAATTCCCCCTCTGCCCTCATCCATTCTCACATCCAGTTCCCTGCTTTGTCCATCCATCAATCCCCTCACTTTGTCAGTGCTGACTTCATCCCGGCTCTCACAGTCGTGTTGCAGCCATCCTGAGGCCGCGGGGGAGCCCCCGCCTGCCGCAGCTTCCCTGCTTCCCGATCTGCTGACAGAGGACCCAGTCAGACGCTTGTCGTTTTCTATTGCACAGGCCAGCAAAAACACTAATACTCAACCTGATTCCTATCGTCCTGCTTTTCACCTTCTCTGTTGAAGAGAATGGAAGAGAGAAAGACACAGGAAAGAGAAACGGGACCCGGGAGGAGGGGGGGAGAAGAAATAAGGTGGCAAGGGCTGTTGGGTAATGGAGAGAGATGTTTGCTGAATTTTCTAGAACAATTTGCACACCAGTCAGGTGGAGGCTCAATCCAGCTTCCTGTACCACACATCAATAGAAATCACAGGGAGAAAATGTAGCACTAATTAAGGGTTGATAAGCTGTAGTCAAGTGCAGTTTAGGAGGAAAAAAAAAACCCAGCAGACTGCCCAGGCCTGTGCAAGCCCAATCCTACACAGCACTTTCATCGCCAGCTTACAGAGGGAAATTTTGTAGTGTTTCTTTTTTTTTTTTTTTTTTTTTAAGTTTTACCTTCAAAATCAAACAGGTATGCTGGGAGAAAAATATTAGATGATTGTTCTTATTCAAAAGATCATTTGCAAAACATTCCCCGGGGGGGGGGGGGGGAGCTTACACTAAAGAGGAAAATAGTTACCTAGCAACAAAACTATTTTAAAACATTCTTCAGTGTACTTGCCTGCTTGCGTGCTCTTAATTCAAAGACGTAGAATTCCGAGCACCTGCCGAATTATTAAAATATTTTTTCCCTGAATTCTAAACTCCTCTTTTCCCCCCGGAAAGAGGGCAAACTTCACAATCAGCTTCAATCGGGATGAGAAAAACTTTTCAATGTGACACATTTCTTCAAATTTTACTCTTAGAGTGGAAGGCAGAATTTCACTTGAAATATGAGCTTTAAATTAGTAAAACTATTTCTGCAACTGTGCTTAAAATGACTTTAAAATAAAGGAGCTCAGCGGGGTAGGTTTTTCTGTAACTACTAGTAATTTTAAATAGCATCTGGGAGGTCTTACTACGTGCAAGGCGTTTTCATATATGTTATTTGATCCTCACAACCAAACCATTCTCCAGGGATTGGTCCTGCTTTTTGGAATGGAGAAACCAGAAACCCAGCAATTCAACAATTTTCCCCAACTCATAATCATTCCCCACTGCCAAGGACGGACCATCAGGATTCAAATATAGCTGTTGGAATTCCAACTTTTTGCCCAAGAGATGGGCACATCCAGTCACCAGACCCAAAGCTTCTTTGCAATTAATGAAAAAAACCTGAAAGGTCCTCTGGGATAAAAATGACTGGACTGAACCGGTTTCTCTATCCAAAGTGTGACCACAAAATAGTGAGATGGAAGTTGTAGTATAGCACCCCAATTCTTACTCAGGGAGACTATTCGGTTCTGTACTGAATGCAACTAACAACCTGTGCAAACAAACCAACAGACATTTCCAAAAGGCCACTAGTGATCTGGAAATAAATGTGTTGCCTTTCACACCACCGACTCTGAAGAGCTAAGTACTCGCTTGGAAGATGGACTTTCAGTGTGTGTTAGGAAACTAGTCACAGCACCCTGCAGTCACCACACCTCATACCAAGAAGGATTTGGGAGGCAAATGGCAAATTATTCACCAGGGCTGACCCAGCACAGCATGAAGAGAAAAGAGGACTGGAGAGCCAGCAAGGCCTCCCTGCCTTCCCATCTCCACTCAGCACTACTGTCACACATCTAATCCAGAACCTTCGCCCACAGCTTGTTCCTCATTCCTTTTGTTTTCTCAAGCCCCCGTGCCCAGATGGGCCTTGGCTGTGACACAAGAGACCAGGGGAAGGGGAGAAGAAAAGGCAGCGGCACAAAGTCTCCTCTGCGTTGCTACTATACACATCAGACATCTCTAATTAGACAGCAACAAAATTTTATTAATAGGATGGACATTATAGAATGAGCTTGTTATAAATGGGCCCTGTCAGGGCCTTATTCAGCTACCAAATGAGTATTCTCAGTTCAGTGCTCTCATCTGAGGCATCACGCCTAGTGCTGGATAACAAATGATTGCTATTAACCGTATTGTTAGTAATGATGGCTGAAAACAAACAAAAACCCATAAATAACAGTCTACAGAAAAATTAACCCATAAACTTGATAGATATCCAGCTGAGAAATAATAAATGACACTTTGGGGCCTGCTGGGAGAAGCTAGTGGTTTTTGTTTTCCTCTCTGTCATTAACACATTTTCTGTGCTAAAAATTAGATTCTGATATATAATTATCAACGCTCCCAGATATTAATTCTGCTATTGCTCCCTCGGTTTCTCTTCTGGCTAGGCTATAATGTTATTCACAGATTACCCTGAGAAAACACATCAAACACTTAACAGAACAGGTCAAAGTGACAAGTGGCTTCTGCTGACAACACCAACTTACACGGTCTTTTTAACCAGGGACACAAAACAAATTTCTCATATTAATTAACGAAGGTTTCCTTCCAGCCACAACAGGCCTGTACAGTGTGATGTGAGCTAAGCAAATTCCCTACTTCTCTAATGAAGGTGGCCAAGGGAAGCGAGGAGTGACAAAATTATCTTGCATTTATGGCATTCAAATCCACATTCATTAATGTCTTTCACAGAAGAGACAGGGCTCAAAACAACTTTCCAACAGCAGAACATCTCTCACCTTGAGCCCCTTCCCTCTCACAGGGCTCAGTGGAAGGGCAAGTACAAGCACACACAAGTAAGCATGTAAGCAAGAGACCTTCCCCTAAAGGAGCCAGAATTTCAGCTACAGTATGCGAATTAGCACTGTCATTGAAAAGGACTTAAACTTCCCAAATGCCATGACTTCCACACAATTAATTCACCTTGACCAGATTACAATCTCACCTATCAATGGCTCGTATTTGCCAGGAACTACCAAGTGAAGAGAAATTCACCAGGATCCTCCATGGACTGACCCATACCCTGTGAGCAGACCACACACACACACACACACACACACACACACACACACACACACACAGCACTCTCATGCACATATGTGAAGTCCTTATCTCCAGTATGGGCATTACAATGCCATCTGTTCTATGGATTTCTTCTGCTATCTCTGAAAATTTAATTTCAGGGAAAATAACTGAGGGGAAACTTTATTTTAAATCAAAAAGATGAGGGCGCCTGGGTGGCTAAGTCGGTTAAACATCGGACTTCGGCCCAGGTCATGATCTCACGGTTTGTGGGTTTGAGCCCCGCATCGGGCGCTGTGCTGACAGCTAGGTCAGGGCCTGGAGCCTGTTTCAAATTCTGTCTCTCTCTCTCTCTCTCTCTCTCTCTCTCTCTCTCTCTCTCACCCTCTCCCGCGCACACGCTCTCTCAATCCCTCTCTCTCAGAAATAAATAAAACATTGGGTGGCTCAGTCGGTTAAGCATCCGACTTCAGCTCAGGTCATGATCTCACAGTTCGTGGGTTCGAGCCCCACATTGGGCTCTGTGCTGACAGCCAGCTCAGAGCCTGGAGCCTGTTTCAGATTCTGTATCTCCCTCTCTCTCTGATCCTCCCCTGCTCAAGCTATCTCTCTCTTTCTCTCAGAAATAAAACATTTTTTAAAATTTAGGAAAAAAAATAAAACATTAAAAAAAAGAAAAAAATAAATCAAAAAGATGAAGGTACTCGAGTTAGAGAATACACACACATACACACACACACACACACACACAAAATTGTTAGGTTTGGTTAAAATTAAGATGATGAAATTCGGTAAGACTAACATGAGTTTGGGGGGGAGGGTCCATACAAATAGATCAGTGCAAGTAAGTGAATAAATTAGCAGGCATAGCCTCCATTTCCCAAGCCTATCCTCCTACTGGGGGAAAAGAAGGGGCCATAACTTCCTAGTCCTAAACAAACATCTTCAAACATAAGCTCTTTTACCAGTTAGGGGAATGAAACATCAGAAGAGAAAAATTGTTTAAAATTTGGCAATATGGCCAAGTCTCGAAAATGCAGAAGCAGAAAACAAGGGAGGGCAAGAATTAATACAAGCAGCAGAGAACATAGGTAAAAAGCAAGAGAACTGAAGCCGCCATGTGAAAGCCGGGGCAGGAAGGGTGGGAGGGAATAGGTGAGGTGTTTTAATCCCCAAGTTAGAAACCCTTGCCCACCCCTAGCAGTTATGGGATGTTCCCTTTTTCCTGTCAAGCTCCATCAAGGAACCTGGGCTGGCCATGAGCTAAATAATATTTTTGAGACGGGGTTTTTTAAAAATAAGCAGATAATCTCCCATCTCCTGTGCCTTGCTGTTAACCCCCGTGCCTCATCCCTCCGATCACGCTGCCTTGATGATAAGAGCCTACACTGCAAATCCCTCACCCTCCATGCACTCCATTTTCTCAGTATCTGGCATTGCGATATTAAATAACTATAAAACTAGAAAGCCAAAATAACTAAATCACCTGGCAGCCAATTTCTGAGAGTTAAACCACAAACCCGGAAAATGGTGGAGTGTGTTGAAATAATGTAAAGGAAACCCATAAATTCAAACTTTATGTTCTGTAAAGAACAAATATGAAAAAGGCATCAAAATAATGAAAGATTGTTTATGTATTCTGGCATGAAATGGGAATGTGTTATGAGAGAGAGAGCAGTGGTGGAGACAGATCGACGAAGCTGACAGTGTGGTATTCATCCTGCACGGTGGAGCAGACGCCCCGCTAGTGGCAGTAGACAGCGCAATAAATCAAGGGCTCTCGAAGCTGTACCTACAGCTTATTACATCCAAGATGACAAATAAATAATAATCCCTGTCAGAGCGGCCCTTTGCTCAAGGATTGAGCCTGAAACCTTTGGCTCATCACTCCTCATCTTAAGTGAAAACACTAGAACTAGGGAATTGGAGGCCACGGTTTGCTAAGCTCATGAAACACAAAACAAGTGGGACCCAGGAACTAGGACTGAACAAGAAAGGTCAAGAAGGAAGGAAGGATAAACATTTAAATAATCCTGACCGAGAGGGGGGAAAGCAGCAGAATGAATGCAGGTTAACATGTCCTAATCATCAGGGAGTAAAAAAACACCCGATACCAATTCCTTGTCCACACCCCTAACAGGGAGAAATTCCAGGCTTCATTTGAAACGCAGTCCTGACAGGCAAAGAGTCAGGGTCGTAGAGGCGCCAGGATCCAAACACCAGGGGCCACCATCCTCCTAACCTCTCACCACCCCATTCACCGTCCTGTCTTACTTAAAAGCCAACCAAGTGGTGGAAAATCATCCACCCCATGTAGTAATAATTCCAGCTCCCTCACAGCTCCAAAGGAGAGGTGACAGTGCTGTCCAGGGCCAATGTAAGAGGAAGACAGAATCACAGAGCCATTCCTGCTTCCCAGGCTGGTGGCTTGGTCACTTCCTCTCCTGTGCTTCACTCACTGGCTCCTCAATGTAGGGACATGAGAACCCTGCCTCCAAATCTGCCAGGTATCCATAGACATTATGACCTTGAACTTTTCTTTTACCTTTGAGCCTTCCTGTTTTCCTATTGTGCCTGAGTGGGTAGGTGGAAGGCTTTCTCCAAGAGCCCTGAACAGTTCTTCAGACCATCCCTCTGTCTGGGTGGGCTTCTGCACCTACAGTTCCCAAACTGGCTTTCCAAGCAAAGTCCTGTCTTCTCCCTAACACATCCCCATTCCTTCACGGTCTTCAGGAAAGCACAGAGAGCGCACAATAAAATCTGATAGGGCCAAAAGGGTTTGGGCTCCCGCTCCCCCAGAACCAGCCCCCTCCCGCCCTGACACACACACACATGCACACTCCATCTTAACAACCCCTGAATATGCTGCCATTTAGCCAGTACAATACAAATCCCTACCACCTCTGGGCATTAAAACAAAATTATGTTTTGTCATTTGAGAGAAGTGAATAAAGATGGCTCTGCCAAAGGGTAGAGGAATCATTACAAAGATCTAAGTCCCAGTGGCTAAAATAAATTTCTGACATTACAAAGGGAACATGACCACCATTTTATACTCATCTTAGAGGACAGTGTGGTGCCACTAATGCTTCCGCTACCCACACTTCTTTAAGACAAAGACTACATGGTAGAGCAGAGCAAGCACCAGCTTTGGTCAGGTGGATGTGAGCTCAGATTCTAACTCTGCAGAAGCTGGAAGGCCTCAGGCAGATCCCTGGACCTTGCTCAGTTTCAGTTTCCTCATAGGGGGCAGGGAGCTACGGCTACCAATATTCAACCCACAGGATTGAGATTCAATGAGATCAGCATGCTTTGATAGTTCCTAACATATTCTGGATGCCCAACAAATATCAGTCCTTATCCCAGTTTGACTTTTCCTAATTTCCTGTCATCTACTAAAGCAGAATTTTGAATATCTTATCAACTGCGAGACGTTAGACCCTCTTCAAAACATCCAAAATTCTCTACAGAAACACAAGCTTCTCATAAAAATCATTTGAATTTAAAACATATACATAGCACAGAACTTGGACTAAATTTAAGGCTTTTAAGAGCTACTGGGCTATAAATAGGTAAGTGATACAATAAAATGCAATCACTTCAGCCCAATAAGGACTCTTTTCCTAAGAAAATAAAAATACAGAAAATTCATATGCACAAAGATACACATTACACTGTTATTATGGCTATATATATATATATATATATATATATGGAAAACTAATCAGCCCATAGCAAAATTTCAAAATGTTTAAAATGATTTTTTAAACTATGAATGTTTATTTGATGAAATAATATACAGTCATCAAAAATAATGATCAGGAAGACGACAAAGTGGGGCGCCTGGATGGCTCCGTGAGTTCTGTCCAACTTCGGCTCAGGTCATGATCTCACGGTTCGTGAGTTCAAGCCCCACATCAGGCTCTGTGCTGACAGCTCAGAGCCTACTTCCAATTCTGTGTTCTCCTTCCCTCTCTGCCCCTCCCTGCTCACACTCTGCCTCTCTTTTTCTCAAAATTAAACATTAAAAAAAAATTTAAGACGATAATGAATCAACATGGCAAAATGCATATTATTTAATGTAACATGAAAAAAGCTGAACATAAAATTGACACTTTGCTCTCATTTCAACTATGCTGCTCTATGCCTCCAGAAGATGACATAATAATAGTTGTGCTGATGTGGCAGAAGTAGAACATTGTTTTTACTCTTCCATTTTTTTCAAATTTTTCATGATTATGTTTCACAATACTTTTTAAACTTAAAAAACAATTTTAAGGGGTGCCTGGGGAGCTCAGTCAGTTAAGCATCCAACTCTTGGTTTCAGCTCAAGTCGTGGTCTCACAGGTAATGGGATCAAGCCACGCATCAGACTCCGCATGATCAGCTTGGGGATTCCTGCTTAGGATTTTCTCTCTCTCCCTGTCTCTCTCTCTCTCTCAAAATAATCATTTTTAAGAAGTCAAAAGTCAAGAAGTTAAATGAATTAAAAATTGGAAATCTGGAAATAAAACCTATAGCTAGCAAGATTTTTTAGGCTCCCACCACTTCTTGTCATCCAAGACACCACTGTGGGGACCTCTAGTGAGCTGGTGGGCAAAGATGGGACAAAAGTCTTTTTGAAGTGCTGTCCTCCTGGGCTGACCTATCCATCTGCCTTTTCCAGCTCCTCCCACCCCCACGTGGGGCAACCTACTCTTCCAGCTATTACTTTACCACTGCCCAGGCGCACTTCCAGTCTTGCTGATGAAGTCATTCAGCCACTCCCTTGTAATGAAAAAACTTCAGTCTTCAAAGTCTGAAGCCCCTTGTAAGATTTTACTTGCTACCATCCATTGACTGTCCCAAAGAACCATTTCAAAAGCGAGCTGTTGGGGACAGCTGGAAATCAGATAAGGAGGTGAGATGGAAAAAAAAAAAAAAAAATCGAGAAAAAGCTGTCCTCTAACTACCTCAATCCCTGAGCCCCTTCCCTCGGTCAGCATTCAATTTCTGGTCCTTGGGTCTCTCTCCTTTCTATTTCTTATTCCCTGGACTAAGTGGGGGCAACTCTCAAGTCGGAGATTAATACCTTAACTTCCCACAAACATTCAACTCGGACAACTTGCTAATACTTTGTAGATTGGGGCTTTGTTATCAGGAGACAGCCGGGGACCCTGACCTTTCATGAAAACAAGGAAACAAGAAAATAACACTGGGGGTCTTTTTCTGTGATAAGCCCTTCAATACACAGCTGAACTCAGCAGCAACAAACTCATGAGTTGACTGGACTTTTCCCAGCCCACAGCAGCTCTCCTTCTGTCACCTAGATAAAGACAGTCTCTTTAGGGTGTCTATCTATGCAGTCTAGGTACAGAACCCCTTTATCTGTGGCAGTTTGAATTTCAGGTCCTTCTTTATTCTCCATGTATTCTCCTCCCTCTCTTCTTCACTGCTCCCTTGAAAACACACCTAGTCCACTCAACCAGCTTAGTTTCCAGTCCCTTACCTTTAGCCCAGAAAGGTAAGGAGCCTGTGCATGGCAGGAAGATCCTGTCCGGGCCCAGACCAGCACTCGGGCTGCTGGTCTTTCCACCGCACCATGCTGGTCCTGATTACTAGTTTCCACACAGCAGAAAAATTAACACCCTCCCAATATCTTATAGGGAAGGAAGTGTGAAAGGCAGTCCTAGACAACCCGCATGAGACCAAGACTCTCTTCTGAAAAAGACAATCACTATCTCCCTAAACTGAGGCTTATCCCAAGGTCAACAAATGGTGACCACGAACCTTTGGGGGCTGAGGGAGAGCAGTACTGCATGATACCAAATTCTCAAAGCATGCCATGGTCCAAGATTAATTTTTTAAAACATGTAATTGGAAATATGCTTGGGTTCAATGGCTTAAAATGAGTTAACTTAACAAAAGACATGTAAATAATAATGCAATCATTTCATACAATATCACTGTCTAAAGGTTCTTTTTAAATATAAACATGGCAATTCTGCTAATACATATTACATACATTTGCAACAATACAAGGAAGCTGAAAGGTGGTTATTGTCGAGCTGAAAAAGTCTCAGAATCCCACTAAGAAAATAATGTGAGACAATAATGCATATTTCAGGTACACACTATAACTGACTTAAATTATTATGGATGTACTTCATACTTAATTACCTTTCTAAAATATGTCGGGGTATTTTGTCATAAACTCTACAGAGTCTGCTATACCTCTACTAAATACTGCTCTGAAATGCAAACCCTTCACTAATGTTTTTATTTGAATAACTTATTACCCAATATAGCAAGCATCAACACATTTTATAGAACCAGAACTTGGCTCTCTGAAATTCCTCCTACCCTCATGCCAGTCACTGTTGGGAGCATTTAGTTATAAATTGTCTTTCAATAAAAGTAAAAGCTCCCAAAACAACAAAATGAAAAGACACAGCAGCTTAAATCAAGGGAAGTCAATTTCCACATGCCGATCCTAAATATTTCATGGCCCTATTTTATTCTGACATTTGTAGATGACTAAAGTGTTACAAAGGAAATAAAATGCTGATTAAAGAGTTCACTGTCATAAAGGTTACTGAATTGTAAATGGCCCTTTCCATCTTCCTGTTAATAGGTACCCAGCTGTAAACATCATGAAGGATGTGACGGGAGGGCGGCTTCCCTCCTTTAGGAGCTGTATATACATTAATCACTGAATCACCAAGCCATGCTTAATTGCAAGCTGTATATCACACAAATCCATGGTAAGTAGAAGGAAACTCATTATTGCTGCTTCATAACTACTGGGTACTTCTCATTTTAACCTCCTCACACCTGGGACACTTTGTTGCTTTGTAACAGGAATGCAGAAAAGGTATTACACCACTAATTACGGCTCACACTGGCACCCCCACCTGAGCTCTGGGAACTGTCTCAGATCTACAGCCATCCCAGGCTTCTGCCTCGCTGCCACTAAGTGAGTTCTTATATGCAGCTTCCTGCACCCCCCTCTCCTCTTCCCTTCCTGGGGACAACATGTTGAAATCCATTACGCCTTGAGAGTTTACAGAACTGTTTAAATGATAAAGAAAAAAAACCTGCAGTATATTTTGCTTTGACAAAATTATTGATTTAAATCCCATACAATAGCACAATACTATTTAAAGGTCAACCCAAGAAAAATGAGTTTACACCCGAACAGAGCTGAGCTTATCTGTCATGAAAGTGTAATGATGTGTTTATTCCCTCACTAGGGTGTATATATTTTTCAGGAAGATATAACAGTCTACTTGCAGGTGAAATCTGCTCTTAAATGGGAATTTCAGGAGATATTTACATTTCAGATGGTGGAGCTGATATCCAAAGCCCTGAGACCCATTTCCATACTTACTAGTCAGGTGAGTATTTATTTTCATTGCCTAAAAATTATTCTTCTCGCTCCCGGGTCAAAAACGAAACATATACTTGAAAACTACAACCACAAGTCACAGGGGAGTCTTTCAAGAAGGCTAAGGTTGCAAAGAGAATGCAAAGGTTGCCATGATAACAATCTGTTCTTATGTTTTGGTTTCTTTCACATTTCAAAAATATAGCAATAAAATGTTCTAAGTTCATTACATCTGCAAATATTTGTTATTAATGAATCTATTTGTCTTTTTTTTTCTTTTCAAAAAGCCAACTGATACATGATCTACCCCACAACTATCACCTGGGCCTCATTGGGATGGGGTGAAGGGGTGAAGAGTATCAGGTCAAGGGGATGAGGCCTGATACTCTGGACCCAGGTCACAACCTCTAAAGCAAACCTGGCCCAGGGACTCTCCATTGAACTCAGTCCAACTAACATTTATTGGGTGCCAGGTAATCTGCTGGCTGTGACAATACAAAACACAGTACCTTCTCGCCTCCTCCTTTCTTGAAAAGCCTCAGTGATTGATCTGGCAAATGGAATGAGCACCCATCATTTGTGCCTGGTACTGTGCAGTGACTTCTCACAGACAAGAAGTCTTACAGGAGCCACAGACACAGAATACACCAACACAAGTGAAAGAAATAGCCCCAAAGTGGACTTCCAGGATGCTAGGGGAGATATATATACCAAGGGAAGCCAAAATAGTCAACGTGGTTCAAGGAGAACCTTCCTTATTTGAAAAGAGGTGTGAAGGATGCAAAAGCATCAGCTAGATGAAACTGGACAGAGTAGGTGAAAGCAGTAGCAAGGGCCTGGGCAAGAGTCCCAACACAAGACAGAATCTTCTGCAGTAAACAAACAGAGCTGCATATGATATGTCATCTGGCTGAAGAGTAGAAAGCAGAAGAAAATCTTAAAACAGTAAGAGTTCTGAATCTAAGAGGAACCACTGGAAGGTGCCTGGTCTGGTAGTGCCATGACCTGGGGTAATATGGAAACCAGATTAGAGGTAAGCAAAAGTTACTATTGGAATTCCCCTCCAGGAGTCTACTGGAGCAGTGGGAACAAGAACAATGGGGATCAATGATCCAAAGAATTGTAAAGAAACTATCCTACTACTACTCCATCACCACCAGTGCACAAGAAGTACATTCCTAAGGACCAGTGTTTAGTTTTGTGTTATAAAGATTGAGCCAATTAGGCTCATGATTCAGTTCATAAGGTCTGCTCTCCTTTTCACAGTGCAATCTAGCTTGTCTAGAGCTTATAACAGTTCTGAAATTCTTATTATCTGCCTTCAGCACCCACCAGCCCACTGGCTATTTTCCTGTCATTACTAGCCCTATCAAAACAGGAGCTGGAAGAGAGATCACTTCCAAATCCAGTTAGGAGAT
Organism: Hyaena hyaena; assembly: GCF_003009895.1. NCBI lineage: Eukaryota > Metazoa > Chordata > Mammalia > Carnivora > Hyaenidae > Hyaena > Hyaena hyaena. The sequence goes on along the minus strand of NW_024080728.1, from coordinate 2,700,656 downwards.
TGCTAACACTTAGAGTGAAAGTTGTTTTTGTGTCTTTGGTCAGAAACAAGAGCAAAGCTATTGACTAAAACTACATGTGAATGCTGTCAACATTTTATTTATCCAGGTATCAACTTGTTCCCCACCCTCATGGGTGTTGGTGACTTCGGGTGTCTAAAAATCAGTTAGTGTATGAATTTTACTTCTCTTCCAATGCTGCTTATAGTAAAGAGAAGTTGGTGTTCAAGTATCTTCTATTGTTGGCAGATCCTCAAAGCCTCTCACATTCAGACAAAAGCCTAAGGCTTCCTGCCTTGTTGGGTGAACTGCAGGAAGACTGAGCATAGTCTCACAGCCTATCCCACCATAACTAACCCCCAAATCTGCTTACCATATCCACCACCACCCACTACCAGCCAACACAGTCACACTCAGGGCAGGAATCTCCTCCTGTCTTCTCAGGTAATCCTTGGAATTGCACTTCCCATTCCTCCTCATCCTATCCCAGTGCTGAGATAGATGAATCAACCCTATATATTCACCACTAAGTCTCACTTGTCCTTTCACGAAACTGTAAAACAGATGCTATAACCAGCATACTTCTTCACAAGATGATGGCAAAATAGGAAGATCACTTGCTTTGGAACCAAGCACACCTGTGCCCACACCTATGCCACACCATCAGCAATGCTTTCCTAGGCCTGCTGCTTAGGGATCCTCTATTACTTCATCATCCATCCATCCATCCATCCACTAAATAGTTACTGGATGCCTACCATGTTCCAAGAGCTTTCATTTATCTTGTTTAATCATGACAATAATCACTTAGAGCAAGTTGTCCACAAATTTATCATGCACCCCAACATATGTTGATTTATTTATAAATTATGCACACCATCTTACCAATATGTTCATAATACATATTAAATAGACACTTTAAGGACAGTAAAGAAAATATGAAGATTTTTAAATGTAATTTTATTCATTAATGATGTCAAATCTTCCTGGAGTTTCCCCAAAAACATACTATATATTACATAATATATTAATCTTTTCATGACTGAGATGTTATATATTTATATCTCATTTTTTAAATAAGGGCTTAACACTTTGTAAAAAGACAACTTAAAAATTTAGTTTTTAATTTCAGTTTAATGTTTGATTTTAATAAATGAATCATAAACTTTATAACTTACATAAGTATTTGTATTGGTTTCTTGTGGCTACTGTAACAAATTACCACAAACTTGGTGACATTAAAAAAAAAAAAACATGCAAAAATGTATTTCCTCACAGTTCTAGGAGCCAGAAGTGCCACTGGACCAACATCAAGATGATAGTGGGGCCACACTCCCCTCAGAGGCTATAGGAGAGAATTTGCTCCTAACCTCTTCAAGCCTCTCAAGTTTGGTGGCATTCCTTGGCTTGTGACCATACCACTCTGATCTCTGCCTCTCTGGGCACCATAGTTTTTTCCTCTCATGTCTGTTGTCAGGTCTTCCTCTGCCACTCTTATAAATAATATAAGGTATTAAGTATCTTATACAATATAATCTCAACTATATTGGGGGTTGTATTTAGGACCCCCTAAAATAACCCAGGATAATCTAATCTCAAAATCCTTTATTTAATCACATTTGCAAAGACCCTTTTTCCATAGAAGGGAACATTTACAGGTTCCAGGGATTAGAATATGATACTTCTGGAGGACCATTATTCAGTATCACAGCACCTATGAATGAAACTGATCACTCACTGAGTTCATAAAATCATGAAACTCCTTTTCAACCTCATGAACCAGTCATGCTCAGATTGCTGTTTAAATTCAGTGGGTAATTTTCCACATTCCTTGATGTCAATTACCCAAAATGTGTGACAATTTTATATTTTTCACCAATGAATTCAAAACTCACTGAAATTATTCTTCTTGGGAAGACTTTTTAAATCGAAAACTCATTTTCCAATTTTTTAATGTGCAGAGATGAGCAATTTTATAGATAATACACCTAGACACTGTTTACAGCAAATATCTCATAAGGTGATGGAAATCATTCCAAAAAATCTGTTTTCAAATGTCCTCTCCATAGCATGAGTTTCTTTCATTAAGTATTTCTCAATTGCCTTTTTTTGCCAAACATATCTGTTAGGATTTCTATTTCTGCCAGGCATTAGGAATAAAAAAAATTTTAAGAAAGCTTTAGTTTTCCTGAGAGAAAAAAATGCAAAATTCGTATTTATAGTTAAAAACACTTCCAAGTTCTTTCACATGATATAGTCAAGGAATCTCTGCTGGAATGAAAGATTTTTGTACTCAATCCCCAACTTATAACCAAGTATAATGTAAAGATTCTGTTATTCAAGGATTCAGAGTTTAATAAAATTTTCAAAATGCTTAAGACAAAAAAAAAAAAAAAGAGGGGAAGATATCACCAAGAATGGCTCTTCAAAGAGAATTCCCAGGTGGTCTCTAACAGCCATTCACTGTGTGTGTGGCAGGTGCTCATGTGGGAGACACCTGCACCAAGTGAGGGTTCCCGTTCAGTCTGAATATTAAACACTGACCCAGCTTATTTCTTTCTCATTTTTAGGTTATAAAAATTGGAAACAAAATTCTAACAGTCTTTTCCAGCATGCCAGTGGTCCGATGACATACTCTCTGGGCACAAGCTCCTTTCTCTAAAAACTTTTCTGAGTTATAGGTGAGTGTTATTATACTGATGGGGAAAAGAAGTTAAGAAAAGCTGAGGGAGTTGCCTAAAACAGCACAGGTGGGAGCAATCAGGGCCAGTGCCTGATCAGATCTTCTGATTCTACCTCTGGCTTATATTCCACTGCTCTGTATCTCCTCTCCTCAAGAATAGAATGGGGAAAGGTGAGGAAAATGGCTCAAACACCAGTGCAAAAACCAAGCCGCCTGGATTTCACCCTGACTTCATGACATCCCAGCTATTTGACCTTAGGTATATTAGACTCTACACCACAGTTTTCTCATTTCCAAAATGGGGATAATAGAAGTATCTTTTCCAGAGCCTGATGGTGAGGAAGAAATGAACTTAAATAAAGCACATAACACAGCAACAAACATAGTAAGCAAAAATAAGCCCTCAGATGTTGGTCACACACCTATGTCATAAGGCTGTTCCAAAAGCAGGTGTCAACTACATATATCTACACAGATATGTGTGCGCACACACACACACACACACACACACAAAGAGAGAGGGAGAAAGGGTCAGAGGTTCTCACATGCTCCTGGCATGTAACAGGTACTTAATTAATGTAGGTTAGCTTTTTCTTCAGCTTTTGCTAATTTTGAATGAAATATAAGCATTACACAAAAGTCATAAAGTGGATAAGGGTCTTTTGTATGGGCAAAAAAGCATCTTTCTGATATTGTCACACCACCCTCTGTCCCGTGTCCCAAAGACACTTGCCATTTAAGAATCCAAGACTGGGGAGTCTTGGCAGCTCAGTTGGTTAAGCATCCAACTCTTGATTTTGGCACAAGTCATGATCTCATGGTTTGTGAGCTGACAGCATGGAGCCTGCTTGGGATTCTCTCTCTCCCCGCCCTCCCCCCCTCTGCCACTCCCTGTTTCACAAGCACATGCACTCTCTCTCAAAATAAGTAACATTAATAATAATTATCCAAGGTCAAATCTCAGGCTTTGGTTTCTAACACATGCCCTGCTGATAATGCTTACATCCATAATTTGGGCCATATGAAAACAACTAATCCTCTCCAGGTTGGAAGGTCCAACCTGGGTCTGCAGTGAAAATCATTTGAAAAGTATTATCTCTTATCTGTTAACAATAGCTAGTATTTTAAGATTTTTGTTCCCATCTAAAAAATTTTGAGTCTACCTACCTGGCCTCAATGTCCAAAGCAGAAACTTTAGTCAAAAATTAAATAAAAATAAACCAGTAGAAATGTCAACCAAAACTTTGTCTTCTGACTCTGCTGAGTCACAACCAAAGAGAAAAGGCCACTGTCCAGACCAAATCACCATCTCCCTCACATCCTCAAAGTAGACAGGATATAAATAAATCAATACACATTTCATCCTGTGGAGTTCCACTTGGTGTGACCTCCTTGCAGTGACTCTACTGAATATTCCATCATTGTCTCAACAATATCCTATACACCCTGTGTCCTATTTCTGGAATTTGATAAAAGCATTCAAATTCTAGTACTTGAAATAAAAATCAAGTGAGGGGTGCTTAGGTGGCTCAGTCAATTGAGCATCTGACTTCAGCTCAGGTCACGATCTCACAGTTTGTGACTTTGAGCCCCATATCAGGTTCGCAGTCAGCATAGAGCCTACTTTGGATCCTCTGTCTACCCCTCTCTCTGCCCCCTCCCACTCATGCTCTCTCTCTCTCAAAAACAAATAAATAAATTTAAACCCTTTAAAAAAAAAAAACAGGAAAATGATAGGATTGTGACCTTGGGGGAAGCCAAGAAGCTAAGCAGACCCAAGAGACTAGGACAAAATAAAAGCTGCCAGACTAACAACAGGACAAAGGCAGATCTTGCACACCAGTGCATACAGGTTTAGAAGCAATATGCAGAAGAAACTTGAGATTCCCAAGATTACCAGCTGAGAAAGACAGAATGAAGAAATTACATTGACCCAAGTCAAGAAACTTGAGGTTGCATCCTTAGTTTGCTCCTCTCCAAAGCTGTAACCTTGGGGAAACTACTTACTCTCTCTGGACCTCTACATGCTCCTCTGTAAACATGAGAGAGTTGAATCAGCTCACTTTTTTGAGACATTAAGCTCAATTATTCTAGACCACTTCTGTCATCACCAATCTGTGTACAGTTAAGCCAATAGTGCTTTTCTTATGTTCAGAGAAGTTTTTAATACCTATCTGTTGTGCATAATAAATCTATCTTATTAGAGCTGTTTACCAAGTATGACTGATCTACCCTCTTTGGGTCCCAAGGTAAGAATGGAGTTTTGTCATCAGTTCTGCCCATGAGCTTTCATACATTAACTTGCCTATGTGAAACCCTTCAGAACACTTTCCCTTTGGCTCGATATCCAGCAGTATTCAAGGTGTCAACTGCTCTGCCATTTTAAGACCCTGTGTGACTAAACTGATCAGGGCCTTTCTGCCAACCTACCATGTACATGAAGCATAGCAAGAAATGCATCCTTCTAGTTTTACATCTTTGAGATTCTGGAGTTGTTACTGCACCCTAACTTAGCCAGACCTAACTGACACAATCTGAAGCTAAAATGAGTATTAGTGCTTTTCTTCTATTATTCTTTTAACTATGACCTAGAATTTAAAAAAATGATGCGAGGGCATCTGAGTAGCTCCACTGGTTAAATGTCCAACTCTTGGTTTCGGCTCAAGTCATGATCTCATGGTTCATGAGATGGAGCCCCATATCGAGCTCTGTGCTAACAGTGTGGAACCTGCTTGGGATATTTTCTCACTCTCGCTCTCTCCCTTCCCTGGCTCATCCCCTCCCTCCCTCTCTCTCAAAAATAAACTTTAAGATAAATGTTTCTATAATTTTTGTATATCACAAGGTAAAGCAGGTACCATATACCTGAAGTTAATGACTCACTTGCCAAGGTATATGTCTATTACTCAAACTTCTCAAGGAGTCTCCTGAAAAGAACAATGACTATCTCCAGTAGGAATAAAGAAGGTGTGACCACAGCAATCACACTTTGACTGCAATCAGTATCAAGAAAAAATTTCTTAAGGAAAAAAATTAGGCCACAGAGGAATATGACACAATTTTTTTTTAAATGGGTTGTTATAGGTATTGTGCTATTACAGACTAGAGCAGATAGATTTTGCTCACAGAAATCAAGTCAAAAGAAACCACCTTCCATGGGGCTCTGAATGCGAATTACAAAAGACTTCAGGTCAATTAATGACTAGTAAAGAGAGGAGTACAGCTATAAAGGATTAGTTGATGAGGCCTTGTTGGAAGAGAAAGGGGAAAACGAAAATAAAGACATGCAAGCTTAAAGATTAATTTAAAAAAAAAAAAAAAAGGCTCTGGGGTGGGGGCACCCAGGTGGCTCAGTCAGTTAAGCATCCAACTTCGGCTCAGGTCATGATCTCATGATTGTGAGCTCAAGCCCCAAGTCAGGCTGTGTGCTGACAGCTTCTGTGTCTCCCTCTCTCTCTGTCCTTCCCTGGCTCATTCTCTCATTCTCATTCTCTGTTTCTCTCAAAACTAAACAAACATTTAAAAAAAATTTTTTTTAAGCTCTGGGGAAGCAGAAATGCAGAAGCATATAAATGCATGAAATTTAAGAAGCAAAAAAGCTAAATGGTTAAAAATTCTAACTCAAAAAGCATAATGAGAGAAAAAGGGTAAAGCAAGAGCAAGTGTATTTTAATCGATTGATAATTTGCTATCTGAGGCTTCTGGGGAAAGAGTGTGAAGAACATTGATATAATACTTTAAAAAACTAGGATTTTTTTAAACCCAAAGTCAAACTCCTATAGGTATTTCTTCCTTTAAAATAAGCAAGACGCACCTCCTGTCTTGTTGGTTAATCACAGAAATGCTGTTTCACAGAGACACTGTCAGCATGACCTCGAGTCTTATGTACTCAAGCACCAAATACACAGACTTGACTAATAAGAGGCAAATAGTGGGTAAACTCACACCCAGTATGCAGACGCTGTGGTCCTCACTGATGGGAGGATGTGCCGATGAATTAGAGTCAGACAGTGACTGTCATTGGTAATAACTTCTTATTATGTCAAGGAATTTACATGCAGATCAATGTGAGCAGTGCGCACTTGCTTATCCCCACCATAAATCACTATCGATTGGCACACCAATTCCTCGCCATAATTAGGAGCTATAGACAAGGCTGCAATATTATATTAAAATATTGTATCACTTCCCTCCATATAAGAGCTGACATCCACAAACCTCCCGCACTACTGCTCTTACCATCGGTGACACTGATTCTGTTGTTATTTGGGGTGAGAAGTGGGGGAGATAAGTGAATAAAATGTTCCTGTGTGCAATGTCTACTTGAGAGATTCCATGTACCCTATTAGAGATTAAAAAATGGGAATTCCTGCATATCCATATTGAATTCCTGTGTGCAAATGCGAAAGTTGGCAACATGCTGCTCTTAATCTGATTTATGCACCAATTTATTTTATACATTAGGCACACTCTATGCAGGCTGACTGATGCATAAAAATTTCATGCAAAAAAGGACTCACTCCCCTACAACTGCCTTTCAGTTATTATTACCTCTTGTGGTTCCCATCCTACGGTGGGTAGGACAAATGACTCCATATACCAAATGCATTTTGCCCACTATACAAACATTTTGATCTGTTTCTATTTCCCCTCAGCTCCAACTCCAGAAAGCTAAAAACGCTGTATCTTAACTTTCTGAAATCCTTTAATGCTACAAAATACCCACTTATGTAGAGAACTTCTCTCCATGTTCACTCTTTAACCGTGTATTATAAACACATAAGCATGCACAACAGAGGCAAACAAACACAGACACACACATACCCTTGACACACCTGGGTATTTCTGGTTAGCTTTTTTCGGTTAAACATTTTTTTTTTACCTATATATCATAACCACGATGCATTTTGCATTATTTTTCTAATTACCTTCCCAGGGAAATGTTCTCTGGAATATGACTACCAGCAAAAACGCAAACAAAAAAAGCTTTTGGGGTAGGGTTTTAGTTAGGGGAAAACCAGCTAGAAAAAGCATCTTTCTGTATTTTCCTTTTATTAGAAGTCTCCTTTCATCCAAGAAATATGGGGCCTGAAATAAATTGTACCATCCTGCTTTTTTTTATTCAAATTCTTGCCAGAGCTAGGCAGTATGCTAATGAAAACAGGTTGATAAATGACTCCCTGATATTTTCCAGACATTTTTCTCTCAGAAGTGCTCTAAACTGATGTAGCTCAAAGAGAATAAGGCGCATTAAGTCATTATATCAATTTTTGTTACCCAGATACTTCAGTCCCAGTTAAGCGCTGACAGCCAATATAAAACAAGGCAAGGGCATCATACGACTCCATCGATCAAATCTTGTCGTAGATAGATTGCCTATTACACAAATAGAACTAGCGGATTCAGTTTGTAGTTTTATGCTCTCCAATTAAAGGATAACAGGGTACTTTCCCATAAATCTGCTAATTGCAACTGAATTAATTTAACAAATTTCTCCAAGCACACAGGAAAAAGCGATTGGTTAAGCTAATGTAAACTAGCACAGGTTGTCACAAAGAGGCTCCCATAACATCCTTTTACTATACCTTGATTGGGCAAGGTGTCACAAGTATTTAGCTACATTGTGGTTCTCTGGCAACAGACAGCTGACAAGCATAAAACATTGCACAAATAGGAGATAATTTATTTGTGGTACTTTTTTTCTCTCCCTCGCTTCCTATTCTCCCCCACCCAAAGGAGGAAATGACTCCCTATTTGCATCTAATTAATGTTTCTCTCCAAGTGAAGCTGTTTTTCTAAATCAGAATTACACCAGCCAAAGCACTATATTACGGAAAGGGGTCCCTCCGCGCCACTCAGCCAACAGTAGGAGTGATGGGCAAAAACCAGAACAGCTGCCTATTGCATTTCAAAGGAGGACGTAGCTCAATGCTCCTCAACAGAGCAGGGCGAATACAACACAGGGCACCCACCCCTCACAAGTTCAAATATACAGGTAATGTAGTAGCCCAGGTGCCACAATCAAAGCAGATGATCCCAAGCCATAAAATAATGCATTGCAGTTGAATTCCTCAGTTGCTGTGCTCAGCATTATGGAAACAAAGTTGTAATGACTGCACAGGCACAGTGACATTCCAGCGATGCTCACCTGCCTCTTTCCCCTGTCCACCACTCCTGTCACACATCACTCAGAGATTCAGGCATGCTGGCAATACCCACAATGGCCTCAGACATCCCAAGCAAGGGTACTCATGGGCAAGCAGAGGGTGAGGAACTAAAAATGCATTTTCCAGGTTTGGTGAAACAGGTCAGATTTTAAATATCTAGTCTCGTTGTGTCATATTTTTAAACTGGCTATTTTCAATGGGAGCTTGCCAAAGACTGTCTGCATGTCCATACTCAGGAGGCACCACCCTCCTGCCTCAAGGGGATAGATTTCAGTCTTAGAAGGGGTGATGGAGCCCATGGAGATGGAGAAAGGTCAAGGCAACAATAACCAGGATGATGGACATAGTCTATTTAAACTAAGGTCGGGCATCTCCAGCACCACTTTCTTCTCTCCAGCGCTTCAAGCTTCCTTCCTTGCTGCAGAAGCTCATTCCTTCTCAAAGCAAGAAAAATATCTCAACTACTCTACTCTTTTCCAAAGCACATTTCTCATACCCTGTGTATCCACTTATGATTCTGATAATGAAGTGAAGCTCTGTTGCATCACCCCACCTGGACAATAAGCATTTGAAGACAAAAACCATGTGCATTTTAGACTATGAGCCCCGAGTGGTGGGAGCAATGCATGTTGCCTCTGGGTGTACCACATATACGCCTTTAAACTGGCGGAATCAACTGGCCAAGAAGTAACAGGGTTCTGCCAAGGGAGACAGGGTGTGGGTTAAGTCCAGGCAGAAAAAGTATAGGGTGTCGAATCCTATATACTAGCAGTTTGCCACTTGGTACCTAACCAGAAGAGAGAGACAGAGACAGAGACGACAACAAAAGATACTTTGAGTAATAGATATTTACGTAAAGATACTGGACCACAATCAGGAGACCTGAGCTATAGCCCCAACTTTTCCATTAAATAGTTGTGTGATATGGGGATCACACTTATGCATCTCTTCCTCACCCATTAAAAAAAAGGATATCAGAGTAGATCTCTGCACTAGATTTGATGGAGGCAGGGATATCTAGCCACTGTTTTTCAAAGACCAGCAGCATGTAGAATCGAATTCCAGAGTGCTTGTAGCATTTTTTAACAGAACATATCACAGTACACTGCACACAGTAAGGGTAAGTAGTGTTTTGCGACCCTTCTCATTCAGTTATGTACATACACTAGTGTGCAGTCTGTAATGGGAAATATATTCTCCAAGGTCGGTCACAGCCACCAAAAAAAAAAAAACAAAAAACAAAAACAAAATTAAAAAAAAAAAAAAACACTTAAAACTCAAAGACTCTGAACCGATCCAATCCAAGGATTGAACATGATGATTCTGTGGTTCTATCAACACCTATCACACGCAGAGCCAGTCGGCTACAGGGACAAAGAACTGGCAGGCTAAGGCTTTGCAAGAATCAGTGCAGAAGCCTTCTATCCTAATAGCAGCTTGTCAGTCGCTTCTGATGAAAATGAGACTGGGAAACCCCTCATTTTGGAAAGCCGCCTGTCTGTGTGCAGAGAACACTGGCCTGAGTAGCATACCAGTTCAGAATGAGAGCACACAGTTCTGCCACCCACACTCTCCCCCCGCAGAACCTGAACACCAGACAGCCCCAAAATGTGCAGAACTCCTGCCTGAGGCAGTATCCTCACATCCTCCGGGAGCAAAGGCGGGCTCTTCTATCAACTGTGGGCCAAATATCTCATAGAACACTTTCTAGTTCCCATGCGCGCACATGCAAATGCACAGACTTGTTCCCCACTAAGGACCTGAAAGAGGGCGACCTAAAGAAGCATTTCAGCCTAAAAGAATCTACTGGCCACCTCACGAGACTCTACCTGAGATGAAGCAGGATCAGAGCAAGTCTCCAAACCCTTTGCTTCTCCAGCAATGCTGAGCCTACTGCTCAGCTATTATTTTTACTGTGTCTTGTTATGAGTTACGATTTGTGGTGGCTGGAAGGAAATCTATAATAAGAAGTGCAACATGTTGCACTGCAAACATGTTGAGGCAAAGCTTCTGGAGGGAAAACACACCTTTAGGTAAAATATTTGCTATCACTTGAATACTTCCAAATGAGGATGGCTTAAGGTTTAAGGCACTTGGTTTACAGAAGATATGGAAGATACAATATCATGAAAATAAGCAACAGAGGAACCATTAGTGAAGAAAGTAAATAAAGGGTCTAGGAACTAACCAGGTAACCAGCCAACAAATACTTATTAAGCACCTACTGTGTGTCAAGCACTAAACGTTAGAACACAGAGTGAACAGATCAGATACAGTCCCTTCTCTCCAGAGCTTACAGCCTGGTTGGGTAAAGAACTGCTTTTTAGGTAAGTTTTATCGACCAATAAGTACCATGAAAGAAAAACAAAAATCATAAGGGGCTCTTCCTTCATTGTGGGGGCTTAGGGACTACTTCCAGATCAAATGTCATTATTAAGCTAGGACCTACAGAATATAGAGAAGAGCAGGCAGGGTTGCCTGGGTGGCTCAGTTGGTTGAGCGACTGACTTCAGCTCAGATCATGATCTCATGGTTCATGGGATCAAGCCCCACATCAGGCTCTCTGCTGACAGCTCAGAGCATGGAGCCTGCTTCAGATTTTGTCTCTCCCTCTCTGGCCTTCCCTGGCTCATTTGCATGTACTCACATGCATTCTCTCTCTCTCTCTCTCTCTCTCTCTCTCTCTCTCTCAAAAATGCGTCTTTAAAATCTTTTAGAAAGAGAGGAGAGAGCAGCAGAAGGCAAGAAGAGGATGCCACCAGGCACATTCCAATGCTCAAGGCTCCTGCCACTCCTGCACCACCCCAACTTCCTCTGCCTTTCCACTCACAGACACCCAAGGTATGCAATCACACCAGCCCACTCCATTGTGCTGGGCTTCTGTCATCCCTAAGCCCTTCTCTTTCATACCTCCCTGCCCACCGTTCCTTGGGCAGAGAATGTTTCCGTGCAGCATTCTTGCTCTCCAGCAGGCTCAGGTCCAAATGCCTGCTATATGCCTTCATACGTATGTGACCTTAAATTTCTTCATCCCTCCATGCCTCAAAGTCCTCATAGGTAAAAGAAATGATAACGGGCCCCATACCTCATGTGTTTGGTCTACGGATCAAATGAGATGATACAAGTAAAGCGCTCAGCACCTGCCACATAGTAAGCAGCCAATTAATGTTAACAGTTACTACTGTCGTATTTGTTACTGTGATTGCTGTTGTTCATTTTGTTTTCTATAGCCTGCTCTCTCATACCAGAGTCAGATCAAACTGCCCTTCTACTGCAAAGCTATCCAGACTTCCTCTAGCCAATATATCCCCTTATATACAGTATATCCCTCAATCATAGCCTTTATCACATGATGCTTAAGTTATTTACATATCTCTTTGTTACCTAGATCCGAAGCCAGGAGCCATGTCTTATTTATCTTGCTTCCCCAGTGTGTGGAAAGCAACAAGCTCTCAATGAACACATTACAAGACAGATGGATGAATGAATTGATAATGGGTGGCCAGATGGAAAGGGCAGGCCAGAAAACCCACCTTGGCCCACTCTCTTTCTCTAAGGAGGTATCCCTCCAAGTATTTGAGCAAATGGGTTGAAATCCTCCTACCCATAAAGTGACCTCTGGCCTGAAATGCTACTGTCCATGTTACCACCATTGAAAGGCACCCAGAGGAGTAAGCCTTTCCTTCAGAAGCCAGGAGAACCCTCTCAACTTTCAAATCCTCAAGGAGAAGAAAAGTCTTTTCTCAAAATACTTCTAAATATAGTGAGGCACATTTTGAGCCTCTAGCTAAAAAGCCTAAAAGCATCTTTCTATTTACTGGTATCATTATGTGTATAGTAACATTCCCAGAAGCAGAGCATGACTGCACTAGCTTTATGTCTGACAAAATCAGTGTATTATCTGAGCTCAAAAAGACTATAAAATTAAATTTAAGTGACTCACTTAACTACCAGAAGGAGAAAAGATCCAATTTTAAAACTGAAAAAAGAAAAAGAAATAATTGCTGCTGTTTGGTGGGAGTTTATTATGTAAATAAGTAGAGGGCATGTCAACAAATACAGATGCCCAACCACATTTGCACGGTGATGAGGAACAACTTGAGATAGAGTGGGAAATGTGTTCTCTTTGCTGGGATCAGAGATAGTATCTCCTCTGACTCTCCAGGCTGCTTTCCGCAAACTCACAGAGCTGAGAAGCCTCAGGCCACTGGGTTCAAATACTGATATGCCATGAATCCTTTCCAAAGCAGAGCATGGTGAGCATTAACCCCCAAATAATTCCTCTTTGTCACATTCTTCCCTTTGCACGTCAACATGGCAGGTTCTGAAGTCTTTGGAACATGTTTTAGCTCTAATTAAAGGAAGAATTTATAATGTCTCAACAAAGTTGAAAGCAAAATTGGATGAGACTGAAGAAGAGCTGATAGTAGGTTGTAATAGGGGCTTCAGTAAGCTTCTGCATTCCAATGCTACCTTGTAGGCACTAGGTTTAGTCCGAAGTCTACAGCAAACCCTAACCTACAACTTTTCTCACTTTTGTAAGTCTTGGTAATTTGGGCTAAGAAATTTCTCACAAGTAGTCATTTCCTATAGTAAAATCTGAAGTTAAAGACAGGCCTCCTACAAAATGGACCCAGAGGTAAAATTCATTTTGATGAAAGTTACTGGAAAAAAGAGGACAGAGGTGAAAGATAACAACTCCTATCACATGCCTAGAATTCTATGTCTGAGAGAGATCCTTTGAGCTAACTCAGCCTCCAAGTTCTATTCTTTTTAAAAAATTCTCAAGGAGATTCCATAGTCTCTCATGTGAATCTATCTTAACATCTCTCACTAGTTGGTAATTTTGGGGGTGCGGTGGAGACACTGGTAATTCCTCACACTATTGCCTTGTTAATATTTTAATGCATCTTCACCCAACAAAGTATTTTGGCCAAACTGGAACAGGAATGGCAAAACTTCTTATCCTTGGACACAGGCAATACCAGAACTAATCTTAAAAATCTTTCAAGGATCCTCTAAAAGATATTGGCACATCAGGGCGCCTGGGTGGCTCCGTTAGTTAAGTGTCTGACTTTGACTCAGGTCATGATCTTGCCATTCGTGACTTCAGGCCCTGTGCTGGGCTCTGTGCCGATAGCTTGGCGCCTGCTTCAGATTCTGTGTCTCCCTTGCTCTCTCTGACCCTCCCCTGCTCATGCTCTCTCTCAGGAAATCAATAAGTGTAAAAGAAATTTTTTATTAAAAAAAAATTTTTATATGTGCCTGTCTACCCCAGATAAGTATAAGATCCAAAAAAATCTTTTAAAGGTGGGGGAAGAGACACATTCCAGAACTGCAAAGAATTCCCTGCTTGCTGAGGACTCAGAGGCAGCTCCATGAGGAGAGTAACAGAGTCATAGGCACCTTGGAATCCTCACCCTCAGCATTATGGCTAGCACATGATAGGTCTGTGATCAGTCTTTCTAAAAACGAAGGAAGATCTTCTTAGGTGTCTCTGCCCAGCCAAAGATGCCCAGAGCAGACCTCCTCCACATGCACCAGTCCACCATGATAAACTGCAGAAAGACACAAGGCGCACCTCAGCCAGCTTTCATGCAGGATAAAGGAAAGGAAACGAACACCACCTAGAAACCTTGCCTGACACCAAAAACAGAGCGCACGACATTTTATTCTCCATTAATTTGGATATACAGTATTTCTCTATGATTACTATAGTACGCAATGTTCTTATAAGGTTATGAACTGGTTTTGCATCGTTCCATTGCTGGAATTTAATACTGTACTAAGTGTGATATATCTCGGCCATGATTAATCCTGCCTGGTTCTGCAGCAAGTTTCTATAAAAATCAGCGTGAAATACAGGACTCTTAAAGCTCTTGCCAAATCTGCAGGATGTGATATTAACACGGCTCCCATCCAGGCAAGCATGTCTAACTTATGCTGAGACCATCTACATGTTTCCCTTTGTGCTCCTCGAGCAGCTATTTATGCTAACGCTGAAGCTGAGAAAACGTGGCAAGTGCTGCCCTGGCCTGGTTTACAACAGCATTATTAATACTGCTCAACAACAAAGTAAAATTACAGATAAAATCTGAATAGGCCCATTATTGTTTTTAGAGGGAGTTAAATAAGCTATATAATTTCTTTGGGCCCGCAGGAAGCTCAGCCCGGCGACGACAGGAGAAGAAAAGCACACGACGGCCAACTAGCCACCAAGGCTCAGGATTCTGTAAATCCCTTCCTCAAGCATTGTGAATTAAAGCAGATGAAAGTTTTAAAATGTCAAGCGAGTCCCTGGGGATGGATATGCTTTATGTTTTTTATACAGTGAACATTAATTTCAAATGGGAAGGGAAAGCAGTCCTCTATCTCCAGACATTTCCTTCAGTTTTTCTTACGTTCCATGTGTCCACTTTTCATAGACCAGTCTCAGGGGAATTGATGCTGCGCTGAGTCAAACAGTCAGGTTCAAGGTAAAAGCAAAGTCCTTGTGAGAAAGAAAATAAAAATTCACCACCCACTTCTCAGAGGCCGCCCTAAACTGGAACATCTGACTTGGAGTTCGACAACAGACATTCAAGTCCCACCTCTGCTCTTTTTCAAGCGTTTGACCTTTGCAAAATCTAGCTTCTCTTACCATTACTTTTCTTCTTCGCAAGGTTATCATGCAAATTAAATAGTACTTGTATATGTGCTATGTAAGATACAGTATCTATGTTTGTACACTTGTATATGTGCACACATATACTGTATGTATGTGTATATATTTGGATTTCTCTCTCTCATACACACACTCTCCCTCTCTCTCTCTCCCTCTCCCTCCCTCCCTCCAGGTTGTTGCTTTAACTCCTAACAGCTTTTCCTTCTATTTAACTTCTGTCATGTATTCCCAGTTTTATTTAACTGTTCCACAAATGAAACAATATTGTAATTCATTATTCATTCATACAATATATACTGAGGGTCTATTACATGCTAAGTCTGTTGGGATCCAACAGAAAACAAAATGTCCACTAAGACTTCATGATCTACAGTAGCAGTGTCTCAGTAAGCTGAATTCTAAGCCAAATTCAGAAGTCTCGTCTCCCAGTTTAGGTAAAGAAATTGGTTTGATACCATGATGATGATGACCAATAACTGGTCTAAAACTTATAAAGCCAGGGGCCCATGATAATTTAGATTACAATTCAGCAAACTGTTGATACCTTTCTCTCCTGCTATGTACATATTTCCCTTTCTGTCCCACTGATACACTGGTCTAGACCATGAGACTTGCTCAGGCCAATGAAATTTAGCAGTGCAATGTCAGCAGAGGCTCTGGGTGTGCTCACAGCACACAGCAATTTGGCTTGGCTCCTGCATTCCACTGGTGCACCATGAGAAGAGCAGACCTCAAAAAACCTCTACTCTGTCAGCCCAGGCTCTAGAGCCAGCACACATGGAACAGACCTGAAGCCAGCACATAGCCTGGAGTCAAGGCAGCTACCCCAAGGCCTAGAACAGAGCCACCTGATCTAGATCGGCCAAACCACAGTCAACCTGCACAGTGTGAGTGAGAAGATAAATGGGGTGGTTTCTTATGTACAGCTATTGTGGAAAGAGCCAACCAACGCAAGGTCTAAGCAGGATCCCAACCAGAAAACAATTGCCTCATCAAAAGCAATTTGGCACAACTTAACTACTGAAGCATTAAAATGAGATTATGGTACCAAACATGCTTTTCATGGTCAAATCAATCATTCTGTCGCAACTCCTCTGTGTTTGGTTTCAGCGTTCTCTGTGTTGAAGGAAATTAACACAAAATAAGTTGATCTTGATGAGTAGGATTCAAATCAATAATGTTAATTGGGCTCCTGAGCATAAGATAAAATGACTTCAAATCAACAAAAGGTTAATATAACTTTCCCTTCATGCACCTATGATAAATCTATAGTGGTCTGAAATTTCCAATTTCATTAACAACACATTTACCATGCTAAAAAGACAGGAATATACTCCTTATATAATGTTTTCTCTATGCCCACTAGCAGGTTAACTCACGATTGTAAAGCATACCCAATGATGTAATTAAGTTATACCTAAATAAGGAAGGGATGTACTCTGATGATTTATTTTAAACATTTACTATTATCTTTATGTTCTACCTGCTTCCCCCTCCTGATGGCAGTTTGTAGAATTACTGGATATTTTCTTTTACAGCATATTTCAATCTAGGTGACATTATTACCTAGCAAAGGAAAAAAATATTCTTACCTTACATATATGACATGTAGGAGGTGTGAGATGATCGGAAGTAGATAGAAACTTTTAAAAACAACAGTATTGCAAGGTCCTTGTCCTCAAAGGACTTTCACTCAGTCTGTCAGGACTTATAAATGACTATGTATCCAATACACATACATAAAATACACATCATAAACAAATCAGAGTCACTAGACAATTATTGGCTACCTCTCTCCTGTCCATCTCCCTTAGCCTTTTCCTAACATTTTCCTAGTTTTCCCTCTACTTCTTTTGTGTGCAAATGACCCCACTCTTCTGTCCCAGAATGGAGCCCAACTGGCTTAATCCTATGAGCAGAAACCCATCCCCCCAGCAGGCCACAGTGACTGGTTTCTGGATAGGACAGAACCGGTGCTTAGTTCACGCCATCTACTATTATAAATTAAGTGACAAACATTTCTCTCTCTCAGTTCTGGAGGCTGAAAGCCCAAGATCAGGGTACCAGCATGGTCAGGTTCTGATAAGAATCCTCTTTGGGGTTGCAGACTGTCTACTTCTCATATCCTCATGGGGCAGGGCTCTCTGGGGTGTACCTTTTGTAAGGGCACTCATCTCATTCTTCAGGGTGCCACGCTCATGACCAAAGTTTCTCCCAAAAGCTCCATGTCCTTACACCATCACATTAGGGGTTGAGATTTCCACATATGAATTTAGGGAAGACACATTCAGTTCATTGAAGACCACATTTAGACCTACAAGGCCAGTGAGACTGAATTTGGGGAATTTTGTTTGAGCCCTAAGGTTTCAAATATTTAGCAGTTTCTAGAGACATAAAAGATTGATAGTGAACAGATAAGGAACTTCCAGTTCTGGCAACTTCCACTCATAAAAGGAAGATTCTCTGCTTAAGGATACTGTAATGAGGCTTGAATATCAGCAACATGATTTTAGGGCATGGTCCCAAGGATTCTTTTTCATCACTGAGACTTATCAACCTCATGAGAGATCACTGTCCTGCCAGTTTAATTTCCAGTGTACCCCAAAACCAGGGATAACCAGATCGTCCACCCACATCTTTCCAGTCCTCAGTCCTTAACAAGATTCGCAATCACTTACACATTAAAGAACCGTGATACAAATTTGACCGGACTCACTACACCCGCGCCATCCTCCAATACTGCAAAAAGCTAATTTCAGCTGTCGCTTACTGGAAGTAAAATGACAAATATCTGTAATATCTGTCAGGTTATGAATGCTTTAAAAAGAGTTATGCAGCTGTCAACATTTTGATGACAAGAGAAAAGTAAACGAAGAACAGGAAACAGCACGTCTGTGGAGTACCCAGTTGCCAAACTTCTCTATGACTTATATTAATAAAAAGCAAATTACCTCTATAAAAAAATGCAAACAATAAGGACTTCTAGAGAAGACCAATAGAGGCAAATCTGTTAATATAATACTGCAAATGCTATAGATGAGATCATCATAATTAGCTTCAACACCTCAGTAGAAAGTGACTAATTCTATTAAGGGATGTGAAATCTTTACTAAATTTCTCCCCACTGTGATGGTAATGGAATAAATGTGTAGAATCCCCAGAATGGAGTAACCAATCTTGTTAAGAGCTTCTTGTCATATTTGAAGACAATGTACTATATAAGTAGGTGACTATGCATCCGAGGTTGACTGGGAGAGTGTTAGTCTGTACCCACTTTCTTGGTGTAATTACAAAGTATGCTAGTTTGAATAATAAATTCCCACACTGTGTAAATATGCATACTTTTAGGTCTATCTGGGCAATTGTGTGTTCGTGTATTTAGGTGCATGTTTGTTTGATTCTGTGTACATGTGTGGGTCTGTGTACATGTATTTACATATGTGGGTATATGTATGTATGAATGTCCATGTACAGGGGAACTCATTTTCTTCCCTTTCTATAGATCTCATCTACAGTTTAGCTTTGGGAGACAAGCACTACATTTTACAACAAGTATTTCCATAGTAATAAAACACTGAATATTTGCCATCCAATTAAGCCAAAATAAATATGAGAGACAAAAATAACTATGTTTTATTCACATTTTTATAAACTGAATGCTACCAACAAAACAACCTCTCTGGGAACAGGGATGGGTGGCCCAATTATTAGTTTAGGAGGAGGCTTTCTAACTCAGTGAGTAGTTGGCCTCGATAGAAGACTCTAAGACAAAATTCACACTGTTAATCACTAAGTGGTATCTGGTTCTAATATTACTGCTGTATCTCCACTATGAGAGAGAAGGACAAAACAAAACAACAAATAAGTTTCCTTTGTGGGCTTGAGTGATCTATTTTTGCATACAGAAGCAAGCTAGTGTTGTCTTCAGTTCATATTTACATTTACTCACGCATGTATTTTTAGGTATCTACTCTGTGCATTTTTTTTTTTTAGGTATGTCCAGGATAATACACATTGTGGATTCACTCAACTGTGACCTTTTGTAATGTAATTGAGAAAAACTCAACCATTAAAAATGAAAGGGCCTTATTTTTTAAACCTTGATTCATCCCTATGTATGCCTTTTGACCTAGGACATCTGCACCTTCATTCTTTCCCCCCAAACATTCATGAAAATTCTCCTCCAGCCCTCTTCCAAATTCAAGAAATGAAACCAGATGGGAATTCTGACAGCCAGCTGATGTCACTGTTTTAGGCTATCTCCACACCAAGAATATCCAAGCCTCTTCTTGGTCTATAAATTAAGTCATTAACAAATATACACAGTTTGAAGAGGAATGAAACGTTCTGCAACAAATCAAATTCCATGTAGCACAGGGCACTGGCACTCTTCCAAAGGAAATAAATAAATTTTGTGACAAACTAACTTCTTTTCTCCAACACATTCCAGAGATATCGTGCGCTTTCTGGTGTTCCTCATAAAACTGAGAAAATTAAAAGTTAACATGCCACGATACTTTTATTACTAGCTCCAATGCAATAAATATTCAAATATCAGTAAAGGTAGAGCTGGGGTACCATAGGAAAAAAAACCTCAAGGCTCTCACAGCTGCAACTTCATGGAATAATAGATGGCAATGCAGAAGCAAGGTGAGGCCAAAAGCATGGCAAATGAGAATGTGAGGAGCCACACTTCCCTCAGGGGTAGAGATCTATTAATCAGGTACCTGGTTTGGAAGCCTTTTTTTTATTGCAAAACTGTAACGACATGAGCGTGGAGAATCAGTCCCTTGAGGAATTTACAAAAGAGACATTCAAAAAAAATTAAGAAAGGTGAAAAAAATTGGGAAAAAATATTGATAGAGAAGGCAAAAAGGTGAGTGGGTAAACAGAGCCAACAGAGGTATGACCATTCATGGCCAAATACCGTCATGAGCCAAGGAAAAAGACACCCTTCAGAAGAAAACAGAAATTCTATGGGCAGCCCCATAAGAAATGTTGCCTTTGAAATGAGAAGTGATGCTGAGTTTGTGCCTGCCTGCTACAGGGATGTGATGCGATATATAGTCAGGTACAGAGAAAAAACAGTAGGTGCAGAGATAAAACAGTTCAGGGTAAAAACAAAGTCCCTCCAGGAACTAAATTTTCAGATGGGAATTAGAGATTATAACAATGTCCAAAAATACTAGAATTAAAAAAAAAAAAAAAAACTCAGCTCATTTCATCCAAACTATCTTTACTATAAGAAAGTTGTCCTGCAACATTCCATTCAGCTTCTGTTTAGACACATGTTAGCCCTGGCCACAGATTCAGAAGAAGGTCCAGAAGTCTAAGCAATTCACTTCCTGGAATCAGAGAAGAAAAGTACCTTCTTTAAGACAAGTGTCCAGAAATGAGGCCAGACCAAAGAGTCTACATAGGCACTAGTCAGAGATACATCCAAGCCTGGTCAAAGTCTGGGATCCTTTCTGCAGAAGGGAACAAATTTTTGAAGTGCCTTAAATCCTCCTACTGTATCTCGCATCTACCAGTGACACCAAGTAAATTACACCTTCCCTTACTTAGAAGGGTCCATGTCACTGAACATTCAGAACATTTCAAAAGCTTTCTATCTTTGTACCACTCTCCAATTCAGCAGAAATTGGTGGGTCACTGTGGGCCATGGGACCATACTTTGGGAACCTGTATTCTAAACTGCTGAGGCAAGAGGCAGAAAAAAACATTGGGCCTTGATAATTATGATTAGATCAGACTTTGAAAAGGCTCCAAGGACATAACACACACTCCCCAGGAGGCGTCCATAAAATGAAATGAATATGCCTGTCCTTCTTGCGAACTGAAACAAGACATTTTAAAAAACGTTTTTTTTAATCGGTGGATTTTCAAACTATAGGTCATGATCAGTGTGACCCTGTGTGTGTTTGTGCATGCATATGTGCATGTGGATCACAAGGTAAAATGTTTATCTTTATGAGACCTGTTGTTTAGAAGAAAAGTTTGCACAACAGTTTCCTGGTGCAACCTTTTCATTTTATAAATGGGTCCTCTGCAAGCCAGGAAGAAGACATAACATGCCCAGTGTAACAGGACTGGATAAATCCAAGAAGAACAGACCCAGCCTCTTAGAACTGCCCCATGCTGCTTCAGTGAAATTAAATCTCTATAAAAATCCTCTAAGCCACGAAAGCTGCATACACATCCTAGTCCAAAGGACTTCATGTCATAGTTTAAAATTTCCTTCCAGAGGTACACTTGGGTCAAGTCCCTGGCCCACCCAGCCCACTTGTACACAGAAATTCCCATTAGCATAAGCTGCAAGTGACCAAAGTTTCAGCTTCTTTCAGGAGCTGATTTTGAAGAAACATCAATTCTTTTGGATACACGGGCAACATTTTGCAGCAGAGAAGAGCAATTAGTAAATGTACAAAGTGAGATCCAGCTCACACACTGCCACTTCCAGTGTCAAGTATTTATTTGCTCTAAGGGAAAGGCTTTGCCTTCATTTGTGTCAGTCGTGACTATAAATAACAGACTTTATTTGAATTGCATAGCTCCCTCTGAATTCCACCCTACTGAGTTTAACAGGAACGACATAAGATCCCACCACCACTGGCAAAGACTGAAAGTTATAATCAATACACAAGCTTGCAACCAAACCTACATTGATTTATCCTTCACAACTATGTGGAAAGGAAAAAGCTGTTGCAAGGACTTGCTGCCCTTCCCACAGAAAAAGAAGGTGCCATCCTCCTCCTCCCCATCACCATCATCGTGGTCACCTGATAGAAACCATGATGGAACTTACACATTATCAGACATAGCACTTGGCTGTCCCATCCCTCCTGCTGCCCACCCACCCATCCCATGCAGAAACTGAGTGCCTGAGCTCAGAAATTTCTGACCACAGATCCCCAACACCTAGCAGTTCTGCTATTCTGCATAGTTAATAAAAGCAAAGGCGAAAAGTCAAGGAAATCCCGACCCACAAGACTCCCACCCCACCCCCACTTATCACAAAAGTACCCACATCTGGGTAGTAACCCCAGCCCTCTGACTGCTTCCAAGTGAACAGAAAGGGATAATTATCTGAGACAGGGTGGCCTTTTTAAGGTTAACTTTTGTTTAAGACAGAAGATTCAAATAGCAACCATTCAATCAGTAGGTGAGGACAGTTATTTAGATAAAGATAATATTCAAAGAAAGAAAGGAAAGAAAGAAAAAAAGAGAAATCAAACTCTAGGTTCTCCATATATTTATATATCTGACTGAAGCCATGAGAAGAAACTTGCATGAGATGTAAGAAACTGGGGCTTTCAAACACACTGTTTCCACCTTATCATTCTTATCTGTTATATATAAAAAAAAATACAAACAGCTGCATTTAAAGATAAGGTGTTGTATATGTTGCCCAGATGTTTCTGAAATCCGCTCCCTATTGAACTTATCTCCCCACAACTGCAGACACCCCTAATCTTTTCTAATGGCTTAATCAAATGAAATATATAACCTAGCATACCATCTTCTTTAAAATTTACACTAGTTGCATGCACATGTATGTGCACACACAACACACAAAAGCAAGATATTTTTAAATACTTGTTCAAGGAAAAACTTTGGCCAGCATTAAAATGTTATTCACATAATATATTTTCTCAAAGAAACTGGAAAACAAGTCTATTAAGATTGCCCAATGTTTTTTTCTTAATCCTCAAACTTTTGTCTTAACAGAAGTCACAGTTCCCTTTGTTCATCACTTCAAATATTTATTCCGTGCCTACTGTGTGTCCAGGGGTACATTAAGAACAGACCAGAAAAAAATAAATGGGCAAATGATACTAATAGGAAGTCAGAGAATGGTTTGAAAGATAAAAGATGGAAAGTTGTAAAGAAGGTTGTATAAAGGGTGAGGAGAGAGAATAAAGAAAGAATATTGACTATCTGTCCAATTGAGGTCCCAGCCCGAAGTAGCCTCCCCAGACACAAAAGGTCAGAGTGCAGAGAAAAAATATTCTACACCCAATTTGTTACCCTTTTGTGAGCTGGCTTCACATTTCTGCTCAGCAATTTATCATTCTGGAACACAGAATTCAGAGTCAAAGCGTCCTTAGAGAATACATGGCTTTACATCCATGTTTTGCCCCAAGACGAGGGGCCACCAGAGGGCAGGGTCCAGGTCTAACAAGAGTCTCAGAACAGACTCCATCCTGCAGAGGCACTGAGCAAGGGCTTTCATCATTTAACATTTTGTATTTAATGAATTACACAGTCAACACATGCAGTACCAAATACTACATCTGTTTTCTCAGCTGAAAACTTAAGGTTTTGAATGAGGTGACCTGCAAAGTCTTTTCTAACAGTCTATGTGTGACCACCTGGCAAGGCCTAAGCAATTTCCAGATTTCCATTCATCTATACTTTAGGTGGGTGAGGAGGCTTGGGTGACATAGCATGCTTCCAAATGGTTTTACCCACAATCCTACAACCCATTCAAAAGCTTCCATAAAACATACCCTCTTAAATATAACTGGTAATTCAGCAAACACACACGTTTTTTTTTTTTTTTTAATGAATGCACTGGGGAAGCATGTGGCTTCTGTCAGACAGTCCTGTACCATACACCAGAGGCAAGGAATCAGAGTATGAAATGAACTATCTTACTTTCTGCATCATTCTTATGATGGCATCATGTTATCTCTTAAAAGCAATTACAGTCTTTACAGGCAAAAAGGCAAACAGTTTGTATCATCAAGCACCCTCATTAGTGGAACGAGGAACCATCAAAAGCCAATGGTGGAAAGAAAAAAATACAAGCAAGCATCACAGTGCAGAAGAGAACAGAAGGCCCCAGTGGTAGGAACTAATGGTTTCTATAGTAAGAAACTGTACCTTGGGGGAGAAAACTAGAGCCTTCAAAGAGGCCTTTCAGACAAGTCCAAAGAGAAATAATCTGAATCATTATGGTCACTAACCTACAAAATTTCAAAGGCACCATCCTCAACTTACCAAGACACCTTTCTTTCTAGGCTTGTCTAGGTAAGCTATGGAGGTCTAGAAAGGCACTCAGCTCAGACTAAAAACATTCTTCCTTGATGACCATACAAGACAATAAAATAACCTACTTTAAGATTATGCTAATAAAGTTAGAACCCATTTCTTAGATGTGTGTTACTTTCAAGTTTCTTCTGGGTTTTTGTCCCATAGTAGCCTGAGGGAAATGGAGCCATCACAAATGAAATAAGGGGTCTACCTAACTCGTAAAGGAAGACAGTAGGTTAGAAAGTTCTTTCTTTTGAATAACAAAAAAATTAATGAGAAGGAATCAAAGGGCAGCTATGGAGTAGACAAAGTCCTTTTTAAAAAATGATTTACTTCTGAAACCTTTATAATTTCCTTAGTGCCCAAGCAGTACATGTAAAACCATGTCCTCTTGAAAGACAAGTGAGACAGAATATTCAAGGGAAAGTACATACAACACTGGTCTGTTTTGTAAAGGAAAGCACACACTATTTACAGTATCAAAGAAAACTCAAAAAGAGGAGCTGTGATGAGAATACTTGCAGACAACTGGAGTTCTCACTAAGGACCCTGGTGTACTTGAACACTACCCTTCTATGCAACAGGCTGTGGCCAAGTCCTTGTCGCTAAGGGACCAAAATGTCCACAGATATTGAGGCTACGTGATGGGATCACAGAGGTTCATTATACAATTCTCTCTATGCTGTTTTTATGTTTGAAGATTTTGATAATAAATTTAAATTTAAGGAGCACCTGGGTGGCTCATTTGGTCAAGTGTCCAACTTTTTATTTCAGCTCAGGTCATGATCTCATAGTTCATGAGTCTGAGCCCCTCATCAGGCTCTCTACTGTCATCACAGAGCCCACTTCGAATCCTCTGTCTCCCGCTCTCTCTCTGCCCTTCCCCCACTTGCACTCTCTGCCCCTCTCTCAAAAATAAACAATTTGAAATTTTTTTTTAATTTTAACTTTTTTTTTTAATATTAAAGGGCCAATAATCTCCTCACTTCCTTCTCTAAGAATGGATATGGGCCAGCTCTGATCTAGAAACCCTATAAAGTCATTAGCCTCCTAAGCCACCATCACCACCATGTTAAAGTTCCAAGTCCCAACAATCTCTAGGGAAGAAAAGAGGTCACATAAAGGTGGAAAGGGAACATGCTGATCTGCAGGGAAGAGAAGAAAAAGCAGAGGGACAAAGAGAAGCAGAGATAGGAGTCCACATAACTTCCCCCCAGGCAAAGGAGTCTGAAGTCCACAGGCTCCAGAGCATGTTAGGAAGCTGACCTTGGAGCCAGGAAGGTACTCACTCCCTTAGGCATTCTTATCTCTGCCCTCTCCCCTCTTGTTAAGTCTGATTTCAGATCCTCACAAACAAAACAAGCCTCAAGCTAAGACAAGCCAGGGAGGAGAAAGAACTTAGTGAGCCAAGTGTACCAACCTGGAGAAATCAGCACCAAGAGAAGGGCTGCCTGCTCCCTGAGACACCTCTTGGAGCCAGGACGAGAAGAAGGAACAGAGAAGGAGAGGAAGGAGGAAGCTGTGGACACTGCTTTTCCTCACCACAAACACTCCAGCATGGCCACACCTCACATTTTTTTTTCAAGTCTCACAATTTCTGTGCAGAACCTACAAGGGAAATTTATGCAGCAAAGAAAAACAAAAAAGCTAGTCATGTCTTCCCATTTGCCTTTTTTTCCAGTTTTACTGAGAAATAATGGACATACATCCGTTCAAGGTGTACCACATGACGGTCTGATTTACATACATTGTGTTAGGACAATCACAATAGGACCAGCTAACATCCATCTTCGCCATTTATTTTCAGAGAATAAAAAATAATAGTAATAGAAAGATTTGCTGTGGTAAAGGGAGGGGAGGGTGACAAATGAAAGATCTTAAAGCTTTCTTCCCTCTGGGCTGCTTTGGACCCTTTGGCTCCTACAAAGAGAAAGCCAGCACATTTCAAAGTCACTTTAGAGCTTACAAAGTAAACACGCATTCCAAGTTATTCATTTTTGCTAATAAAGGACATTTCTTTTTCCTGTCTAAAGGTCATTTATACCCTTGATATTCTGAGAACAAGTGGCCAGTGACCAAGTGGGGACATTACTGTGAGGCTTTATGAAGAGGCAAATATTGCTCCCTACTATCACACCAGATCTATAACATCAGACAATGTTTCATTAGCTAACAAGACATTTGCTTTCAATGAATGAAAACTATAATAAAGAGTTGCTATATTTTAAAAAGTAATGAATGTAATTTTTGCTCTATTTTATGTTGCTATAAAAAAGGGCCTTAAGTATACTTCTCATCTGCTCCTCTTCTTTAACTACCATAATTTATGCAGATAAATGTTGGATGAATTGCATCAAGAACACTATTCAGATTGCTACCCATAAAAGTACTTAGCTATCATTTTCTTTTTCTCCTATTTATATGTCTTTGTATTACAAAAATCAAGTTACCAACATTAAAAATGATAGATTGTCACCAAAAGTACTGAGGCATAACAGTGAATAATAAATTATTAGTCTTTGAAGGTTAAAACCAAGTTTCAAAGATAGCAACACTTTTGTTATGGTGGACTCTTTTCGAACTGCAGTTGACATAGGGAAGCTTACAAGTGACAAAAACTGACATCCTGCTAACGCTATCAGCCTGCAGATTTACTGCAAAACTCTAAAGTACTGTCAAGGGCAGATCAATGTTTGTGATAATTCACAAAATAATTTGGCTTTACATAACAGGCATAATGTTATGTGACTTAGAAATGCAACCCTTGGTGTCTAAATGCAAACATGGGGAGGCGGCATGTGGTTTCTCCAGCCTTTCCAGAACTTCAGCCCAGCAGGGTCTCAGGTACAAGGAGAAGGACAGTCTTCATCTTGGGGACCCTAACCATTTCCATTCTATTACCTCTCTCCCTCAAAGAACCACACTGGAAGAAAGATCTATCTTCCGAGAAAGCATTGCCCCATCCCTAATCATTTCCAATACAGACTCCAACACCTACAGTGTGACAGAGTAAAACCAAATCCATACCCTCAGAAATGGGGGGGATACCAGGTCATACATGAAAGGACCTGCCAAACAAAAGATATCTTTGTGGGTATCCCAAATGCTACGTAATGAGCTAAACAGGATGGAGAGGAGAATGCCAGTAGCCAACAGCATGCTACTTGTCGACACCTTACAGCAAAATGGAGTTAATACACTGCTTCAGTGTATTACACAGAATGGAGTTAATACACTGCTTAGGCAATTATTTACTCAAGAGTTATTTACAAACTTGACTCACAACTGAATCCTAACCACATGATGGGCAAGAAGGAATCTACTAGACTCTAAATCTATGGGGGCAGGGAGCAGAATGCTTGGCATATAGTTGATGCATTATACCTATTTGTTGAAAAGATTAGCAAAGAGGCATAGCAAAGAGACAATTCCTAACTGATTTTATTCTCTGGACTTCCCACATTCCTATTATCCCAATCTTTATGCTAGAATACTTTTAAAAAGTTGAGGTAATCTATCTCATTAACTATGTATTGCTAGATCACCAGAGAGAGAGGGAGACACAGAATCCTAAGCAGACTCCAGGATCCAAGGTGTCAGCACAGAGCCCGACACAGGGCTTGAACCCATGATCTGTGAGATCATGCCCTGAGCTGAAGTCAGATGCTTAACTGACTAAGCCAACCAGATGCCCCCAATATGTTTATTTCTACTGGAAGTTGCATTACATTGAAGCACGAAGTAAAGTAAAAACATTCATTCACTTCTATGCTGCTTGGAGAATCTGCTTTAAATATTTCCACGTCTACATATGCCATTACTCTTCCTCTTCATTTCAGCCACCTTCCGGACAAGAGGACGTTAACTGCACTTAACACGTATAACTGACTGATCAAACCAGTATTTATTTCTCAAGCCAGGATCCGTGGACAAATCCTCGGGAATCTAAAGACAGGAGACACTTGTAATTCTAAGTTTAGGTCTTTAATGATAAGCTTAAAAAGGAAATAAGTAAATGACCATTATTTGGTTTAATAAAAAGTAAAGGAGAGGCGCCTGTGTAGCTCAGTGAAAGTTAAGCTTCTGATTCTTGATCTTGGCTCAGGTCAAGATCTTGGCTCAGGCCATGATCTCGCAGTTTGTGAGTTCAAACCCAGTGCCATTGAGCTCTATGCTGACAGACCAGAGCCTGCTTGGGATCCTTTTTCACTCCTTCTCTCTGCCCCACCCCTGCTCACTCACATGTACATGCTTGCCCCTGCACTCTATCAAAATAAACTTTAAAGAAAAAAAAAAAAAGTAGAGGAAAAGAGGGGCTTGAGTTCAGAGATGCTAAGAATGCTTTGGGCTCTGGCACATTAAGATTTAACTATACAGCCCTATTCCCAACTGTGAGACAAACAAGAAAAAGGCTCAATAATATGAATGCCTCAGCTGCTTCAGATCACCAGAGTGATCATTATAGTCCTGGCAATAATAATCAGCAATGCCCCTAAATGGAGCCTTAATCTCTGCATAAGGCATCAAAAAATAGTAATAATTTCACTGCTGTACATACATAAGTAAATAAATCTGGATCATCTGCCTTAAAAAGCAACCCATCTCAGAGTCCTGCTATGCAATCCTGATGCCCATTTTTGCACCTGTTTTATTCTTACTGTGCTGATCGGTATGTTAGAAGAAAAGTATTAAAAGAACAACAAGCAGTCCAAACACTGAACTCTCACTGGTTTTCTTACAGCTGCTAAGTTCTTTCTTGCCCTGAACATTCACAATTGAAAGACTTTTTTTCACTGGAATTAAGTTTCAGTTTTCTTGAACTACTTAGTACACAGTGACTGAATTGACTTGAGAAAACAAGAAAACAATGAAAGGAGCAATATACCACAGGTCTATAATCACCTGTTTGAAATCTTTCTGGATTGATTTATATACACACAATTTATATATTGTATACACATACACACATTCACACACAGAGATACACATCTGTATAGGTCCATGTATATGTATCAATTCAGTTTTTCAGATTTTAGCAAGGTAATATCATTTATATAATGTATGTGAACTAACAGTCCTAACTGGTGTTCATGTATCTACAGTGAAAGACAAGAACATTCATACTGTTAAAAAAAAAAAAAAAAAAAAAAAAAGTAAAATCAGGACACTGGTATAAATATAAAATGAACACATGTAAATTATTAACTAAATTCATTAACGTATCAATAAGCAAGATGGCCCAGTTCAAAGGAGAATTCCATGTACCACATATATACAAACTATCAGGAATGCTAAAATGAATTTACAAATAGATACAAAACTGGTAACCCTTGAGTTAGGTTAGTGTCTTTAATGGAGCTCCTATAAGCACTGTATCTCTTCCTTTCCAAACCTTCCTTCCACATCATAGGACACAGATTGACACAGGCTCTCTGTCAAAACAGGAGTTCCTTCATGCAAGTCAGAATACAACCTAAGTTTGTACAACCCTAGTACCAAGCCCAGTGTCCAGCATATAACTGATGCTCAACATAAATTCTTGCAGAACTGAATTCAACTTTTCTCTAGCACCTGATATGGGGATTTGGCAATTATAAAGGAATATATGATGCCACCACCTGATAATACAAGGAAGGGAATGGAAAGGTTTATTTCACTTGGGGTTTGTCATTGTCAAAATAAGAAGGGGAGTTGACACATGGTTTTGGACTCTGGTAGGAGGGCTGGCAGAAAAAGAGGGGGCACAAAGGAGCCAGTGAGCTCATGGACAGAACACAAGTCAGTGGTCCAGACTAAGGATAGAAACAGCTACGTAATCTAGAGTGGAAGCTGGACTAAGTCCCAGAGTTTAGAAGAGCATTGGCCAAAGTATACTGTATGGATTATCAGACTCATAAGAAAGCCCCTGATATAAAGAATTCATGAGAATAGACCAGTGGGAAAGACTATATACTCTCCTCTTAGATATACACGTGTACCTGAATATATTCTGAAGAGCCCTGTAGTTAAGACAAGTGTTGAACTTTGTTCCTCTTGGAGCTTTCACCATAAAATCCATCCTTCTTATGGTATCTATCATGCAACACTGCTGGGACTATGGATCAGAAATGAGCGCAGAGTTGGATCCGCAAAGGAAACACATCTAACAAAGTTCAGGAAAGCACTAAAAGGGCAAACCAAGTCAAATACAAGAACAAAGACAGGAAAGCCAGACATAGGAACAGGTGGGCAAAGTCAAGCCTGTAACAGGTAATTTGGAACCACAGAACACCCATCTCTATAGAGTATAGGTATCTCAAGGCAGATACCTTACTTAGGTCATCACTTTGTCTTCAGGGGTTGAACATGACAATGTGAACTGATATGGTTCCAGAAACATAGAGCACAGAAGAATGAAAAAGGCCGAGCAGGGCAAAATGTCTTATATTGTGGTTCTAAACCCTGGATGAACATTAAAATTACCTGGGGTACTTTTAAAACTTCAGATCTCCTAGGCTTCCACCCCAGGCCAACAAAATTAGATATCGGTAATCACAAAATCCCTCTTTGCCAAACAGAGGGCTTTGATAAGCTTCCTATAGTATCCTCTCCCATCATAACAAATCTGGCATCCACTAATGGAAGAAGGGGAGCCCTGGCCCAAAGACAGCAGGGTCCTAATGAAAATTCAGCAAACTCCACCTTGTCCAAAGAGTTCTCTGTGAAAAGTGCCATCAATTTCCCCCAGAAAGTGCCACTCTAGCTTTTCCCTAAAAATAGCTTCGCTTCCTTGGAGAGGTCAGATCCACGGCCTTCAGAGAGAAAAGCATAAACACAACTCTTGCCAAACCAGGCTCTCAACACTTAAATCAGCTTGCTCTCAAGTCTGCACAAAGTTCCAAGAACAAGGAGAGTCTTCAATAAAGGATTTAACAGCAGACCACGGTTATGCAAGGCGCCCAGATCCAGTTCTCAAAATGCTTCATATCCAGAAGTTCTAATTATGACTTTACCAAACTAAAGTGAGTTATGTATTTGTCATTTCAGCCAGGATATCTTCTCTGGGGCTGCCAAAAACATGAACATACCCAAATACCAAAACTATGTAGGAAAGCTACAGAACGTCCTCACCAGAGACAAGACAGAATTTTCACTTCATAAATCACCAAGAAACTCTGAAAAGGCAGCCAGTTGAAAAGACAAGCTACCCTGATGAAATATTTTCTTAATTCACCTCATTCAGGGTAATTGATTTTTTTTTTACTTCACGAACAAGTAATTTTTAATGTAAATAATAAAGTCAGTTAACCATGTGCTCTTATTGCATGTGGAATGACAAAGTTCTTATCTGAATTAATTAGGTGATTTTTCACTAACACAGATTTGTTGCTTTTACTTAAAACTTTGTTTTTAATCAAATCCCTTCCCACCCTGACCTTCACTCCACTATTAGATGAAAAGGAAGCAACGAAAGTTAGTTAAAATGTGTTTCCATGTGTGTTTCTTTCCAAAGGATTACAATGGCAAAACCCTCAGCATCAGTACAGGAACTACCCCGCTTCCCAGAGATGAGGCAGTATGCAAATACCAGACCCTATTTGGAATGTGTTTAAAATTTATTTCATCCCTGTGTCATCACTGCTGGGAACATCAACCAAAATTCTGACATGCACATCATTGCCATACAACTTTGCACATAGTAGTTCCTGCTTTTAAGTGTAAAATTAATGACAGTGAGGAGAAATTCAAGCTATCTTGCCAGAGAGGTGAAATCGCTCCCTTTTAAGAGTAGAGTGTTCAACTTGGAAAAAAGAGGAGACCCTCAGTTTTTACTCCCCCCCCCCCCCCATTTCCCATCTCTAGGCATCCCATCCTACTCACAAGGCAGAAACAACACAGTTAGGGTGAGGGGGACAAAGTTACCTCCACATCCTGTAATTTGTCTGGTGTATTGGAACTGAGAAACAGTCTTATGAAACTCAAGCCACAATCCTTTTTTAATTTTGTCATTATTATTTTACTTTGGAAATCATTCCCCTCCCCTTCCCCGGGAGAATTTTCTCAGCTGTTTCAAGCACTTTTTTTTTTTTTTTTTTTTTTTTTTTTTACAAAGTTCAATGAAAAGTCAAAAGAAGTCCCAGTGTCACTCTTCCCTCCTTATGAAAGGCCAATCTTTATATCGGGTGTGTACCCTTTGCCCAGGGAAGGGTACCACATTTGTGCATATCTGTGTCACTCTTGTGGAAATTGTTTTTGTTTCCATGCACCAAAATCGTACTGGTCTAACCAAAAGGTGAAAAAAACATATACGTATGTATCATATCCCTAGGGGTTACCCTCCCTCATGCTATCTTCAAGCTTGAAGGGAGAACCATAGGTGTCCTCACTTATCTAGCTCCTTGCTACTCAAAGTGGTCCATGGACCAGCAGCATCAGTGTCACATGAGAGGTGGTTAGGGATACACATACTCAGGCCCCAGCCAGACATCCTGAATTGTCAATTTACACTTTTAACAGGATCCCTAACACATTCATATGCATAACAAAACGGGAGAAGCACTGGTCTTGTAAAAATTCCCAGTCACGGTATATAGACTCTTCTCTCAGAAGTTCCCTCTGCCTGTGCCTCGATTCTTCGGAGCCTAGGTGTGCAGGACTGTAAAACCCTAGCAGCGGCCTTTACGGTTTTCGGCAGAGTAAAGCAGTCATTCCTCAAACCAGGCAGCAACTGAGGAAGCAAGGAGGAGCGCCGAGGGGTGGTGGCAGGAGCGGCCTCCCCCAGCCCGTGTGTCTCAACACAGCAGAGTCATTAATTAAGATACGCCCGGCTGCTGGCGAAGCAGTCACTCTGGCATTCTCTGTCTGCTTGGGACTGGCGTGAGGTGTGAGAATCTGGGTAGCCTTCTCCATGGCTCTGCCCCGCTGGCGTTGATTGTGTATGATTAATGATTTAAAGGAATAAAAAGAGAAAGGTCAACTTCTGAGTTCAAGACAGAGCAGCTACATAGGGAGTAATTAAGATACTTGTGTAAGCATGATTAATAAGCACAAACTGGCACTCTGGGCAGTAAACAAGACGCAAGCAGATGGTTAGCATGGAAAAGGTTTTTTTTTTTTTCCCCTTCTTTCCTAAAAGCAATTTTTCAGCAGCTTGAAACTTGGCTTGTGAATTCTTTTCCTCCCCCAAGTCTCAAAAAACTCATTATCTCCACAATCTTAAAAAAAAAAAAAAAAACACACCAAAATCATGGTGAACCTCTTTTAAGGCTCACTCATTCTCTTTTTCAAAAAAGATACCTTATTATTTTATTTTATTTTTACAGATAACTAGAGTTTGCTTGTAAAATGGATGCGACTCATCTTTGTTTCTCACTGCCTTTTATGTCAGGCGTCCCATGCATTGCCAAGCCTGACAAGGTGGTTCACTGCACAATCTTTTAACTCCCACCCACCACTTCTCCCCCCACCCCCCCACCCAACCCTGTGATGGGCAGAACAGAGGCATCAATGGTGGCATTTCTGGAGAGTGCTGGCAGGCAGGTGTCAGAGCCGTCCGGCAGGCGCCCCTCACGAACACTAATCAGCCCTGGTGTTCTTTTACAATCCATATCTAATTCGCAAGTTTCATTCTTTCTGAAAAACAATTACTAGGTTTTGAAGTTCATTGTGCATTTACTCAACTGTCTCTTCACATTAACGTAAAGTGGGAACAAGAGAAAATAGAGTCAGCAGGGAAGGGACATCAAAAGATGTTAAGAGTGGATGAAGGCTTTATTTTAAGAGTAATATAATTACAGATGTGTGCAATATTTTACAATGAATGAAACACAAAAGGTGTATCCTGTGCTTTCAAGATAGTGTGTGTGTGTGTGTGTGTGTGTGTGTGTGTGTGTGTGTGTGTGTGTAGAGGCAAAGAGAGACAGACAAAGAGACATAGGAGAGAGACACTCAGATGTACACATTCCTGCAGGGATGGGGAAAGAATGAGAGATGAGTTATTTAGGACTTAGGAAAACAAAAACATTCTCCCAGAATCACAAGAGTAAGGTATGCATGTCACTTAGCAAAGAGAAACAAAAATAATTTATCCATGGCAGGGTAAGCAGACTTAGTGGGAGAAGGAAAGGGAAGGGAAGGACAGAGAGTGTGAAAAAGAAATAGAGACAGAGGCAGGGAGGGAAGCAAGGGCAAAGACCAAACAAAGAGAAATGGAGAGGTGGATCTTAAGCAAAAACTGCAAAGAGACTCAGCAGACTTGATGAAGAAAGTGCTGTGAACCTGGAGTCCTTCTCCCCAATGCCAGTTCTTGAACTTCCCAAAACTCGTAATGAGTTGCTAGCCCCTGGACCACTCTCACCCAATTGTGAGGTTGTCTGGCCCTTGACAGAGGCAGAAATCCACTTTGTACCAGCAAGTTACCACAGGTCTCCCCAGGTCAGCCTCAGTCCAGTGACCAGGTCTGGTCTCGCCATTTCCCAGCCAGTCCCTAGGGCCACCCACCTCAACACCTACTACTAGGACCAGTCTTCGCCATCTTGTCCATCCACCAACACACAACAGTTCAGGCCCCAAACCTGAGGCCACATCACTCAGCCTTTATGTCCCCAGGATGGGAAACCACCACAGGTAGTGGCCCCTGAACCTAGGCCAGCAAAGGGCCTCAAAAAAGTACCCAACTAGGGGCGCCTGGGTGGCTTAGTCGGTTAAGCATCTGACTTTTGCTTAGGTCATGATCTCGCGGTTTGTGGGTTCGAGCCCCGCGTCGGGCTCTGTGCTGACTGCCGGCTCAGAGCCTGGAGCCTATTTCAGAGTCTGTGTCTCCCTCTCTCTCTGACCCTCCCCTGCTCGCGCTGTCTCTCTCTCTTTCTCTCCTAGAAATAAATAAAAATATTAAAAAAAAAAAAAGTACCCAACTATATTCTCTTCTTCCTTACTACCAAAAGAAAGGAGAGGAGAGAGCAAGGCGGAAGAAGGGAGAGGGCAGAGGAGGGGAGAGGAAAAGAAAGGAAAAAACTCAAGCTTCCCCCAGTGGAAAATTCTAATATATTATCACCATGACACTTGGTCTCCTGCCTCAACCCTTTTTAAACACCTCAGTAATTCTTAAATCAGCATTTTCCAAAGGTGTTAGAAAAATAACTGAAAATGTTTGGAATATTCTAATATTACCCAGAATAGAATGGGGTTCTTCTCTGTAGAAAGCTTCAGTCCCTTTAAGATGCTAATGTGCTTTGTAAACTGTCCACACCAAGATAAAGCACATCATTTCCCAAACTGACTTATCCTCAAAGGCTATCCCCTCCCCAAGACTTGGAATCCATGGAATACTCTTTGACAAACAGAGATCTACATCTAAAAACAAAACAAAACAAAGCCAAAAAAAACCCTCTTCGCTGTTTGAGAGGAGTAACTAATTTACCCTCTATCTTTTCCTTCTTTAGCCTGAACATAGCAGTCTTACAAGATTTTCCTTCAGAGATCTATTTCCTACCCCTTGAATCATTTTTCCACTAGTCTGCCACACCTCCCATTTTTCCACATTCTCTTTGAACTCCGTAAGCAACTCCAGAGCTCCAACAAGGATCTCATTCATGCAAGCATGGAGTGAAAATGGCTTTGCGCATCCTATTCCCTTTAATGCAGCTCCAGATTATACTGGAGTTTTGCCTGGTCACCCCACATTATCTGCAAGTGCAAGCTGAGGTCTCTCTCCAGATAATTCACATCCATAAATCTATTTGCTCCAAAGCTATTTAGGAGAAGTTTTGGAATGGGTGCAAAAAATTCTCAACACTGTGGAGGAAGAGAGAAGGGGAAGAAAGGAAAGGCCCACATTTGGCAGGGTCCACACTCCCAGCTCACATAGACCCATCTCAGGATGTACTGTTTAGAACAAGGCTTATAAAACCCCTGCAGAATATAGACACCAATGTTCATACCCGCAAGCAAAGAACAGTAAGAAGAAAAGAAAAAGAATTTATATGCTCTCTTCCTTATTAGGATCCATCTTTAATCTAAGACTCATTACCTTGTACCTAATTTGATTCAACAGCCTCCCCAGTCTGCCTTCCTAATTTTCATCTCTTACCCTAGAATCAAATTTGAATACATATCAAACCCTACTTCCACTCTGCCCCTCCTCTCTCCAAGCACACATTTCATATTCCCCATAATCCTAAGAAATAGGTACAGTAATTATCTCCATTATACAAGTGGGAAAACTGAAAAAGAAGTTAAGTAAACTCCCCAAGATCACACAGCTAGAAAGAGGGGCAGCCAGGATTTGAACCCAGGATTTGGTTCCAGGGTCAATGCTTGTCTGGCCACCATGGCTCTCTATTACCTAGCCCCATTCAGCCATTCAATAGTAGCTTCCCACAGTCCTGGCACACCAGTTCCCATCATTCTTCCTCCAACCAATGCTTCCATTCTCTTCTCTAACCATCATCCCAGGATTTGTCATGTGTCACCATCTCTAAGATGTTTCTGACCATTCTAAGCCCCACTGTCCTTACCTGTGAATTCTAACGTGTGGCCTATCTCACATGGCTTCAAGCTAAAGGACTTTATGGCTTGCACTCTTCATCAATGTGTTCAGTGTGTCAGTTGCTTTGTCTTCTCAACAAGATTAGAAACTCCCTGAGGCTTCAAATAACTGTTCATAGGCTGAATAAATGGATATCCTTCTACTACTACACAGTGTGGCCCTTACTGGGTAGAATCCTTTCATCACCACCCAGTATATCTTGACTATGCAAGGATTTTTCTGGCACCACATTTGCCTCCAAAATTTTCTCCCATGCTCCTTTCCTCTCAAGCCTAAGCATCCATTTTATTGTCTCTCAGGCTGGCCCACAAATTGAAATAGAACATGATGCTTAATTTTACATCAACCAGTTAAGCTGCTTTAAACACTTCAGTATTCCCCAAATGTAGCTAAATATATGAACTTGCACTTAGAGTTGTCAACAATGCATTGACAATTTGTTTTATAGTTGCATGTTAATCTACAATCTGTTTAATGCAATCCAATACATTATTCAGGATGGTGATATATAAATTTAAGTCTTAGAGCATGAAATATCATTTAGGATTAAGGCTCTAATCTCTTAACAGAGGAGATATTCACTCACAAAGGCAAGCAGCTAAGAAGAGTCCCTGCATATAAAAGGCATCATCATTGTCTCCTGCACCAAGGAAACCAGCTATTGGGCATGCCAATCCTGGAGGGCAGTAAAAAGGGGGACAAAGGTAACCTTCCTTCTGGCTCCCGAGCAAAGACTCTCACTAAATCAGTCTCACAAAATAGTTAAAATTTTACTGACCCAAACCACACCTCTGACTACCTCTCTTTGCTCCCCAAAGTCTTCAGGTAAGAGAACAGTAGTAACAACAGCAGTGAGGGCTAACTCTTATAATGCAACCATATGAAGTAGGTACTCTTAGATCCCCATTGCTACGATGAAGAAACTGAGGCAGAGTCAGAAAGGGGCACTGCTGAGCCAGGCTGTCTGGCAGCAGAATCTAGGCTCTTCAGCACTCTTTCCTCTGCTAATCACCCCACATAAAACAATCGTCAGGCTTATTTCCAAGCCAAAGACTGGAGACCACTACAAGTGCCTTGGGATAAAATAAGTTGTTCAACAAATACTTTGGAATGAAGTAACGAATGAGCTACTGTGAGCAATCAAAAGAAAATGACAAAAACAAAGTATAACATATTCACTATCCTCAAAAACTTCACAGAAGAAATGAGGCAAATACTCAAGAAGAGATCATTAAAATGCCAAAAGAGGGATCACAGAAGGAAAGGTCCCAGAGGAGAGCTGATGACTTGGGTTCTAAAAGGGCCAGAAGGGGATGAAGCAAGATGCAGCTGAAGGAGCCCAGGTTCCTCCCCACATTTGGACCAATGTCCCCCCACCCTCATTCAAGCCTCACAGAAAGAGCTAGGTCAATAGTTTGCTACAAAATGTCACTTATCCATATATGAAATCTGCCACCAACAAATATATTCTGCAAGGCACATACCTTTCAGGTTGGGGACCCAACCACAGCCTGCTCCTGCCCAGAGCACACATAGATCTTTCCTCTGAAAGCATATATTGGTCACTCTGACAGGATGCATCTTTCCACAGAGCCCAGCCCTGTCAGAAACTCTGGTTCACTGTGACTAACTCCAACATAAGGACCTCACCTTGGATGTTCCGTGCCTGACCTCCCTGAAAACCCACATATTCACCCAGACTCCAATACTGTTGGAAGCCCTCAGAGACCTCAGAGACATGGGGGAGATGGTCTCCACGTGGTCAGATGAGTAGTAGCCTGGCCTCACAAGGTACCTGCCAAGCAGATCAGCAATGCCAATGGGGTGGTCAGCCTCCAAGAACTGCACCCATCACAACCTTTATCAACTTTGTGCTTCCATGTTTAGAAGTGATACATATTTCAGAAATGTCAAAATTCTTAGAGAAGTGTGGTGATAAAATGAATAGGCTGTTTGCTTTCCATATTGATATACCCGATTTCAGACTGTCAAAGTGCTTTTAGTTCTAACAGGAAATGTACAAAGTTAGCTTTGCTTGTTTTGACAACTACAAAAGAGATTTATCAGTTACATGTACCCACCGAAGTGTCGAGGTTTCAAAGTTAAAATTGGTTCTAGCCAAGTTCCAATATTATTAATGTCTTCATGATAACAAAAACATGTAACTTTTCAGAGTTCTCGATGCCTTTGTGAGGAAGACTTTTGGAAATCCAGTCCGCTTGCCAGAAACTTCTGTTACTTTTATGCAATAATTCAAAAGAAGTCCATAAAGACTAGAGCAAAGTTAACTTTACTGTTTAGTTTTTAAAACAGAAGAAGTGTCACATGACTTGAAATAGTGTCATTATGATTTCAAATCCCTGAGCTGTAAGGATTTCTCTCCATTTCCTTCTCCTGTCTTCTCAAATACATGCTTTTTTCATTCTTGTTTTAATTGCTTCAAATATATGAAATTCTTACTCTTTTTTCTGAAAGCTTTTACAAAGCCATGGTCAGATTACTCACTTTGTCAACCTTTCTCTTAAGCTGCATTATTCTTTGGAGGCCCTGGCGTTCACTTCTGTGCACTGCAAAACGTTTGGCTTTACCTTTTGCACTCAACTTACTCCAAGACAAGTAGTTACTAGCACATCTTCATGCCAGTAAATCTTTCAATGAAAGAATAAAGAGAAGAAAGGGAGAGGAGGGGAGGGAGAAGGACAAAAGCCAAAGAGTGAAAGAGTCCAGGTATTAAGGAAAATGGAGATGATTCGGAATTTCCCAATATAGAGCTGAAAGCTAAATCGGGTAAGCCTCTGTCTTCCCATTTGTCTTGAAGTTCCAGGAGTTACATTCTACTTAGCAAATTTTAACATACGTCTGAATGAGAACTATCCGTAGTTCCAATTCAACTTCCATGAACTGAGTAAACTGACTAGCATTATCTCAGGCACTTCCAGGACAGTCCTGTACGGATGTGGTGTCACCAATGTACACCTGCAGTTCATAGAGGGTGAACACCTGCCTAAAGTCATACAGCTCTTAAATGATAGAGCCAAGAACTGGACCCTTCTATCACCTCTTGCTGAAATCATTTACTCCCAAATTACAATTACTACATTGCTAAGAGGACAACCTTTCAATCAAAGATCTGTTTCCCAGCTTCACATTAACTATGTCCCTCAGCCAAAGGCAGAGGACACATTCAGAATATGCCTTCTCATGAAGGGTGGTCACTGACTGCTGGTGAGACTTCCAGCCTTAGGAAGCAAAAGTCCCTATGAAGGCCAGGCTGGGGACTTAACTAAGCAAATCCCGGAAAACTACAGACAGCTTAGCAGACACAGAGAAGGCTCAGAGAGCTGTAGACAAAAGGGTATATTCAGCAGATACCAAAAATTCAGAAAGGAATGCTAATGGAATTTTTGTAAATGGTGTTTACATTTTAAACTTGATGTTTTATGAAGCTGATGCACAAACATAGGATATTGGGCTCAAGTTGCAAGGAGTGCCTTGTCACACATGAGCATAAAATACTTTGACTTGTGAACTAAAACTAAATAAAACCAGCTTTTTAAAGATTAACAATGGAGGAGTTTGTAGTAAGTTGAAATTATGTCTAAATGGTTCCATGGTAAAGTACATGTGCAGGTGTAGGTTTGTATCTCTCCTGGTCCTGGCATGTGCAAGGGGAACCTATAGACACTCTACGAATACCTCCACAATTCTAGCTTTCCCATTATCTTGTATACATTGGAGATTTACACTGTCACCTTACAATTCTCCTATACTCTCCACTTTTTCTTCAGCAAACGGGCAAAATTAATTTAATTTAGATTTAATTTGGTTTCCTCTTCTCTAAGACCTGACTAGACCTCTAGATAAGCAACAGAGAGACAGGAACTGCAAAATTCAACTTTTCCCTCAAGAAAGCAGACCCTCACCCATCACCTCAATTGACAATTAACAGTTTCTGCAGCACATTATATGAACAGAGCTAATAAGGCAAAGGAATCGAGGGCAGGCTTTTCCCTTCACGATCCTGTCTGAAGCTTAAAAGAAAGTCTGAAAACTAATGAATTCTGAATTCATGTCAGCTCAGTAGAGAGCAAAGTCTTTTATCTTTACCTGGAATAGGAATGAAAGAAGAAAAGCCCAACAGTTCATCCACCTCCCCTAAAACATACTCTACCTCAGTCCTATTCTTGGCTAAAAGAGTATGGAATCCATTGAAGCTGGAGCAGGTCTTAGAGATCACCTAAGATGACCCATCTTATTTTAAAAAGGATGAGCACTGGGTGTTATATGGAAACCAACTTGACAATAAACTATTTGTAAAAAAAAAAAAAAAAAATTTATATATATACATATAAGAAAAAAATAAAATAATTTGATGTACTAGGAAAAAATAAATAAATAAATAAATAAATAAATAAATAAAAAGGAGCAAATCTGAGCTCAGAGAAGCTAAGCAACTTGCTCCAAATCACAAAGCCAGTCTTCATATCCAACATCCCTGGCCTGGAGTCAGTGCTACTCTAGCAGAAGAAGGGGAAAAAAAGTATGGGCTTTACTCCAAATGTGAAGAATGTTTGCCCAAATTTTTTCTTTAAGTGTTTATGAAAGTATAAACCAACATATTAGACATGTGTAAACTAAAAATAGGCATTAATAGGCTCAGAAAGAAGTGACCAAGGGGACCTCACTTCCACAGAATGTCTCCTGAACAAATAGAAGGAGCACATTCACACCCATGCACAAATATAGGCCCCAATAATGCATGCCTGTAAGACTCAGATATAGCACCTCCCATGGATTCCCTAAAAGGAACCCACCAGAATATTCTGCAACAAAGGACAGCTGACTGCACATTTTGTAAGAAACAAAGTCCTAGGCCCAAAGATTAAAACAAAGTATAAGCAGCTCAAAACCCAAGAGGAAAGGCTTAATGCTTCACAGAACTACCCACAGACAAGTTTAAGAAGCGGGTTATCAGACAAAATAGTTCTGCAGAGCACTGTGATGTAGTAAGGAAAACAGCTAGTTCCTAACTAAGTTTATCTGCTCTGACAGCTTCTGTGTTGGCCTGGCAGAGGTTGAGTGTCTACACAATGAACATAAAGATAACCTACGATGGCTACACATCCCCATCCATTTGCCAAAGGTCACTAAGGATTGAGCATTTTGCTTCAGTGCCTCCACTAATCCAAAGACATGCCAATCTGCTTACTGTTATACAACATCAGGAGGTTCGGATTTTACTTATCAAGGGATGTCGGACTCGCTTTGTCAGAACTTGGTGACTATTAGCACAAGGCTGAGTGACCATGGCTGCAATGCATTTTTAAAAACTATTTGGTTTTAGGATGCCCAGTAAAGAGGATGTGACTAAACAAGATGGCAGTAACTACTGTTGGACAACATTCTACTCTCAGAACATAAAAGCTGAACAGTGGAGCATTGAGAAATTAAATTCATGGCCTGGAAAACAAGCCAAGATTAAAAAATGTCATGTTGATACAGTAGGTGCTCTTGAGAATGGGGGGAAGATGTCAGAAACTGGATTGATTGCATTTTCATAGCAATGTTGTGTGATGGAGGTGGGGAAGGGTCAAGTGTATCAATACCCTTTAGTGCTTTGGGGGCACATACCATATCTTTCATCAAAAACCTATACAATATAAAAGTCCACCATCATACAGCTCAAAATTTTCAGTTACCAGGGCCAACCAAAGACCCTTCCCATAGAAAGCTAAGAGTAGTTGGGTCCTATGCCTTCCCTTGGGGCCACCAGGAGGTGCTGTTAGCAGCAACATGGCTCTTAACAGATCGACAACTTGGAAGAAGAAAGGTATTATGTTTCCTCCTCTGATGCAGCTTTAAAATCTCCTTCTATCCTGGTCTCAATCAATATCCTTTCAAATCCTCACAGATCCTAACAGGAGTTAATATTTTTCCTTGAATGTCAAAAAAAGAAAGAAAGAAAAAACAATAGGCATGCATGAAATGATCTTACCGTGAGAGGTCCCAAAACTTCCTGTAGACAAACTTCCAACACATCCTACGACTGAAATTGGGAGAATACTCAAAGGCTTATAACAGTCTGCACAGTTTTTAGGAGTGCGCGCTACCCTCACACAAGAATCCTGAGGACAACATTTTCTACCTGGACTCTTGGACTGGAAGAAAGACTTGTTCATGAGCCCAGGTTTAGGGGCTTGTTAGTGCTTACAGGTATGTCTTCAGCCATAGAGCAACATTTGGGTCAGCAGCACATACAGCATAGAAACTCCATTGTGAAAAAATGCACATAGCACACAGCAAGGGAGAGGGAAGACACAAAGCTTTCTAGGGATAAGGGGGATCGCATCAGTGAGAAAAAGATGGAGAAGATTAGGTAGAAAATAGTGGAGAGAACTTTTAGGGCTGAGTGGCTACTTTTTCTCTTTTGACAACAGTGTAAAAGAGACACAAAGCTGCTGCCCTACCCTGAGGAGAGAGAACTGCCCTTTGATGCTGGTACACCATCTGTAATGCTGATGAGAATTCTCTCTGGCCCTGTCTACCCACCATGGGGGCTCATCCTCTGACCGCATTCTCACCTCTGGGGTGACCTCTTGTTTAGTCATAAGACTGCAAGGAAAAGGTTCATCTGAGGGTCATGAAGATGGTAGCCCTCACATCCACAGGAAACCTGAGTCTGCCCATCAGAAGAGGACCTCTTTTCCTTTCTTTTAAGAACCTGAAAGGCAAATCCCAATCTGTTTTCTCTTTTGTCTTCAAAATTGCCAATATCTATCTCGTTCTTCAAATGGGAGACAGAGATGGACTGTGACCTGTTCCCAAAGTGATAGTCAACATGAGAAGCCAGGTCCCAACTTCCAATCCAGGGGGCTAAACTGTTCCACTCTGCAGTCTCCCATCTCACCAGGAAGGTGGGGGGAAGTCAATAATTTTATAGGAGACATAAAAAAACAGTTGGATTAAATAGGACCATGGTCTTCTTTCAGAAGAAACCAACCATCATTCTACAGTCCAGTTCATTAGAAGATCTGTAACTTTCAACCACCCAACCACCCAGAACTTCTATTCTTCATCTGTAAAATGGGAATGTGTCCAGTTCCCAAACGACATACAGCAACAAGGAGTACCTGGTACCACCCCTAACACATGTTCTGCCACTAAATGAATCTGTTACCTGCTCCTTACCCAGAGTGAATACTTTCTAACAAGAAAAACTGAAACTGCCTTCTTAATTGTCAGATTTGCCATGAAGTAACTGGCAGCTCCCTTTGATTTCAGGATTGCTCTGGATGTTTTGCACGGGGAGGCTCCAGAGCCTTCATTGAGCTTGATGACCAGATAACGAGATTGTCTTTCTGCTCACATACCCAAGTAGACCATGACTGAGATCCACGTGGTCATATATTTACATATGTGGAGCAGCAAAAAATCTCAAAGCAATAATAAACTTCCTATAAGAGCCCTCTGTGACCAGTCT
This sequence comes from Hyaena hyaena, assembly GCF_003009895.1. Lineage (NCBI taxonomy): Eukaryota > Metazoa > Chordata > Mammalia > Carnivora > Hyaenidae > Hyaena > Hyaena hyaena. The sequence continues at coordinate 2,656,103 of NW_024080728.1, read as the reverse complement.
CTACTTAGACCAAATGCAACACAGGCTGGACTATTCCTGAGATTTGATTTCTTTAAATTTCAGGCAAATAACTCCACTTCACCTACCAGCCTGAGTTGTAGGGAAATGCACAGCATCCTAGCAAGAGGCAATATGGTAAAGTGGGAAGCATCAAGTTTCAAGGACTTAAAACCCCTGCTCTGCCCCTTACTGTGATGGAGGGGCAAGTTCACAGAAGTTGGCCTCATGTTCTTCATCTGTTCAATGAGTAGAACAGCACCTGCCTAATAGGGTGGCTGTGAAGACTGAATTAATATACATCTTGATATAACAGTTGTGTGAAAAACAAAGCATCATAGCCACCATCAGTAGGCTCCTTGCTATATCACTTTCTAATAAGTCTAACATTTGGATAGACATCCTATCTTCAGATAAATACTAAGCCCTAGAATTTACCTTCATTTTCCTGGCTCTCATGGCTTAGTAGGGAGGGAGATGGATGACACCTTTAGAAAGGGGTGGGATTGGGGAATCAGAGAGAGAGAAATAGATCAATAAAAACTTAAGACTGGATACCTTGGTCCCTATACAAGTCTGATTTCCACTCACTGTGAGGCCCAGCTACATCTTTGATCATGGGTTCCATGAGATAACTCAGTATCTTCATAAATCCTCCATTTATGCTATGCTACTTTAAATTGGTTACTGGTTATATGCAATCAAGGGTCTTATCCAAGACACAGATCCAGAATCCAAGTCTGTAGAGGCATCACAAAATATGGGCTCCACCTTTCACCTACTTTCCTTGTCAAGTCAGCAAAGACCAGTGGGGTGGGATGGCCATGATCCATGAGATTCAGTCAACTCTTTCTTCAAGAACATGCCTCCCCTCCTCACCCCACTTTGCAGTCATTTCAGACTATTTATCTGAAATAGGCTTCCTCGCGCGCGCTCTCTCTCTCTCGCTCTCTCTCTCTCTCTCTCACACACACACACACATTCTGTCTTGCCTAATTATGCAAAAGCCAACAGTAACTTGCTGGCATTAGAAATACAGAACTGGCACCTCCCTTGTGCACAGTCGCAGCCTGTGTGAGCCCTCATGGTCTCCTTCACAGGGCTGGAAACCATCCCTAAGTGCCTCCATCACAGCCAGAGACTTCAGCAACAAGAGAGCATTTAAGTCTTTAGGGTCTTTAAAAAAAAGTTGGACATGGCTGCAAGCATTCCATCCAGCTTAAGGTTGCACTTGGTGCAGCCTGCTTCAGGATGCATTTCTATGACTTGTTGCAGCTCGTGAAGTTGGACAGGAAGGAGAGACAAGAGAGGCCTTGGAAAAGCCTGGCAACAAGGACTGGGGAGATTCTGGGGTAAGGAGGCATTGGGCAAACGTCATCTCCCTAATCTGCATGATGACTGCCGGCCAAGTTTGCTCTCAGAGCTGTGAGAAGGACCAATTAATTTATCAATCTGCACCTCTTTCTGCCATAACATATTTCCCTCTTGCCAACAAAAAATGTGTCCATTATCAGGCAGGTCCCTGTCCTCCTAAGCAGCCCATGTGGCTGTATAATTACACTTCTTTCCTTGACAACTTGCATGATTGTTTTCCTAACAGTATATTACTTCGTTAGTACTTTCCAATATACGTTATTTTTAAACTGTCACTTTTGCCCAACTCATCCCAATTCGCACTCGTCTGTTTATCATAACAATCATTAATAACTGTCAGTCCACGCCATCATTGTAACGAACTCACTCCCTCATTAGCATGTTCTAGCATTTGTTCCGTAGAGGGGGCTGATTATTTTTTACAACAGGCCAAGCCAATTACTTTAGTGAAATGGAATCACATTAATCAAAACTTAACAAGGTGGCAAATTTAAAGATATCAGATTGCAAAAGACAGCATAACTAATATGTCAGTGTCAGGGGTAGCGTGTAGGTATGCAGCAGCTGTACTAAATATATCTCTTCACAGAGGCCACATGAATTTTGACGTTTCATATGATCTGACAACTACCAAAGTGATATTATAGAAGGCGAGAGCCGGGTGCTGCACAGCTCACGATGACTTTTGTAGATTCTGGCAAGGGCAGTGTGAGCAGGGAGGGAGGCAGAAGAGGGGTGAAGAAAATGGTGGCCATGCCTATCCAGGCTGGCAGACGGCAGTGGATCATGTCTCTCTGTGCCAAGGCATTTTCTTTTACACTTTAAATGATGATAGTCATCCATCACCGTCTGACAACTGCATCAAAACCAGCTGCAAAACATGCAAAGCCCAGCAGTCTAAAATATGCTGACACAACCAAGAGAGAAACAGATAAAAAAAAAAATACATATATATATTTATTTATATATTCCATAGGAAAAGGAAGCAGAGGAGGGGGAGGAGGTGAAGGAGGAATGGAGGTGGGGTGACTACAAAATGTTGGGGAGCAGAGTAATACACGCACGAGGGCAACAAAGGAAAGGGAAGAGAAATGAAAAGGGGAACAAAAGACAAGAATGAAAAGGGGACAAAGAGGGAGACAAAGAAAAAGGGAAAGTGATGAATGAAAAAGAGGGGGAGGCAGAAAAGAGACAATGAATACAAGGTGTGGTCAATACTGGGAAGAAAGGCAACATGGAAGCTCTCTTACAAGGAGTGGATTCCACCCCAGCAGTATTTCCCCAGTTCAGGCTCATCACTTTCACTGTCCAGTGCTTCTGGCCACACCTTTCCTACCTCCTGACACTGGTTGCCATGCAGGTCTCTCAGGCCTGCTCCTACCCCTTCAGTAAGTTCTGCTACAGCCATCCACCAGCCCATGGGCTCCTCAGCATCCAGGGGATGAGTCTAACTCTCCAGTAAGGCATATGGGCACCTCTACCACCAGGCTGCTCCAAGCTCCTTAGGCCTTTCCGCTGACCACAACCCACCCTCCTCTCTGGCCACTTCCACCACTGAAAAGGTGGTTCCCATCTCCACCCTGACATTTACTAGCTGGGTGACCTGGAGTAAGTTACCTGACCTCTCTAAGCTTCCATTTCCTCATCTCTAACAATGGAGATGATATTACAGCTCAAGATTCATCTTTTACAGTCAAATAAAAAACACATAAAAAGCACCTAGAAAGATCTTTGATGCATGAGTGGGCCCCATTGTTAAGAGCGGTCCTGGGGGTAGAGACTGTATGTTTATCCATCTTTATAGTCAGTACAAAGTAAGCGAGCCCTGCAATTCTGTGGAAATGAGCTGGAGTAGTGCCCTTCCTTGTACGTCTAATTTATGAGGTTTACACCCTTATCCCAGTATCTTTCCTGCCATTTACTTAATAGTCTAGGAAGTTGGTTGGCCACATACAGAAGACAGAAGATAGCCAATGTGATTTGTGGGCCTTTCAAGGGTGAGCTAGCTTGGAAGGGCACCATGGTCCAGTATGAAATATCTAGATGCTTCCTTACCTGGTCCCACAACCCAACTAACCTAACCACCTTACTGTTATTATATGTAATGAAGCCTATTTATTTACTCACTTATTCCAAGGGAGCCCAGAACCATGTATACCAAGCTGGCAAAGGCCCTTTTGTATAATGTGATTAGATTCAGTTATATCACACAGTTCATGAAATTGTGCTATGATTCATTTTTACAACTTAAATAGCTATTTGGTTGGGTTGCCAGGTTGAACGTGATGAATGTGTATGATAAAACAGAACAAAGAGAGGGGCCAGTGCCTGTAAACTGCAACATTAGTCAGTGTATTAACCCCTTCTCTTCTTAATTATGATGCTTTCTTGGGGGCAGCTGCCCAATGGTCAGCCTCCTTCAGACCTCATGTCCAGTATCAGATCTGTACTAATGCCAGAGGTGACAGTTTAATCTCCCCAGCAGGGGCAAAGCTTTCTCCAGAAGTTCACCATCTATTCCATCTTAAGCCTTATGTCAGTGTAAGAGGATAAGCCGCAAGTGTTCACGGGCCCTACTTCAAAACCTAGTCACCTCCCAGATCCCCAACTTACATTCTAGTCCTAAAGCCTACATACCAACATTTAACTTATGTCCAAATCAACATTCATGCCAATTCTGTTGAGATATGAGCCTGTCACCTAATTACCCACAAGTCACGAGAAATAAAGCTGGACTAAAAAAGAATCACTGTAGCATAAAATACAGTTGAAATAATGTAGGGAGAAAAAAACAGGACAGGCATCCCTCATATCAGTGTCCCTCATGTTGCCTAACAAATTATTTTAGATTGTCCCAGGGCACCTATCTAAAGATTTCATAGACTCTCTGATATAGCCAATCGTCACTTCGTAAATTATCATTTTTTTAATGTTTACTTATTTTGAGAGAGACAGAGATAGAGAAAATAGGAGTGAGGAGAGAGGCCAGGGAGAGGCAAAGAGAGGATCCCAAGCAGGCTTCACACTCAGCATGGAGCCCAACATGGGGCTCAATCACACAATTGCAAGATCACAACCTGAGCCTATATCAAGAGTCCAAAAATCAACCAACTGAGCCACCCAGGCATGCCTGTAAATTTACCACTTTTTTTAAAGGAAACTGGATTTTTCTTTTAATAAAGCATCTAACTTTAATGTCGAAAGAGGTCTTAGTTAATTCTCACCCAGACTCATTGCTGGTCATTCACAGAAAAGAAACCTGAGTGTGGCATATATCCCAAAGATGGCCGCAATACCTCTCCCACCCAATATGCTTTTTTAGAATGTGATCTTACTATTTCTTTATCACATGGTAGACTAATGCCTCTTGCCTTGGATCTGGGCAGGCTCATGTTGATTTCACGGATGCAGCACGTGGAAGTGACACTGTGGGACACAGCTTCCATCTCAGCACTGGAACACTTACACTTAGAGCCTTGAGCTGCCCCGTAAAAAATCCAACCAATATCCCCTGAGGCAGCCACACTGTGAGGAAGCCAAGCCACATGAAGAAACCATGTGCAGGGCTCCATCCAGCAGTTCCAGTCTCCGAATCATCCCAGCCCAGATGCTAGACATATGTGTGAGCCTTCAGACAGATGACTCCAGCCCCATGCATCAACTCACTCCCAGCATTTTACTCTTTCCAATGGGAGCTCCAAGCTTGGGAACCAAAGACACCCCATTTCACTCAGTCCTGTCTCAAGTCCTGACGCATAGACTCCTTGAGTGTAACAAAATGGTAGCTTCCAGTCTCTCTGTTTTGAGGTAACCCAGTGACAGCTAACAAGAACCATTGTTAGGAAACCAGGGAAGCAAAGGCCAAGTCAAAACCAAACCCAGGTCTGCTGATGTTAGGTTTAGCACCTTGTCTCCTTTACTACTCTTCCACTGCAATATTTGTACAATACCAAGTACACCTGTGTCACACAAGTCAACTTACTACAACAGCAAATAGGAGCTGAGAAACATGACCAAAATCTCATCAGATGCTCAGGGGATACACAGAGGTTTCCACTGTCCTTGAAACTAGTCAAATCTCCCAAAATACCAGACAACAGAAAACCTACATGCACCAGGTACAGCAAAAATTTGGTATCTGGACATCCCAGTAGAAAAAATATATATATACCACCCAGGAGTCACTGACGTTCACTGGTCCAATGATTTGTTCCCAAGTATAAAATTCCCTGAAAAGCAATCACTGCCCCAAACGGAGGCCCTTATATCACATCTCCCACAAATTCCATTTTACTCTAAGCTTGGAGCATATCAACCATCCCCCAACCTGGTCTACTGGCCACTCAGGTTGGTGACTCGAGTCTGGATACTCAGGATGGATCTGGCAGGGAAAGGTCTAGGCTCAGCAGATTTAGGAGTTGAGACTAAGATTCAAACAGATGAGGACAATTACATGACAGCTGAGTCGTAGTCTTCTTTGGCATCTTCCATGTGAAACTCCACGTATTGGCACACTTTCAGATTTACCACCCTCTTCTCTTCCTGTTATGAAATCTGTTAGAATGCTAAGTTTCTTTACCGTTTACATTTACCAATGTAATGGTCTTTCAAGAAGAGAGACCTTTGGATCAGCTCCTCTGGTATGAAATATGTCATCCACTGAAACTCAGTACACATCAGGAATTAGGAATATACTTTCTCCCCAAATTTGCCAAATTTTTTTCTGGATCCAAAATGAAACCTCATGGTCTGACAAGAAATATTTATCTTTTTTGAAGATTTATTTAAGTCTTGCAAGGGCACCTGGGTGGCTCAGTCGGTTAAGTATCCAACTTTGGCTCAGGTCATCATCTCACAATTTGTGAGTTCAAGCCCCATGTCAGGCTCTGTGCTGACAGCTCAGAGCCTGGAGCCTGTTTCAGATTCTGTGTCTTCCCTTCTCTCTGCCCCTCCCCAACTCATTCCATCTCTTTCTTCCAAAAAATAAACATAATTTTTTTTAATTTAAAAAAAAAGTAAACAAAAATAAAGTCTTGCAATGGTATAGAAATTAAATCACACTTAGCCACTTGATTAGTTGTCTATTGAAAATAAAAACTGAAACTGTAAACCATAAAAGAAACTTTAAAATAAACTTAACTTTAAAATAAATGTAATATATGTACAAATATGTGATATGCTTGCATATGCATGTACAAATACATTATTTGCATGTTAATAATCAAGACCATCCTGGACCACCTGGCTATAAATTTTCCATACAGATCATCATCTTCTGTACACACCTTCCCCAGTAAATCAGAGAAAGACATGGATTCTCCTACCATCCAACCCAAAATACAGAACTTCAGGTTTTTCTTTAACCTTCCAAGGTACACTGACCCTTTCTCCTTCCTTTGACAATTCGCCTCTTGCTTGACTGTCATTTTTTTTTCATTTGTAAGACACGCAGAGAGAGAAAAGGACTCATCCAAGGTCACAATGCCTAGCAGGAACTTCAACCCAGGTCTCTCTCAATCATTCTGAATTGTCACTTCTACTTCCTCATTTAACTTAATGTTTGTGTTCCACTTCCTCAGGTATGCCCCTTTTGTACTCTTAGAATGGTTACAGTACTGTAGAGCCCAGGCGAAGCTAAGCCTGGCAGAAGAATGGACTGCTTCTCACATCAGCGCAACCATCCTAGGCCCTGAAGTGAGATTCTCACTCTGACTTTCAAATACCAAACTGGCAAGGGAAAAGACAAAAAAATGCTTAAAGGGTTCAAAACAAAACAACAAAGCTTCCCTTTAAACTCAACACAGAAAGTCACTTGAGGACAGAGCGTGTAGGTCCCTAACATTCTCACCTTGCACCAGACATTCCCCAGCCTGACCACTGTGCTAACTGAGAAGCTGCAGATGGGAGCATGGCCTCTAATTTATTTCCCTCCCTGATTTATTTTCCCCCTGCACATCACTTTGGTATGACAACAATGCATAATTCGATTACACGTGATATATAAAATCATTGCAGCTGTTCAGAAATATTCACAACAAGAGCATTTCAGACCCACACTCAGACAGATACACACACACACACACTCACAGCCTTTGTGAATATCCTGATAAAAATCACACAGGGAGAGAAAGAAATTAAAAGCTCTTCTTTCTACTGATTAGGTACCCCCAGCATTCTTTGCCTGCATACTTTTGTCCCTGAGTACAGAACTATAAGTACCTCCTTAAAAAAATTAGAGGAGGTCTAAGGGGGTGCAGGCAGCCTTTTGGGGTAAAATGATGACAATATAACACAAAAATGAGAGTATGTATCATTTAATTTTATTTTAAGAGGCGGCTGTGAAACCGGGTGCATTTAATTCCCTTTTAAACGCCATGTAAAAGTTTCTCTCCCGCCTGCTCACTCTGTGGGCTACATACCGTGCCTAAGATTAATCCCTCCGGAGTTTTTTATTTCCTATTCTGCCTATCTTTCATCTTCACCCCAGACTAAGCAGATGGATGTGAATTCAAAGTTTTCTGATCTTTAGCACAAGTTATGGAGGGTTATCTTTGGCTGTATATCTTTCCGCTGGCAGTGCTCCCTTGGTGATGAAGGATTAACCACCCCAGCTGTCTCTTCCCAGAATGATGCAGTGCCGTGCTCCTCAACACGACAGCATCACTTAATCTTAATGTCCGCTCTCCGAGCGCAGCCGCGCAGGACAAAGCCAATCAACATCAGATGCCACCAAGATGGACCTACTGCTTGGCCCTGGAGTCTCTCACCCTCTCACTCCTATTAATCAACATCATCCAACCCAATCCCAGAGTTCACTTCTCTCAAACCACAGTTAAACTAAGCTGGGGTCCATGTTAACCATCTGAAGCACGTGGCGGGAGGAGGGGTGGTGGGCGACAATCTGACGCATCAGGAACACAGCACGCTAAGCCACGTCGCTGACTAAGAAGTCCTTCCCTCCGCCCACCTTCTCCCCAATGCCAGCATCCATTCTGGAACATTCAACCCCTCTTCACACACTGAAATTCACTCGTATGGCATCAGAGAGACTATCTTGAATGAAACCTACCTGTCTTCCAAGAGACCCCAAAAGAACTGAAGCAAGACATGCACCAATCGAACTGTATTGGCTTCCCTGTCTCCCTAGCTCCGACCCTTACCAGCAGCTTACACATGCAAAATTGGGCCTAATACTTTACTTTCTGCACAAAAACAGTCTCACACCAGATGGCACAAATGGAAAGCCTGACCCGACCAAAAATAAGCGCCCTACTTGTGTGACTGATACATCCATGAATACATTTAATCCTAATAAGTGCTCTATCCTCCCTCCGCCTCCTTTTATAAAGTTTATGTATCACAGGTGGGGAAAGCAAAATGGTACTCTTGTTTTTCTCTAGCTCCAAGCAATTATAGTAATGTACCTCTCTTTTCTTCCTTAAGGAAGGGAACAAAAAAGTCAGCCCAGATCTCAAAGGCAAACGTAATAAAACAGTAAATTATTGCTAGAGTTTACTAAACAAATGCAACCTAGTTAAATTTGGAAAAATCTTCACTTTTGCTTACATTTGCAATTTTACTGCTGAACTACTGGTATTTCTTACTTATGCAACATTAAAATGTATAAGAAATCCTCTTGTGTGCTATATCCAGCATCTACTCTTGATTTATAATACCCAATTTAGGGGGGAAAAAACACAACTAAACCTGATTTAAATCACAGATTACTCTGTAAAACACAAGCAAGGAACTATTCCAAATCCTAAATGTAATTTAAACATATTTATATTTTACAGTGATATATTTTCCCCATTCCTTGTCTTATGACTGTAAACTTTCTATAATTATATAAGCAATTTCCCTAAGGTCACAACATTGATCATAGTTATAAATTGCTAAAGTACAACACACACTGAACAGTAAAATACATGTTGGACATTACAAACAGTTTCATCAAATCAGAAACGGGGTGGGGGGAGAAAGGGAGAGAAGAATGGAGACAGAGAAAGGGGAAAAAGTAACAAACAAATTTTCTAAGAAGTCATTATACAATGTCACATCCCTTCCCCAAAGCTATTTGGAACTGTACAGGTCTTACAAATCGTCCTGTGAAGGACTTCGTTTAATTTTTAATAGTATTCTTAACCCTTTGCCATTTGAGGCAAACTGTAGAAGTCACTCAGTTAAAGCACAGGTTAAAAAAACCAGGAAGGGAAATTCTAGAAGATTAAAACAGTCCTGTGCCGTGAACAGTAGTTCTCAAACTGTGTTCCTAGGAACCCTAGGATTATTTAGAGGTATTCCCCAGATAAAGCAGGGGAGATTCAGGCTTCTCATTCATTCTTTAACCAGAACAACTTCTCTATAATCTGTTACCTCTCTGTGCTCAGTGGAAGAAATCTTACCTGGAAAAATAGTTTTAAATGTTGTAAAAAGAAAACTATTTGGAAACTATCACTCCTGATGCTGTCACAGTGAAGGATGAGATCCAAAAGAAGCTATTTGAGGGTCTCCAGTTGCCAGTATGTCTGGTGTTTTAGGCTAACTTTTCTCTTAATGAGAAAGGATGCGGGTGCTCTCTGCACAGGATGCAAATGGGGTTGCTGTCAGGCGCCTCCAGCGTCCAGGGTTCCAGCCAGACGGGCTGACAGGCTGGTCACCCCTGATGGTTAATAATGCCACACTCCACTCTGGGCAGCTGCCTATTAGGAAGACAGCTGAGACCCATAGGGGAGGGAGAAATCAGTGTGTGACAGGCACTGCCTTGCTCAATGTAAAATAAACTTAAAGAGACCTGTGTTGTCTGAAAGCTGAGGAATGCAGCAGACAAATTTCTCTTTCGAAACATTTTCCAAGCAAGGATAGGCATCTCTATAGCGTGAGATCCTGCTTCAGCTCTCTGAGAAAACTACAGAAATATTACTGCACATTACACATGCTTTCCAGGAGAATGGCCTTTAGGAGATGGACCTCCTGAAAGGGAAGATACCCCATACGAAGATATGTTCCCCATATTCCCTTCACTCTGTGCTTATTTCTGCTGTTTCTCCTCACCTCTTCTTCTCTCCCTCTGCCTCCCATTTTTCTACTTCTTTTCTATCAATGCCTCCCAAATAACCAGCATCTGGCTTCCTACAACATGACAACTTTCCCTAACCAAAGGGAATACTCCTAACATTTGACGGCACAGGAATGGACCAATCAGAACAGATGCTGGCTACAGTGACCAGCTGCACAAAAAGGTGGGCTGAATCCATGTAAGTCTTGGCCCCAACACCAGAAGAAAGAGAAGCTGCAACCTAGTGGTTGGCTGTGCTAGCTTCACAGATTTCCAATCTCTACTACCAGCTTCTTTCTGTACAGCTTCAGATTACCTAGTTCAGAACCTGTCTCCTCTGTAGAATGGGCATAAAAGTTCCTACCCCTGAGGGGTAGATGAGCCAATGCAAATGAAACTAAAATGTAACCTCACTAGTGAGTGAATGTAAGCACTCACTAGATGTTTGTCAGCTGCTCTGTTGTTTATCATTTAGATTGCCTGAATGTCTATTTATTTTTTGTGTGTTTGTTTGTTTACTTTTGAGAGACAGAGCATGAGTCGGGGAGAGGCAGAGAGAAAGAGAGGGAGACACAGAATCCGAAGCAGGCTTCAAGTTCTGAGCTGTCAGCACAGCCCAGCGCGGGGCTCAAACCCACAAACCGTGAAATCATGACCTGAGCCCAAGTCAGATGTTTAACCATCTGAGCCACCCAGGTGCCCCATAGATTGCCTGAATGTTTTATGGGTCCCCAGTAAACAAGTGAAAAAAATAAGCCTTGTCGATTCTGGTCTTAGAAGAGGAGGAGATCTTCAGGCCCTGGGTGGATTGTGCAGGGGTTGAAATCAGAGTTGCTAAACTACAGGTGATAACAGTTGGGCTCCTGGGTTATCACCCAGAGACACAAGAGGGCTGAGGGCGCTTACTGGATTTTTATCACTTTAACAGCTTTTTAAAAAAAAAAAAAAAATGACTATCAATTTTAAATACAGATCATTTTGAAAATTTTATGAATCATTTTTATCAGAGCAAGGCTTAATTCATGAAAAAATGAAAACCTAGGCAATTGAAACCATTTACCTGTAATCCTGCTATCCACATGATGCTAATATAAGTAGCTAATATTTTAAGAAGAGCTTACTATATGCCAGCATTGTGCCAACTTCTCTATTATATTACCTATTTAATTCTTACAACTCTTTGATGTAGGTCGTGAGTCTTAAGAGTAGCTAAGTAATTTGCTCGAGGTCATCTGATCACACTGTTCTGAAGCGACGGCCACAGGATTTGAACCCAAGTCTGAATCAAAAGCTTATATGCTCAACTCCACGGAAGATTCCCTCTAGAAACAGACAGGTAGGTAGCTAGGTAGAGGGGCAGATGCAAGAAACTCTCACTAAAGTAAGTCTTACAAAGGTTTAATCAATATAAATACTTATATGTTAAAATATATTTGGTTCAGATACAAAAATCTTCAGTCCTATGAGCACTGAATTTCTCCAGTAAGATAATTTTGGTATGGGCAAATTTTACAAATCTCAAGCCCAAGTACTTTCCACATGGCCTCTCCAAAATAAGTAAACACTGTACAAAACAAACCCACAACCAAAACGCAGGGGTTTCTCAGAAAATAATAGGGCATTGCAGACCAAACATTTAAGAGAACTAGGAAAATCCTGAACTTGACAATACACATGGCAGGAGTTTCGGCACAAATAATTTAATCAGAAATAGCTTAAATGTCAAGAAGGGCCAACTCTTTTAATCCTTCAAATCGAATGCCTCTTATTTCATCAATTCCTATAACTGCAGAACCAGTGATATTCTATTTGGGACCCATTCTTCATCTCTCTCCTTGTGGGTGCTAGTGGTGGCCTTAAGGGAAAGCAAATAGATTCAAATCCCTCAGAAAACTTAACTGAAAGACTTTGGAAACAGCAACTACCCAGAAATTGACAGACTCAACTCCTCAAGAAGCATTAAATAGAGAGGAATTGGTGGAACAAGGCCATAATCCAATGTGAAAGGCCAGATCTGGCCATCAGACACTCAGGCATACACCACAAGGGCTCTACTCTACCCTGGCCTGAAGCTGGAACTTAAATAATCATAACCACTGGAAAAGAGCTCCTGAAACGTAACAGAGATCCAGCCTGTCACGTATCCACTACTCAGTTGATACAAAACACAAACGTCATCAGAGCCTGTATCCCCAATTCCCATCTCCTGGGAAATACCCCACAGTGGCCCCAATTCCTAAGGCACCCATAGCAAAGCAAGCCAACAACTCTCATTTCTCTAAAAAGGGTGGCAAGGGGGTCTCAACAACTCTTTGGAGATGGCAAGACTACCTTTCCACAGGTTTTCAATTTGGCAAATTTGAATTACTTGAAAACAAGGCCACTTTTGTCTTTTATTCTTCCTCTTTTACTCTCCTCAGTAAAGTTTTACAGTGTCCTTCACGTAATTAGCATTACTTCTTGCTAAATTGTTGCTGTTATTGTAAATGAGCCCTTTTCTCCCTCCCCCATTTTGCTGTATGGATTTTTCTACCCATTTTGATTTCATGTAATTCTCATTAGTTTAATAGTTCTCAGCTGATCTGTTGGGTTTTCCAGCTTAGCAATCACTTCACTCAAAAATGGTATCTTTATCTCCTTTTTTATGATTTATATGATGTCTGGTTTCTATTTCTTATCTTCCTGCATTAACTAAGGCAATCACTGCAAACTCAAGGACCCACAGGGCCAGGCAGGTAAGATAACCAAGTGAAGAGACCCAGCAGAGGACCTTGTGACCTAGACAATGAAGCCATGTGTCTAAAGGCAGGAGTTATCACTCTACTCTAGCCCTGTGTTACATTCAGGGCTACAGGTCTCATCTTGCCAGATTTTTCAGGAGAAACCAGAGATAAGGATTTCTGGTGAAACCTCCAGTTTCTTTAAATGTTCACAACTTTTCTTTTTAATTTTTAAACACAGGGCAGGCCAAAACACAGTGCCCGATGGTCAGATTCAGTCCAATGACCAAAACCTCCAGGTGAGATCTTCCAGGATTTAACAATTCCATTTAAATCATAACAGAAATGGACACCCTTATCTCAACGCTGACATTATCTAACATTGCACCACTGAAGAGGATGTTTGCTTCTCATGTGAGGTAAGGTTTCCATCATGTTAAGTCTCTGTGTAATGCTGGTTTACTAAAAACAGTTTATCAGCAATGAATTTTGAATTCTATTAAGATGATCTAGTTTTCTCCTTTGACCCTATGTGATTATTTATATCAATAAATTTCCTAAGATTGGAAAAGAAAGAAAAAATGCCTAAAATATACTGTGGGAGAATCCACTGTAATATGTGCTTTGAAAGAAAAAATGTAAACAGGGCTTTCTTAAAATTTTTTAACTCCTTGATTTTATTTTATTAGCTCAACCCTTAGTTGTGACTTGCTTTCTCACCCATATTCCAGCAACTTATGCAAGTCTGTCAAAACCCTAGTCATAAAACTGCCACTGACATCATCTGCTTCAAAAATTTATTCACAACTGGATCCATCATCAGCTCTGTCTACACAACCAGTTTCAAATTCCAAAGCAATTCCACACCACAATCTACATCTGTATTCCCAAATCTACTTTGATGCAGGCTCCCAAGTCCACTTTGATACAGTTCATTCTTTGGAAAGATGTTAGAATGGCACATTTTCTAGAAAAAGGTTTTGTTAGGGGGGAGGGGGTGGGAGAAGGCAACTTTAAATAAAAAAGATGTAACTGGCTCAAGACAGAAAAGACATTCAGTGCATGAATGTAAAAACATCACTAAACTTGGCTTACAAAATTGTTAATTATGTATTTGACAGTGAAATATCACAAACAGCTGGGACTAAGGAATACAAACTCACACAGGGAGTGGTTAGGAGTGGGAAAAATACATGGAGACTCAGACAAATGCCATCAAAGAGGGTGTTTAAACTCAACCTCTTCTACTGTAACAACTTTTACACCTGTGTAGCAGGTCGCCTACCTCAACCAAAATTCACAAGCCAACCTCCCAACTCCTATTCCTAGACCTGTAAGAGCAGCCCAGCTCTCTATTAAAAATCCTCCTCTCCCAATTAGAAAGTAGGGCCATATAGTGTGTGACCATCAGAGAGGAAGAGCCAGGCCAGAATCTAAAAATTGTGCAAACTGAGGCTGTAAAAAGAAAAATCATCACTTTGAGAAGTTTGGTCTTTTTTTTTCCCCCCAAAATATGTAAATAGTCACAATGCCTTGGGAGAGTGCTCCAGAGAACTCCCAGAGCCTGACAACCCATCTCCCCTCAAACACATGCTCAAGTGCTCACCACATCTTCTGCCAGGAATCCACTCTCCTGGGACTCCTCCCCCAACCCACAGGGAGGAGCCAAGGTCAGAAATACGCACATGGAGCTGTTCTGAAAATTCTCACCAGCAGAGTCCATGACAAGGCAAAGCCCAAACCAGACATCTTGGTGGGGGTAGGGGTGGGGGGGTGGAGGGACGGAAATGCTGCCTGATCCTCTGACACTAGGAAGAAAGAATCTTAGGAGAAAAATTTTTAAAAACCACTCTTTAGGGACCACTTCAGCAGTTCTATGCTGAAAGAGACACAAGCCCCTCCTGTATCTCCTATAAAGACAACATGGTGCCCTCCCCACAAGACACACCTGGTGGCAAAAAAGAAAATCTAATCTTTAAATTCCCAGGACTTTTTAACATTTGAGTGAGAGTCTGAAGGGTACAAGCTTAGAAAGTATAACATTTACAGAAATATTTTAATATTCTAATATATTTAACAGTATATTAGTAAAGCCTTCCCAAATAATTCAATATTGGCTAAAATGGTAAATTTCAAAGTCCAAAGGTTAGAACCTTCTAGGAACAACAACAACAACAACAAAAAGGTATCACACAATCTCTTCTTTTTGGATGGCATGGTAAAACATCCTTATTTGTCTTCATCCAAGTATTTTTAGAAAATGCTGACAACAACCAGATTGTGACTTAAGCTTCTCTGAAAAGAACCGACGACCAGTGGACAGCCCAATTCCTTCCCCTAATAATTTTCCCCAAAGATTTCCACATCTTGGACAAATATTAAGAGGTTGATATTCCCTCTGACTATAGATCATACTGTCTCTTAAGTGTAAGAGGCACTAGAGTAACTAACCTTCCTCAGGAAGGTACCAAGCTCACTCTTCCCAGGGATACTGACCACATTCTACTGTAATGTAGAAGAGCAGAAGTGTTAAGGGTGCTGATGGGCAGAAAAGGTCTTGGGATATTGGGAGCCAAGAAAATAACAAGGAGAAGGATCCACACAAGAACAAAATACATTATGGTGTTCATCACTGATTAAAAAACCAAACAAACTCCTCATCCCCAGCAGCCTAAGAGCAATGTTTCCAGATTCCAGAATAAGGGGAACCAGTTATGGGTGGGTCAGTAGAAACAGCCCTATCCTTCAGAAGACCATGGCAAAAGCCACATCAATGCGAGTTGTAGGAGATCACTCTATTTTGCAAAATATAAAACTGTTTCATTGCAAATCTATGGAAACAATGTCAAAGGGGCCAAGGGCTGTCACTTTGAGTCAAAGAAGGCCCATTTCAGTGTGGCGCTGATGGCCAGCGATGTCAAAGTGAATTACACCCCCAGTTGCTGAGAGAGAAATCAAAGTCAGGAGAGAAATGTTCAGCTGGAGACACACCCACAGGAGTTCTGAAAGCCAGCACTCCTTCCAAGCCATGCTAATCTATCACAGGCTCAAACAAAGGATGTGTTCTTTCCCATCAAGAAATGGAAAAGACTGATGATGGGACAGTCTGAAGAGAGTGTTAGTGAACTCTTCTGAGGCCAACACTCCACTCTGGCCTCCATATGGGGGTGAGAGGGAGAGGAAGCCACAAGGCTCACTGCCTGGTGGAACGTGAACATAAAAAGGGGAGTAGTGAGCAGAAACTGAAAGGGATGGATGCCCAAAGAAAGAAATGGAGTTCCTGTTCTATTTTGTACTGAGTGGTACACAAAGGATGCACGACATGATTAAGAGGTTATGAGATCTTGGGCATGTCACAAACTCTCTGGGCCACAGCTCAATTATATAGCCAATGAGAAGATTCTACAGGTACATGTCATGGCTGGAAATTTCTTCTCTAAGGAGTGGTCAGAAGGAAGATCAAAAGGTACAAATGAGTTTGGACCCAGTTCTGAAGTGGGAGAAGAAAGAGATATTATACAGATTTCAAGTAACTAACAATCCCTTATACATCCATAGTTATGAACCAGACATGAATGACTGGGACCCTATGTATGCAGATTATACTGATATCTACCAAGGCAAATCTAGGGGTGAACTTCTAAAGGGGAAAGCAGCAAGAGCCTCAAGCTGCTTGATGTAGACCCAATAGTTACTTAAATTCTTGGAATCAAGAGTTTGAAAATCTAAATGGTCATGTCTTTATTCAGCCTATGGGTGGACAAGGAGTGGTAAGTGAATGCCCATAATTTAAGAGCAAAAGGAAAAGAAAGACTATCAATCATTAAATATCTTCTGGGTGCTAACCACTGCTGTAGGTGTGTGTGTTTATGAAATTTCATTGAATCCTACTAATTACACATTTTACAAAAAAACAAACTAAGGCTCAAATTGAGATTATAAAATTTTTAAAGTACATTCATCAACAGTCATAACTGCTGGAAGTGACAGAGATTAAGCCACTGAGAGCCACTTAGACGACTTCTTCTTTAGAGTCTAAAGAATTTTTTGGAAATTCAGCATTAGTGGGCCCTGGAGATCTCAGTTTGGGGAAATCCCTAGCCACTGCAAGATAACTATCCATGTTATCCTCACTTTCCAGAAACTCAATGATAGAGAAGACATCTTGGTTCTTCCATCATTCCCAAAAACCAAAGAAGTAAGATCTGCTCCTTAAATCCTGGTCATCCTTAAAAGAGTAGGGAGAGGAAAGGATTCCCCCTACCCTCACCAACAATCCCACCATTCACAAATACACATGCCTGTGTGCAATGCAACAGAACCAGTGGGTTCCACCTTAATGACGAGCCAGAAAATGGCCAGCCCAGTCAAGAGGAAATGCAGCAGAAGGGGCTAGGAGTCTGCCAACCCCACAAAAAGGGATCATCCTGGGCCCAGTCCTTCCACCAGCCATCAGGCAACTTTTAACTTGGAACATAAAAATGAAAAAGTGCCTTTGTTTAAAACCCTCCTGAAGTTTCTGCTCACAATGATTTATGTAAATAAAATGTTAAATTAAAATGTAGGTGTTAATCAAATTACATATATGATGGAATGGCTGTTCTTTTTAAAACTGATCTGCAATAAATTTTCTAAATTCTGATTGCAGGTGATTCAGGCCTTGAAAGCTTTGCCAACAATAGCCAGCAGAGGTCTATTACTGAAGTGGTATTAATATAGCTATCATCACCAATTCAAAGCAGATAATAAAGGACTGACACATTTATTATCATTATTAATTAACAGTTTTCTGAGATGGAATTAAATCAATATGCTGCTCTGATATCATTTTAACTAGTTATGCAAATCAAACATTTAGAGCCCATGAACAGATATAAATGCCATTCAAAATTCACTTCACACTTATTACTGTAATATCAGAACTTTCAGGCTTTGCTAGTAAAAAAAAAAAAAAAAAAAGACTTAATGCTCATTTAATTACACTCAGACATAAAGCTTATGGAATGAAAGTTGAAATAGCTGATTAGTTAGGAAGTCGTAGTAAGGCTATAACACTCGGGATAGACAATGAGATAATAATGTGAAAACGTGGGGCCCTGCACAGAGTGGTTCTGGCAGATCCTATTAAAAAGAACAATGACATGTGTGGGAGAATATGTTTTAAAATTACAAAGTTGAAGACCCTTTCTTAAGTCCAAAAAGACAAATGGGAGGAAGAGGAGAGAAAGGAAGAGGAAAAAGAGAAAAAGGTTGGGTTGGGGGGAAACCTAAAACTAGTCATTTGTAATACAGAAAACTGCCAGGTTCAATTGCCCAACATTTCTTCCTAACTAGACAATGATACTGATGATGACTTGCGAAGTTCTTTCCATGCAGAATGCTAACTGTACCTCCCAGCTTTTCTTATCTGATGAGCAGAGGGCTCTCTCCACACCCAGCACAGCTATCTAGAGAGTCACAGTGAGTCAGAGTTCTCTGCTTCTGGGTCCCACAAGGACAAGATAAGATGCAGAAGATCTGACACTTAGCAATTTGGGTTACTCATTCGCAAAAGCACCTAAGCCCCTGAAGATGGGCTGCCCTAAAACTACCCCCAGACGACTGGAACAGCGTTCAATTCTAGCTTTGTGGACAACGAAGAGGCTGCTCACTGGGGGGTAGAATGTAGTGATGCCAAGAAGCAGTGTGTGGGACTGAATGACTTTCCCAGATCCCCCCCAGCCTACATGTCCTGAGCACTACTCAGGTGGCCTTCTGGAAACTAGCTGGCATATCCACTGTCAGCACCACCATAAAGAGGCAGCCATTCTGATGGGCCAGTGCTCTGAGGTCAGGTCAGAGACAAACTTAAGGCCCAGAAAAGAGCAGCCAGAGACTTTGAGTACTGCCTGGGTCATGACTTTGGCTTACAGCCAGGAGTTTAGGCTTAGAGCATTTTTATGAAAATATGCAATTGTTTCTATAGTATAAGGTGGTCTGGGCAATACCTCACTCTTCTGTTTTCTCCAAATCCTATTTCCATCTTCATATGGAGGAGTACATTGGATTTTCAGTGTGATCCATCTCACAGCCAGAAAATGAATAGTACATATACCAATAGTAAATGTAGTGCCAGGGTTCTGCTGTGACCCAAAAGGAACAATATAAAAAGAGAATGAAATGTTATGATCCTTTTCGCACCTTTTACCCCCGTACTTATTAGTCTCTTAACATTCTTCATGTGTTTCTTAGCGATCTAAAGCTCAAGTCACACACTAGTATCCATTGTTGTTTTGCCATTTTCATTGGAATTTTAAAAATTCTCCCCCTAAAATTGTTGTGACTAAAAGTTAAAACTTCACGCACTAGCCTTCTTCTCTGGCAGAGGAGAAATGCACCCATCAGTAGGAGTAGCGGCGGGCACAGGGCAATGCACTGGAAAAAGACTGGAAGGTGTACGAGAAAATACCTAACAGCAGGGGTGCCTGGGTGGCTCAGTCAGTTAAATGTCCAACTTTGGCTCAGGTCATGATCTCACAGCTCCTCGGGCTCTGTGCTGACATCTGAGAGCCTGGAGCCTGCTTCGGATTCTATGTCTCCCTCCCTCTCTGCCCCTCCCCTGCTCATGATCTGTCTCTGTCTCTCAAAAATAAATAATGTTAAAAATTTTTTTAAAAAAGAAAATACCTAACAGGAGTCCACTCAGAGTAATCCAATAATGGGTGATACTTTGTCATCTACTTTGCGCTTTCATCTATTTTCCAAATCTTAACTATGTCCATTCATCCCATGAATATTTACAGAGGGCCAGCCACTGGACAGGTGCTGTATAGGATGTGGGAAACTCAATGGAGAGGAGAAAGGGACAGTCGAGATCAACTGGTTCTCCTGCCACAGACTGGTTGAGGCTTGTCTGTGCACAGGCAAGGAGGCAGGTGGGCGGCAAGTGAGACCCTCACCTCCTCTTTAAGCTGCCCACGGAAAATACAAGTATACCACATACTAGAGAAAGACACAAGATTTCTCTAAATTTCCCCTCTAAGGTTATTCTGAGAGTTGGAACTTGCAAAGGAAAAGAATGGGAGAAGATGGGAGAGAGAAGAGCAACTATTGAAGTCTCTCACATAAAGTGGAGGGAGCAGAAATAGGTGTTATTTTTTAAGCCTAGAAAAAGAAATTAAGCTATGGCAAGAAATCTACAAGTTAAAGAGAAGTTTTCAGAAGATGAACGAAGTGGGGTATTCCCTCGGTAAGTAACCAAGGGAGATTAAAACTACTTTTTTAAAGTACGCCTTCCCAACTGCTTCCAACCCCACCCTATCCTGATCGATTGCAATCCAGGCTGAAGCCAGGAGGAAACCTCCTCCCAGGATGCAGTGCAGGATGTTTGTTAAAAACACAGACTCCCCTACCAGTTACACAAGTTGCCTAAACTCTCTGTGCCTCAGTTTCCTCATCTTTAAAATGAGAATAATAGTCCTGTCTCAGAGGTTTGCTACCAGGATTAAATACAGTTGGTACATGTAAAGGCTCAGAACAGTGCCCATGATATGGCAAGCACTCAACAAACCAGTAACAGCATCATTGTCAGCATCCTGGCCGTCTCAGAAAGATCCATTCCACTCAAGCTTTACCCCACAACAACCCCACCATCACTGGAGTGCCCAAGGTTCGCAAAGCTTCCAGGGCTGAGAGTAGGTACATAATCTTCACACAGGATTATCCAGACCAAACCCACAAACATGCAAACTTTCCATGAATAAGATCACTTGAAAGCAATTTTGAGGACTTGGTCCTTTGATGCTTTACATAACCAATTTATGATAATGGAGCACTGTTTTTTCTTCTGGGCCACCACCAGCCCTGGATTGTTATTAGGGATGCCTTGGTTAGGAAGCTGCAATATGATCCTCTGACTAGAAATACTGGCATAATTTATTGCATTATTACTCCTCTGAACTGAAAGCAATTAATTACCTGGAGCAGGATGCACAAGTGAAAATTTATCAGAGGGAAGTGATGAAAAATGTGCCCACTGCTTTAAAATAATAGGTGCTTAATGGTTTTTTTGTTTGCTGGCTAATCTCAGGCATCTTATAAGCAACTCCAGCTCAGTTATCAGTTGTGAATTCTGCCCCTGCCCCCTCCTTTTTTGCCCCCTTATATCATTCTATCATCCCATATCTTCCCTTGAGGACAGGAAGAAACATTTAAGATGTTCACTTAAAAGCAGAAGGGAGACGCCATTCCTCTTCTGCATGGTACAGTTATTAATATAACATAGAAACACTTGATAAAATATATTTGTATGTTTATCGCCCATGTTGGTAGCACAAATATATCTGCCTGACTGATGTCTCTTTCTCTCTATCAGAGCATTTACTTTGAAACTTATAAAACACAGAGTGGATGAGAAGACATTCTGTGGGACATCTGTTCGTTAAGTATGGTCTCCAACACCTCATAAGTGACTTTCATGTAACCTGCACCTCAAAATCCTCAAATACGGTCTCTAAGAATGTTTTCCATCCAGCGCTTCTCTCGTCTTTCTCCTATTACCATCATCGACTGAGATCCAGAAAGAGAAAGGAAACACAGCCAATAATGCATTATTGTATTATTTATAAATTTCATGCACATGTGAAAGATAGGAATAGGGCTAAATTCATCATATTTGTTCCTACATTTCAGAATTATTCACATCTGTATGATTCTGTAATTGTTTCTTCTATAAAGTTATTGGAGTAATTTTGCTCCGTATATTCCCGATCAATCCCCCCTCTCAAGGGCACAGTTGAAAAGTGATATTTGAAAACGGCCTCTGATAGATTGCATGGTTAGTCAGCAGCAGAGACAAACAACCTAATCCAGCACAAATTAGTTCAGCTGCCAGCAATAGTTTTATACAAAGATGTAAATTATGTTGTCAAAATCGGTTGCTTTCTAGCTTGCTGCTCAGCTAACAAGAAACCACTTTGGCTGATAAAGATGAACACTAAGCTTCCCTCTCTTACAAATTTGCAAATCTGCCATTTCAGCATTCTGTTAGCCACAAACAAACAGCCAGCTATAATTGCTTCTTTTCTTCCACGGTGGTATTTTTCCCCCTCGGGCTGTTCCTTCCAGGCTGCTCTTGAAAATAACAACAACAACAACAAAGCCCAAAAGCACCACAACAATAAACACCAGCAGCCCTCAGACAAGAATTTAGGGAAAAGCTGGCTGTGCACCCATCCCTCCCTGGCATCACCTCCCTCCCCACAGAGCCACCAGCCTGGCCCATTCACCCTCCGCGCTCTCGCTGCATGCAGACCCTGACAACCTCACTCCCCACTACTGCTATCTAACGGACTGTGAGGGCAGGGAAAATTCTTGGCTTAAATGGAAATGGAAATATTCTTACAGCTTTGAACAAGGATTGTCTTTGACAGTAGCCCATCCATTCTTCTTTATTTTACAAGCTCCCGTTGTGGGGAACGGAGGGAGCGGAGCACACTTTAAAGGGGCCTAAGCAGAAAGCCTTACCAGGCTGCCTGTTAAATTGGAATCAGATAGATCTTATGCTGGACTGAAAATAATAATGCATTATAACAGTAATTATATCCAGCATAAGTCAAATAAATAAATTATAAATTACAATTACCCTTTAAAGTTGCTAGTCTCACTGTTTGCTTTACAATTAACTGCAGGTGCTCCTGCATGTTTTATTATGGCCCCAAAGTTATATATTTGAAAGAATGGTACAGATGATTCCTGTTTATTTGTTAAATTAAAGCATTGTTGGTAAAATTACGGCTTAATTAATATTATGGGTACTGTATAACAAAATAGTTTACCTTGTACATAATTTATTTCCACATGCATATCTCAGCACAGACCCATTACAGCTCTAAGGCAGCTAAAATAAAATATTCCTCCTTTGCTGGCATTTTTCTAAATAGCAGTTCACTAAATCAATATTATTCACTTGGTATTTTTAAAAGCAGTGTATCTTAATAATTACACAGCATTAGAGTAGGCAATAATTTTACTTGCTAAGCATATTAAATTTAGCAAACCATCAGTCAAATAGTTTGTTCTTCCTCAGAATGGGTAAGCAGTGAGTGAGTTTGGAATCATGTTCCTTTGGTATAAATGTCACATAGAGTTTAAGAATGAGTCTGTGACTCCCTAAGCCACCCTGGTACTATATATCTTTATTAGTTTCAGTGGTCAGTGCAGTGACCAGTTGTTTATTCTCATTACTCAAGACAAGGTGAGGCACTTGGTAGTGGCTGCAATCAGAGCTAAAAACATATGACTTTGCAAAAAGTAAGAACTGTAGACAAGACTACATGCACAATGGCTGCATGCCTGCTTATAATAGGCGGTCGACGGGAAGGAAAGGTGGTAATTAAACCCAACACACACTATTTTTGTGTGCCCGAGCATTTGACGTGTCTTGACCCTCCTATCTTTGGAATATCTTCCATCTTGCAAATACAATGAATTAGTAAAACCATCAATTTCATATCTATCTTGTCTTTGTTCATGTCTGAGTTTATTCTTTCACAAGCTTACACAAAACACTTTATGTTCTCTCTTCCTATGCCACCACCCCTGAAGAAAACCCCCCAATAAAAAAAAAAATCAAACTCCATTCTCTCTTTCTCTCTCTCTCTCTCTCTCTCTCTCACACACACACACACACACAGTTTTCAGAAAATCAATCCATTCAATGTGCAAAACCAAAGGAGACAAATTTTGCCTGAGCTGTAGGCAATTGCCAGCACTATCAAGTCAACATTTTATTGATGTTGTGGCCCCTGGATTATGTGTTTTAGGTAAATGGCCAAAAACACTTTATAGTCATGGAGGAAAGAAGCAGAGAGAGGTAGAAATCAGCAACCAGAGCCAGGAAATGGCCTCTAGATCTTCAAAGAAGAACAGTAGCCCACCCCTTCTTTGTCTTCCTCATCCTTTCTTTGTATTCAGAGGCAGCCCAGACTTTTCCTTCCAGGGTTCCCAGCAGAGGCCAAACAGGAATCAGGCACCAGCAGAACCTCAGAGAAGCCTCTCCCTTAGTCTACTATGGCCACAATTCTAAGCTACACACATATATGGTTCCAGACAGCTTATAAACCTCAGAGAAATGCCTGGATGGCATTCTGTGAGTCAACACAGTACTTCACTCAGCTTCCTCTTCTGGAGCAGCAATAAGTTGGCTTCTACCACGGGGATAGGGCAGTTGTCTGGGTGCTTACTCAATGACTACCAAGGTACTTACCAACAAACAGCAGGCAGAGCAGCTAATACAGAAACAAGGAAGGGATGCTCTCCTGGGATCCTCTACAGGGGAGGGAGGACAAATCATTCAGTCCAATCTACCAACAAAACAGTTTCTCAACATCCACACTGCACTAAACCCTATGGAGAAAGAAGTATAAGATGTGACACACACCTATGAAAAAGGAAAACTGGGGCGCCTGGGTGGCTTAGTCGGTTAAGCGTCCGACTTTCACTTAGGTCATGATCTCGCGGTTCGTGGGTTCGAGCCCCGCGTCGGGCTCTGTGCTGACAGCTAGCTCAGAGCCTGGAGCCTGTTTCAGAGTCTGTATCTCCCTCTCTCTGACCCTCCCCTGCTCACGCGGTCTCTCTCTCTCTCTCTCCTAGAAATAAATAAAAAATATTTTTTAAAAAATTAATGATAAAGGAAAACCACAAAGTTCAAAGTTATAGTTCAAAATAGCAGATGAGACACCACCAAGTCCTAAGGATTAACTGCCAAATGAAATATTCACCCAGTAATTCCTATAGAAGTAACTCACAGTCACTAAACAAGGTGCTTAAGGAAGGAATTGCAAAGGGGTATGATTTGAAGTAGGTCTTAAAAAGCAATTTAAAAAAAAAAAAAAGGATTCAAACTGTGCATAAAGAAAAAGTACATTCAAGGTGGGTAAGACTTTGTGTACCTAAGACTAAAAATGGGGGTTGCAAGGCATGAGACACCAAGAACCACTTCTGCCCACCTGGGATCAAGCACAAGGATACATGGAAGTGGACCCCCCTGCATTATTGCTTTAGAAGGCCAACACCCAGCCAAAATCCACACCAGGAAATAAAATCAGTGAACTCCTCAACCTGAGATCCATTTACAAGTAGATTCTCAATGAGATAGGTTTTAAAGGAGATATTCAGCCTATATTAAGAATCTTAAGTGCAAGTGAGTTTAGTTTTTACTTTTGTGCCTGAATTGTACGTCAACAGGCCCAGCTCATTAAATAGTCTCCATTCCTGGTACTTGTAATTCAAACTGAAGTGGAACCAAAGAATGACAGGAGCAGGCACAATATGTAAACACACAATTCCATCAAGGGGGCAGGCAACATGCACTCTTGGACTTTGCCCTCAAACACTCCTAGAAGGGCTTGTTCTGGATGTGCTGGCCCAGGACTCTTACATCAGCTGCCATGGGAGCATATCCAGAAGCCAAGATGAATATAGATAATACTACACAGCAGCTAGGCTGAGCTGATGTTATTAAAGTAGAACAAAATAAAGAGAAGGAAAAGCATATAAAATTATTGAATACGCTCTGCTGGGCATTGGGACATATGCTGCTTAATTCACAGACCAGGACACCGGTCCTCAGGTTAAGCAACTTGCATACACATGAGGTCACACAACGCTTATGTTTGCGGAGACCATCGTGAACCCAGATCTACCTAACTCTGAAGCAGACACTGCCTTCCCCAGCCTTTACCTCAGGGAGAGTTGCTGTCTGACAGGGAGCCAGGGCACACGATCATCTTCAGAAGAGGTAGACTGGGATGCTGAAGAAAGGTAGAAATAAAGGTAAGATGATGAGGTAGAAACAAAAATTGGGAGAGGAACATAAAGACATGGATATTTTTCTCTCAGTCACAGCCAAGGAACAGAAAAGTCTTTGAGGCTTTGCATTTTCACATCTCATCACAGAGCATGTATCCCATAAAACAGCAATTAACTGCAACTTTTGGTACTGATTAAAACCAGCAACAAGCACTGCAATCCCACTTGTCGGCCACAAACCAAGGGTACTTCCCCAGTACCTGCAGGTAGCTTCCCTTCAAGAGTATCCAGGAGACACACACAGAGCTCTCTGCATCAACAGGACAGCAGGATTGGAGACAGATACAGAGACAGATAAATAATATGGTAACAGTGACTACATAAAGATGGGAGCTTATGGTGGAAAGAAGGGAAAATAAAGGAGATTTAAAGAGAATCGATCTTGCAAGCAAATTTTTCCATCATTTCACAGGGTTATCTCGTAACGAATAGCATTTTCATAAGTTGAAAATTACTTGCCATGGAAAGAAAAGGCTAAGTTAGAGTCAAGACAGACTCGGGAAATGTTGGACAATACAGCAGGTGAATTGCATTATAAGACAGTAATACAAGAGCAGCCACAAGTCAATCCATGATTAATTCCCAAAGAATATCCCTTAGATGAATACAGTGTGTTGTTATTCACAAACCTCCTCTACATTCATCATCTCCTCTGATCTTCCTAGGAGATGGAGAAGGTTGTTTATTCTCAATATTCTGGTCTTCGAGCAGAGGAGATGGAGGCCCAGTGAAGGTGACTTGCCCAAGGTCAAGATCTTTGGTAGCACAGGTGTTTTAATATTTACTCCATCCTGCTACCTTCTCCTCTAGGGGAACCAAAGTCCAGACATGGACAGACAGTGGTGCAACTGAGACAACAGTTGACCTAAGCATTGTGCCAGACTAAGGAGAAGGGAATCCATGCAGTGACTCAGGGAGATGGAACAGAGTAAAGGAAGATAGGAAAGAACAAGACCTACTTGTGAGGTGGTAAGATTGGTTTGGCTGGAGCAGAGGGTATAGACACAAAAGTAGCAGGAGAGAGTCCAGAGAGAATAGACGGAGCACAGCGGTGAATGCCAAGCTGATGACTACACTTGGTTCTCTAAATCAGTGGGAGCCAATGAATATGACTCTGAGAAGGAGACTGGCATGATAAAAGCAGTGTACTAGATGAAAGAAATTACTTAACTAGAGGGTGGATTTAATGCTACCACCTAACATAGAAGGGGATACTTAAACATACTGAACTGGCCAAATTTTCCTGGTGAGAGGGAGACACAGGCTGCCAACTTGCTATGATACTGCCACCAGGTACCCTGAACCAGCCCTTTGCTAAATGATACAGGCTCACTCTTTCCACTTAGAGGTGCTGCCAGGGAGAACCATGAAAGCCTTCCCCACCTGACCTTAGGCTGTCGCTTGGCTTCCCCAGGCTACTCCCCACTATGCTGTCCATCCAGAACTGTCCAGTATCAGGATCTTATCTGGATGCCGCTCGATATTGTAATGCACATGCCTTGGAGGTGATACTTCTAATCTGATAAGGAGACTCAAGCCAAGGCTGCAATGGCTGTTGAAGCTAATAGTGTGTATTTCACACATATGTACTTTCCTCAGGGACTGTCGGCTCCTTAACCCAGCAGTTCCCAAATACTGGGAAAGGCCCGGTTCATCCCCAGCTCCCATCCTCAGAGTCTGTTCAGTAGATCTGCCATAGGGTCCAGGTATCTGCATTTTTTAAATGATCAGGTGACTCTGATGCTCCAACAGATATGAAACCACTGAAACTCCAGAGAACAGGAAGTTGTGACACCCTGGCAGAGAGAATATGGTGATATATTCCATCCTTTCTAAATGTCTTCAAATGAAACCATGTAAGAATGCTCTACAGAGCCCCAGCACCATGTCTTAGACATTCAGATTTCCCCGATGTCTAGAATCATGCTGTGAAGTTATCAGATTCATATATATATATACAGCCGTCTTCATAAAGATCTCAGTAAATCAGAATGTGAGATCATTCAGATACAGCCCCACTAAAATTAACTTTGCTCTATTGGAGAGGAATTAAACTTAGTAAAAATGATGATGAAGAATGTTTAAACTTTTTTTTTTTTAAGTAGGCTTCATGCCCAGCATGGAGCCCAACAAGGGGCTTGAATTCATGACCCCAAGATCATGAGCCAGATCTTGGTCTCTTAAGCTGAGACCAAGTGCCAGATGCTCAACCGACTGAGCCATCCAAGCTCCCCAATAATGTTTAAAACTTTAAGATAATAGTGTGGGTGTATACACATTATGCATTGTAATGCATAAACTACCATTTAACTCATAGACCCTGATCATCGGATCTGGATTACACTTGGTCATCTGATACTGTACCATAATTTTAGCCCTATCTCCACAACAGTAGCACTAATACAGACTTTAGATTTTTCTCTAAATTACTCACTTTTCTGCTAATTCAGAAACTAAAATATGGAAATTGTAATGGTCATAAACACTTATTAAATTTGTTAAAGTCCATTCCATGTACCACCTAAAATTATATCCTGTACCACCCATGACCCAACACTTTGGTAAACACTGATCTAGAACCAATGTCTCATTCGACAGAAGAAAAAACTGGCATTCAAGTTAGAGAGGTCCTAAGTAAAAGAAGCATAACCCTGGTCTCCTGATTTTTTGCTCATAAATGCTTTTTTCCTCTACTATGAATATATATCTAATGCATTAAAAGCAAAACACTACCATATTGCCATTAAATTAAGTACCCAAAGTATTTCCACTCAGCAATATTTAAGGATCCTAGTTCAAACAATCTTGTTCATTTTTAAAAGTAATGGGTTTTTTCTTTTTAAAAACATTTGTCATACAAACTTTTCATTAATTCTACTTCTCCTTGTACCAACGATTTGCTATTTTCACAGCGCATTTCATAAAATTAGACTTAAAAATCACACTTGTATGCTCTTAGAGGTTGGCCTTCATGTTTTACAAAATGCATATTTTTAAAGATATTAATGTATTAAGCAACATCCTACATAGGACTCAGTTATGATTTGCCACTAACAGCCAGAAAGTCAATATAGTCTGCAGGGTCAAGTCTTGAGCTTGCAGAGATGAAGCAAAGGGCAAGGGCCATCCCTTGTCAACCACCAGGATTCACCCAAGTGGACTGAGTGGCATCAACTGACCATAAGCCATGGCAACTCCTGAAGATCTTGCTAAACAATTATGGAATCCCCAAGACATGGTCAAGGCTTGGTCAACACGTAACCATACCTCCCCAGTAGCAGACTCCTCTTCCCCAGCGACTGAGCACAGATGCTCTAGTACCTGCACATTTCTCCTATCAGGCTGTATCCTCAGGTAATAAATGTAGCTCATAACTCAACAAAAGGAAAAGCCCCACAAACATCCACAGAACCTCCTTGTCAATTAAATGGTCTATCATGAGTAACACAGCTATGACTCAGTGAATACATCCCAATTCTGTGCCCTATGCCACATTGCCAGATAAATGAATAAAACACAGGGACTGGAGATTAACAGGTATTGAAAGTTTGGGGTTATGTCCCCACCACCACTGCTGCTGCTACCGCCAACTTCTAGGGAGAGAAAAGGCAGCTGGATCGGGGTAGGAATGGAAGGAAGGCTGGAGAGGAGGGACACTCTAGGAGGCAGAATGAGGAAGGAGGGAAAAAAAAAAGTACTGGGATTTCTTTCTTCCCTTTTTCCCCTAGTCTGTGGCATGAAAAAACAATGGCTTTTCTGAGGCACAGTGCAGACAAGGCAGCTCTGAAAACTAATGGCCGTGATTAATGACAATGGGCTGGAGGAGAGTAGGGACACAGCCGCCACATACATCATCCCTTCCCGTCAGTCTCTGCTCCTCCCTGCCCCTCTTCCTCCTACCAGCAAGACATTATAAAAACGTCTTATCTGTTCTGGACGCCTATTTTAAAGCTGAAACCGAAGCTATACCCCCACCCAAAAGAAAAACAAAGAGTGAGAAAGAACAGCCAGAAAGGAATGACACTAGAAGGGGTAAAAGAGGGAAGAGGGAGAGAGAAAGCGAGAGGGAGAGAGACAAAGAGGTGATAGGGTGAACAAGAAAATGGCATGTAAAATAACTATAAGATATTCCAGGGGAAAATGTGCAGGCTGTAATCATTCAAGATTTCAGCAACTTGACTCCTCACATGCTGAAGCCACATTTTCAAGGTCTTATCTGCCATATGGTTCCCTGTTTGGATGATTTATTAGGTGTAGAAAGCACACTGATAAATTTTACTGCATTTCCCTGAATAGGCAACCTATGGTGTCAATAACAAAGCTCAGGCGACTTTAATGAAAACTGCAAGCACCAAAGGGTAACCATTTATTTATGAGTCGCTATAGTATTACTAGGACAAAATTTATCTTCCCTTCTCACGCACTCTGTAGAAACCAAATCTGGTCAAAGTAACAGAGATCACATCCATATGTCAGTGGTTTGCTAACATCTCTCCTGCATGAAACGCTGGCTGTTGCTCTGGAGAAATTGCTTGGTGCTTTCAAGTGACCCATTTTGCATAAGAAATCTTGTTTTTATGAAAGAACAAGGCAAAACCTGAAGAACTCTGCAAACACTATACCCTTAGCAATCACACTTAAAGGCAACTGTGGAATCCTCACATTGTTCTTTACCCAGAAAATGGGACGGCTGCCCCAGGGGTAGGGCTGAAAAGAGAGAGGAGGTTTGCAGATGAGGAGCAAAGAAATGTAGACAGAGTCCAATCCATAAATATTTTAAATTTCCCATATAACATCATTCCCCTCTATCCACTCTGGGTCTTGGGACACCAGTCATGAAGTAAGTCAACATCTACATTCTTCACTCATTGCATGGTTTCCCTGTCCCTCATTGCCCCCAAACGCCTCTCTTCTTAGCTAGTGGCTATCTGCAAGTCTGATATATGTGTTATTTTTATAACAGAGAAATAATCCAACTTCTGAAAACTCTGAAGACAGCAAAAACGAATGACCAAACTCAGAAGGGAAAAAAATTACAGAAGAGGGGAGGAGGAAAGCCAGATAGCGCTCTCTTAATGTTTAATCCTGAGCCACAGTTAACTGCTGTAACAAAATATTTGGCCAGATACTCAAGTCTACAGTTTTCCTCACTTGTGTAACATGCCTGTCCTGAGTGCAGACAGCCTTGCCCAGGAATGTCAGAAGAAGGAAGGGTAAAGAAGCTCAACCACAATAGCATACATTTGAGTAATGCCCTTAGTGCACTAACCCAACAAAAGCAAAGTGAAAAGCCCAGGCCGAGGCTCTGACCTTAGCAAATCTCAGCCTCCATTTCTTTCTCACCAAAGCTAACAGACTGAAAATTTCCTCCACTAGATGACTTTACCCAGGTTTATTGTTATTTTGTACTTTAAAAACTTTTATATAGCTTATTCCTTGTTCTCCAACAGTGTGTCCTCCAGTACCTCCACAGTGGCAGGGCATGAAAATTCATCCTTATCTTTTCTCGACCATGCTAAGGTCTCACTCTACATCCACTGCTTCAAACCAACAGCAACAACAGTAAATAAATAAGCCAACTCCTTGGACATCCGAAAAAAAATAATCAACATTTTAGATAGAAATCTTTTTCACATCACACATAATAAACAATTAGAAGTCATCTTAATCAGTTCAATTACTGCCATCACTGCTTTTAAAATCTCCTTAGTAAAATGGCATCAATTAAAGTTTAATGCCTTATAAAATATCATTCCAGTATTATAGTAGAATTAAGAGGGAATGGGTACTGCTCGGGCTCTGGCCATATTTTTAGAGTTTCTGAACCAGAGAGATTTACAAGAATATTCATTATTGCCTAGATTGCTTTCAATTCAGCCACGACTTTATTAAAAGAGGTAGGGGCAAGGGCCCAACACGGTTCAGAGAACACTCAACCAGCTGCATTTTCAGTTTGCAAAATATTTCCACTAGTTTTCAGAGGCATCAGCATAAGTAAAACCTTCCACTTATTTTTCTACATGCTATCCCTCTTTGTTTTTAACCCCCTGAGTATTTCCAACGGAAATCTAATCGACATAAGTCATTTGCACTTAGCTTGCACCAAATGACATTTGAACGAGTTATGTGCGCTCTTAGAAGCCCCATCAACCTTTTCTGGTGGCCCGAAAGCTTTTCAATTCTTAGGAAGCCCCAGTCTGAGGAGAATGAACAAATGTGAACCTTAAAGCAGCAAAGGGAACTCGGGAATAGGAGAAAGGGGCTAGAAGAATAGAAATGGGTAATAGGGAAGACACCCAGCCAGGAGCTCCACAGAAGAGGAAATCTCCTTTTGACGGCCTGATTAAAAGAGTTGTTCAGGGGCACCTGGGTGGCTTAGTCGGTTAAGCATCCGACTTTCGCTTAGGTCATGATCTCGCAGTCATGGGTTCGAGCCCCGCATCGGGCTCTGTGCTGGCTGCCAGCTCGGAGCCTGGAGCCAATTTCAGAGTCTGTATCTCCCTCTCTCTCTGACCCTCCCCTGCTCATGCTGTCTCTCTCTCTCTCTCTCTCTCTCCCCCCTTGAATAAAAAAATATTTAAAAAAAAAAAAAAAAAGAGTTGTTCAGGTTGGTCACTATATAATCATATGTGCCCAAGGAAATAGACAGGGACTAAAATCTATACTATGCTCCACATGCCAAGCTCACGTTCTCACCAGGAATGGCATCTAACCAAAGAAAGGGGGGTGTCTTTCTATTTCCCCCAAAGATACCATATGGACTGGTTAAGAAAACCAAGTAACTGCACAGGAAAGGAAGCCATAACAAAATGAAAAGGCAATCTACCAAATGAGAGAAGAAATTTGAAAACAATCTATCTGATACAGGGCTGATATCCAAAATTTTTTTTTTTAAACTTCTACAACGCCAAAAACTTTTCAATTAAAAAACGGGCAGAGGACCTGAATAGGCATTTCCCCAAAGACGACATACAGATGGCCAAGAGACACATGAAAAGACGTTCAACATCACTAATCATCAGAGAAGTGCAAATCAAAACCACAAGCTGATTACCTCACACCAGTCAGAATGGCTAGTATCAGAAAGACAAGACATAACAAATGTTGGGAGGATGTGGAGAAAAAGAAACTCTTGGGTGCTATTGGTGAGATTATAAATTGGTGCAACCATTATGGAAAACTGTACGGAGTTTCCTCAAAAAATTAAAAAGAGCAATCATATGATCCAGTAATTCCACTACTGGATATTTACCCAAAGAAAATGAAAACACCAGTTCAAAAAGATATATGCACCCTTGTTTTTACTGCAACATTATTTACAATAGCAAGGAGATGGAAGAACACAAGTGTCTACCCACAGATGAGTAGATACAGAAGATGTGGTATATATACATATAATAGACTATTACTTGGCCATCAAAATGAGTGAAATCCTGCCATTCATGACGACACAGATAGTCCTAGAAAGTATGATTCTAAATAAGTCAGAGAAAGACAAACACCACAGGATTTTACTTCTATGTGGAATTTAAAAAACAAATCAACAAAAACACACTCTTAAATACAGTGAACTGTTAGTTGCCAGAAGAAGGTAGGTGGAGGGATGGGCAGAGTAGTGAAGGAGATTGAGAGATATAGATTGCCAGTTATAAAATAAGTAAGTCATGGAGATGAATGTACAGCATAGGGAATATAGTAAATGCTATTTTAATAACATATGGTGACAGACAGTGACTATACTTCTCATGGTAAGCATTAAGCAACGTATAGAATTCAATCGCTATAATGTACACATGAAACTAACGTTAACAGTATAGGTCAGCTATACTTCATTAATCAAAAAAAAAAAAAAAAAACCCAGAATAAGATCCTAGCCACAAAAGAACAAATTGTGTATGATTCCACTTATATGAGATACCTAAAGGAGCCAAATTCAGAGAGACAGATAGTACAACAGGGGTTGCCTGGGGCTGGGAAGTAGAGCAACAGGGAGGAGTTATTTCACAAGTACAGAGTTTCACTTTGGGAAAATAGAGTTTTGGAGATGGACAGTGATGATGGTTGTACAACAATGTAAATGTACTTAATGTCATAAAATTACATACTAAAAACAGTTAAAATGATAAACTTTATGTCATGTATATCTTACCACAATAAAACAAAAAATAAAAGAAAGAAAACCTAAGTCCACCACTGTCCAGCTACACATCCCTGTGGACTCCTGGATAAAGACTCTGCTCGCAGACAGGCTTTCCAAGAGCCCATGCCGTTGGTCCTACAACCATAAGCATAGCGAATGTGGGCTGTGCTTACCACCACAAACATCCAGCCACATGCAACCTGTTCAAACCACTGCTCCTAATGCCCATCTTCTGCCTCCAAAGGACACCAAGGAGCCAGGGTTTCTAAAGGTCCTTGCCTCGGCTATGGCAGAATCTTGTAGGACTGTCCTCTCTGCCTGCTTCCCCTCTGTCAGCTTCAGCCTGTGCTAGCTGCCTCCCGGCCCCAGCCTCACCCCACCCTGAACCCTGTAAGAACAGAGGCATGCTTTCTCCCAAGTCCACCTCCCAACCCCTCCACCCCAAACACAGAACAGTTCATTACTTTACACACTTTAAGTTTCCACCAGCACAAGGCCAACTCAGGAAGAAGAAAAGTTCACGACTCCTATAATTTGGAATCTGTGGTAAAATTTAGTCTAAGCTGGGCCAAAGAAAGGGTTTGCCGTGAAAATTCACAATGTAAACACGACTTGAGGGGAAAATATTCAAGCAAAGGAAGGAAATAATTCTTAAAGGCTTTAGTTCAATAACATTTTATGGAAAATTTATTGCCAATTATAAACACTTTCAAGAAAACCTATTGTGTCAGGATTGGGAACCGTAGTCCTGCATCTGCCACTCAAGCATGAGCCAGTCTTTAAATGTCCAGTTATAGTCATGGACAGAGAACTTCCAAGGTCATTCTGGGTACCATCAGACTATGAAATCCATATATAACATACTTTGTGTATTTACATATGAGAGACAGAAAGGAGAGATAACATGCATGGAGTAAGAAGGTCTGTTCTGGGTAGAAAACTTGTCAGTTATTTGAAAAATATCTCCGGGGCATCTGGGTGGTTCAGTTGGTTGAGTGTCCAACTTCAGCTCAGATCACAGTCTCACAGTTAATGATTTCGAGCCCCATGTCAGGCTTGCTGTTGTCAGTACAGAGCCCACTTTGGACCCTCTACCCCTCCCCCACTTGCTCGAACACTCTCTTGAAAATAAACATTTC
Organism: Hyaena hyaena; assembly: GCF_003009895.1. NCBI lineage: Eukaryota > Metazoa > Chordata > Mammalia > Carnivora > Hyaenidae > Hyaena > Hyaena hyaena. The sequence continues at coordinate 2,620,826 of NW_024080728.1, read as the reverse complement.
AAAAACAAATATTTCCTATACTTAAAAGTGTTAAGACTGGAACTAGGTAATGGTAATGATGGCACAACACTGTGAACATACTAAGTGCCACTCATCATACACCTCTAGATGGTTACAATGGCTGATTTTATGTTACATATATTTTGCCACAATTTCTGAAGTGATAAAGCTGTATTTATTTTAAAACACTAAGCATGCTCAGCAATTCCTAAGCAGTAATTCAGTCTTATTCATTCAAGTTAGCAGGACTTCACAGTACTATAAACATACTTCCCACTCAAGCTTGATGGGCTTTCATTTTAACCCTGTGGTCTTCTGGATATGCCATGCTTGGGCCAAGAACCAGAAATCTGGCATCCTTTCTGGCCAAACAAAAAGCCTCACCTTCTGCCCAGTGGTAAGGACACACCCCTGCCTACCAGTGACTTCCATGGAAGAGAGGATGACCACTGACACCTGTTCCCCTAGAAAGCCATGCAGAATGGGCACACTGCAAGCCCAGGTCTGCTTGATGTTTCACACCAGGGCTTCACAATTACAGAACTCATCACAGCACACACTCAGGTCTTCTCACCTGGCCCAGGGTGGGACTCCTTCCAAAGCACCACATGTGTCTACAATGCTTAAGGCTATGGCAAATCTTCTTATCCCAATTTTGCAACTGTTTAAGCAAACGAAATCAACTTGACAATCAAGAATTTTCTTGCAAAGGAGAAAGTTGCTGAATTCCCTTAAAGACGCCACATTTCCTTCTTCCAGAGCTGGATACTGGGGAGCAGAGATTGACAACTAAGAGGGTAGATGATACAGCTATCTCAAATGGAGCTCAATTATATTTTTAATTCTAATTCCCAAAAACCGGTGCTTTAAGTCTCATTTAATCACCTTGGACAAGAATCAGAGTCCTGGACACTTGATTCATGAGCAACCCTACAAATGAAGGGCAGGGGGAGGGTTCTAATAAAGCCCATCTTCAAGCAATGGCCTTTTACTGAAACCTCCCCAGGGCTCATGGACATCACTGGTTCTGGACTTGTAGCACAGCTTTATCTGCAAATGACATAACCTCTCCTTGTGGCCCTTTAATAAGTCTACTTTGTGGAGTAAATAATGAACTGCCTCTAGCAATTCAAATCTAGGAGTATTTCTTTGGCACTCCCTGTTACCAGTACTTTGGGCTTTATTCCTTGATTCTAACTCCACCTACCAGCATGGAGAGGGCTGACTCTACACTCCACGTCTCTACCATGATCTCAGCTGCTAATTATCTGGAGGCCAGCCTTGTTCTGTTAGGTGCTATGCAAGATTAACTGTGGCCTCTGAACAGATGGGGAAGGGCTAAGGAGAAAATGAAGGTAGGGTGATTCTTTGAGGGGGCAGCACTGAGTAAAGTGAAGGGTCACTGCATTCAAACAAACAGTTGCTGGTGTTAAAGGTCTCTGGAGACCAAGGTTTGGAATGTGGCCCTTGACCAAGAAGGCAAAGCCAGGCACAAGCAGTCACCCTTTTCCAGGCAGAGAGGGGTTCTTTGGAAGAAACAATCAACAGAGAAGACTAGACTCTGGTATGAAGTGCAAACATGATGTGCCTCATTAGCTTTATTCTCAAAGGATCAGGTTCCCCACTTCACAGTTATGGGCCCCCACTATCCCACAGCTCCTAAATCAAGCAGCTTCCAATCTGCTGTGCACAGATACAAGACAAATTTGAGTTCTTGTCAGCTACTGGCTCTTTAACCACTCCAGCCAACCTCTTTCTGTTTGGGTGCCCAACAGAAGCAACCAGAAAGCTGGTTAAAAATAGACCTTTCTGGGCTCCACAAAAACCCACTGAATCAGAATCTCCAGGGGTACGGCCCACGAATTTTTTATTTTTTAAATCTCGCTGGGTGGTTCCCATGCATCCAATCTACAGGTTCTGGTATTTAGGAACCACTAAGTCCTTTTACCTGCTTTTCCATCAAGACTAAAAGCCAGTGCTATCATTAACAGAACCTAAGCACGGCCAGAACTGCCCTGTAAAAACCAAAAAGATGTTTACCTGTAATGCTTTAGTGGTTGTTTACAGATGACTCACTCTGAAGAAAAAGAAGGCTAGAGACCCAGGAAGACAGTGTTTTTAAAAAGCTAAAACTGGAGGTACCAGGAGTAAATTAGAGCATTACAAAATTATCACCTGCATAATAGAAAAGTCTATTTCTATAGAAAGACATTCTAAGAAACATATTACATAAGATGACTCCCCATCTGTATTAGCTTTAACAATACATAACTAAGACAATAAATCTGCTGAGAAAAAAATATCATGTATTTCAGTTTTGTTCATTCAAATCTAACAGAAATCTTAACAGGCGTTTACTTTCCTATCATGTGTCAGGCAGGCCGTTTTTCATAACATAAGAAAGATTGATAGAAATAGTTAAAACTCCTAAGAGGACAGTTTTGAAATGTCTAAATCACTTTGAAGTAGCCAATTCTATAAAAATTTTTAAATATTGTGCCAAATATTTTTAACTACTTATTAAAACTGTCCTAAGAATCTCCACTGTAGCCTTTGATACCGAATTCAAATTACTGTAAAAATTTGGAAGCTACAAAATCAATTTTCCATAAAATGTAATTTGGGCTTCACTAATCCAAACTGGCCTTCTTCCTAATTAGGTTGAATTCATGGGGTTTTATTGTAAAGCACTGCCAAATCAAATATAAATAACTTGGAACTTTGTGCTACTTTGGATCATCATACCATCCCTTCCCTCCATTAGCAGGGATGACCAGAGGTTGCTAATAAATATTTAATGGATGGCAACACTGCCCCTTGCCCCCAGAAATAGATATACAGATACAAACATACATTTAGATCTATTTGTAACCCTGCTTTCTGTCCTCTCTCTTGCTCATGGCTAAGAGTGAATTTTTTAGCACAAAGAGAAATGCCAATTGACTCATTCAAGCTAAAGGTAAACAGGAAGGAAGTAACAAGAAAGGAATGAAAAAAAACACAACAAAACACTGCTGCAGTTTTGAGAGAAGCAGTGTTTGTGCCAAGAGATCAACACCTTCTCCAAATGTCTCTAGCCCCTCAAACATGTGAAATCCAAACAAACAGTGGCATTCCAGGACCTCAGGTGGGACATGGGGAGCCTGAACTACCTGAGCTAAGATGGAGAACCAAAGCAGCCTGGGGTGAGCCCTCTGTACTTAACAAGAAGCTAGAAGTCAGTGAGAAAATACAACTTCAATTCTAAAAATAGCTATTTCTTTTTATTTTCTGATTTTAATACTTTCACTGCACCATTGTTTTAAAGGCACTTCGGGAGTTCTGACGTTTCTTTTTCCACTTCTCGATCAATGGAGAGGAAATTAAGCCAGGGAGTTGAGAGTTGACATCACCTCCTCACACACTTAACTCCTCACAGACAAATGCATGCATGAGCACACAGACATGTGGCCTCGGTTTTGTTGAAGAGCGGTGGGGTCACCAGGAGCAAAATCTCCCCTTCTCCCCATTAGAAAAGTAATGTCACTGGGAGAGAGCATTTAATTCCAACAGCCACCACCATCTTTCTCCTTCAACTGTTCACAGGACCTGCACATCTAAGCCAAAGAGATTCAGATTTCTGACCTAGCTTCGCCTCCTCTTCTGTGATCTAGAACAGGTTAACTTATTTCTGCGACTCAGTTTCTTCATCTTTAAAATGTTGATGATTTATTTTCATCCCAGCCATTATCACTCCATTTCAACATTCCAGGAGAGGAAGCTACAATGTGCCCACTAAAGATGCTTTAGGACAAGGTCCTGGCTGTCACTCTCAAAAATGATCAAAGGGTCCCACCAGTGGTCTCTCCTTTTCTTGTCCTCCCACTGCTGAGGAACAAAATGCTCAATTATCCCATGGAATAAAAACCTTCTGGGTGCTCTTTTGCTTGGGGCAAACATGGACAACTTTGGAACATGTTGGCAAGGAAAACAGGCTTAGTCCTGACTAGAGCCTGTGGTAAACTACAGTGTGGGGCACACTGCCTTCTACATGCAAAGAAGCTACACATCAGCAGAGGTATTAGATCTCTAATCAGTCTCAGGAAAACCGTCAGGAATAAAGTGCTCTGTGAAGACAATACTCATACCCAGATTCAGAGAAATGGTGATCCGGACTGAGAAAGTCTCTTCATACTCGGTCTCAGGACTTTTCCATTATACAATATTTTGATGTGTAAGCCACACAACATCTCCAGTTTGTTTTTGTCCTCCAGAAATTTTTCCTTTTCTATTCAGTACAACAAATCTCTATAAATAACACCTTTCACCTGTGCAGTACTGGTTTCCAAGGACAAACTTCAGGAAGGTTGGTGGGAACTCTCTAACTCTGCCCAAGAAAGCAGTCATAATAACCAGAGGTTACAGAAATGCTAAGGATCAACATGGACACTGGCAAATAACTTGACTTTCTATGTTTTAATAGGTCTTAAAAGCAAGTGTAGCCTCACACAAATATTCACAGAATTTAAGATCTTTCACCCCAAGGAACCTCAGCATTTCCACTGAGGAAATTATTATTTCCTGACTCTCTGAGATCCTCAAATTAAATCCGAACCTTTTCTAAGAAACAAAATTTGTCTTGACTTCCTCTTCCTGGCATTGGGCTTGATTTTATAAAGTATAAATAGGATCCAAAAAAAAATTGGTTAACTGATTGTAGGTCACAATCCAACTGCTCATTTTTATGGATATGAAATTGGGGATCAGGAAAGTCAAATGACTTCCTCATCATTAAACTGTGTGGAAAAAGAATAGAACCTAAGTCTCCTGGTTCAAAATTCATTGTTTTTCTCTTATTACATTACATCGCTTAGAATTCCAACAATTCATAGCCAGATTTCTAATAGCCCAGCTGACAGGTAACAAGATCCTTGGCCATCTTCACCGATTCGGTAGCAGTGACATAGTGTTTACACACATGGAACAGTAATTTTATGATCAATAAAGCAAAATTATGCCCTAATTTTTTTTTTAAGTTTCAGCAATATGTCAATGACTGGATTGCTTCTTGCTCAGGCATAGTTCTTTAACTGGGCTGGGAGGAACTCAATCTAAGGGGCATGATTTGGGTTCCTCAAGGATGCTGTTGAGGGCAATCCATAAATCCCTCAAACTAAATGTAAAATTTAAAGTAAATTTAAAATTTCATATAACTATGCATTTTCTGAGACAAATCACCACAGTTTTCATCAGTTTCTCAAATACTTCACCTTAAAATATTCGGAGTCACTGTCCTAATGCAATTATTTCTTCTGTTCCCCAAGTTACAATGCCTTATACCTCCTGAATTTCACAATATCCCCACTCACCCCCATTCTTCTGAAAGTGCTTTATATGATAATAGATTTAGTTCAATAATATGTTTGGAGATTTTTAAACATACACAGACCCTTAACATAAAATCTGTAAGTCCTGGCTATTAGTTACTGGAAAAGGGTCTCGGTGGTCCTAGGTATTGCCATCAACCGGAGTGAATGGAATTCTATTAGAAGTGCACTTTCGATAATGAAAACAGACCCTAAACTTGACTCAAACTTCAGAGAGAAGCCCTCAAATGCAATTTTCATGATTTTCCTTCTCTAGTTGAAATCCAGTTTATGAAATACTGACTTTTAAAAAACTTTAAGGTCAGTCTGACTGTTTCTAGAATGGTAAGATCCTGAAATATATAAGCCATTGCCATTAAGCACCAAGATATAAGGATCCTCTTTAGTAGAAAGCTGGGTTACTGTATATTTGAAACCTAACTATCCATCATAAACACCTTCAATACATTTGAAATAGCAGGGTGGACAGATTCTCTCACATTGAGGGTCATTTATGAAGCGATCAAAGGCTGTAGTGGGAAAAAGAAGTATGAAGAGGGACAGGGCTTTATAAAATGAGTAACTTTTCTCATTCTCAATATTTCTTATATTCTTTTACAACAAATTGCTTGGCTCTTGAGAACAGACTCATAAAAGAGGTGAAATATATTTTTCTATCTTGAATTCAAACTTTTTTTTAATAGATAAAGTTGTAATGACCCTTTCCAAATAATATGAGCCAACACTTCAAAAATTTCCATTGTTTCAGACACACAAATTACCCTGTGCATCTATGTCTATCAACTGAATGAGGAAGAAAAACACATGAAAGTCATTTGAAAGACAACATCTCCTAGGAGTTACACTTGGAAAAGTCCATTAATCTCCCTACCTAGATAAATCGAGATTTCCGAATGACTAGGGGGACCAACAACAGACCAGGGCCAAGCACTCAAATGTTATAAAGGAGATTCCATAGTAGACTTTGGGGAAAGACTCCAACATGCAGCTCCTTTATGGCTAGCCAACCTCTCTACAACACAGCCCTACCTTGAATGGAAGGGAACCAAAATAAAACAGTATCTTCAAGCAATTTACACACAATTCAAATGGAATTTCTCCAAGCTCAGAAAATTTGAAGTTTATTCACTCCATATGCTATCCCAGATTTTCATCCTTTCTTTTTTAACAAATGGAACTTAGAAACAAGCAGCCATTTCTTAGTCACTCAGGATCAAAATCCCTCTTCCAGTAACCACAAATCATTAGTGACAGTAACTGTGCGTCATTTGGAATTTTTGCGGATTATTTTTTCCTCCTAATAAGAAACTCACTGGATGCAGTTTTAACAGTGTCTTGGGAGCCCTACTCAACTCTCCTTCCATTAGCAGCAAACACATGGCATGTGATCTGACCTAGCGTTGCATTCCTTAAACCAGGATTTAAAGAAACTGACAATAGTTCGATAGGATGATTATCAATCATACAAGATAGCATTCTGGAAGAGCAAAGAAATCATATAGAGCATTTGTCTCATGGAGAAAATAGGCTTTTGCAGTAGAGTACATCACTTTCTCTACACAAAATTTTCACCTCCACAGGGGAGATGGTGCAGCCTATTCTAGTTAGAGAAATCCTATGTCAAATCCTTCCTTTGTCAACTGACCTGTGCAAGTTTATCTGAAACTCAGTCTCATCATTTGGAAACTGGTAATACCTAGCTCACAGAATTGAGATGATTAAATGAGCTCATGCATGTAAATCATTAAACACAGCATCCAGAATATGGTAAGCATCCAATAAATATTTGTTTAGCTATTGTTAGTACACATTTCTGGCTAGTATCAGAATCAAGGAATAGAAAGCAAGACCCTAATGTTTCTTTCCTTGATTCTGCCTGTAATTCTGTTCTTGTGCACAAAACTTTTGTTTTTGTCTTTGTTTCCACCACAAAAGAGAAAATGAGCGTGCGCGCGCGCACACACACACACACACACACACACACAACCCTGTTTCTCTTGGGTGAGGGAAGTCCTAGAACCACACACAACATTTTAAGAGAGTCCAATACTTTCTGAACAACTGTATGGTTCTGAATGCTTTCATTCTCTCCTCTCATCATCCATCGCTGTTCCCAAGGGGTCAAATTAACTTACAAGGGAATCAGCGTTCCTGGTCCCTAACTTTAAGCAAAGGAGTCAGAATTCCCAGGCCAGAGATGTCCATTTGAGCAGCTCGAAGGCATCTCAAACGAACAGGCAAGAAAGAGCAGCCATTCATGGAACAAATAAGTGATTTGCATTTCCAAGGATGTGGGGAAACATATTAGTTATAATTAGCAAACACGCAGAGTCCCCGTGACAGCTTCACTTTACAAACCCTTGAATGTTTGACAAGAAAAGGTCATGTTTTGTAAAATCCTCAAAAGGTCATTCAATAACAAATCACATGAATGAAATCGCAAGGGTTCAGGGAGGTTAACAGAAACACCACAGGCAGTAAAGTGCGTTTTCAAGGTAAACAAGGAAAGAGAAAGCAGCGTTGCCTCAGTTCTGGAAGGGGAGAAATAGAAGCAATCTCTAATTTACCAAACACTATAATTTCAAGACATTTTCTCTGTACTAGGTGGTTTAACGCTGAACGTTATTTCTCATGTTCAGCACACTTGGAGGATTAGCAGATAGCAGCCCAGCAACATTTCAACAGTCCTTCAGAAGGTCTAAGCTGACCTTAGCCAGGGCTTTCCTTTATGTTTTATTTAATAAATCTCCCAAGCGGATTGCACCTAGAACAAGTAAGTAGCTGCATATGTGGCATGCACACACACCCACGGACAGTCCTCATGCATCACCACCTACCCCACACTCCCCAAATCTGGAAAGTTTGGCCCCCGAAGCCTTTTCTTCTGGCACTTTGACCTGTTCATGACCTCTTTCTTCCCAGGTCTATTTTCTTCTTCAACAAGAGCCAACCCCACATCCCTCAGAGTCAGGAATAACAAAGGCTTGTTTATATAGGGTAATTTAGCCACAGGATCAGTGGGGAGGCCAGAAGGATGATGCATCTGATCCACTGGTCCAAGGCCCAATTCAGATGCAGGGCCCCTAGTTTAAGGGGGGCTCCCTCAGGGCAAGGCCAACAGGCTGGCTGCCTTCCAGAAAGTATGGCCAAAGCATAGGAAGAAGGAAGCTTCCTCTGGGCTGCCTCAGACATGGGCACACCCTTCACACACCAGGTACCGGGGGTTAATATTAAGAATGCTGTGAAGGGGCGCCTGGGCAGCTCAGTTGAATAAGCATCCAACTTCAGCTTACATCATGATCTCATGGTTTCTGAGTTTGAGGCCTGCATTGGGCTCTGTGCTGACAGCTCTGCTTCAAATTCTGTGTCTCCCTCTCTCTTTGCCTCTCCCCTGCTTGTGCTCTCTTTCTAAATAAGTAAACCAGTATTTAAAACATTTTTAAATGCTGTAGAAAGAAGGTGCTCAAGTCCAAAGCTAAGTGGACAGGCAGCACAGACCCCTGATGTCCTAGAAAGAAGTCGCCCCATCAGAGCCCCTGGAAAGGAGGCCCCCACCTTAAGGAAGAAGCATATGGGACATTATTTTGACAGACAGAGAGCCTGTCTTGCTCTGTGACTCTGAGCAGATTTATCTGACCTTCCCGGGCCTCAGTTTTCCCATTTATGAAATGGGTTATTACTCATTTTTACAGGTTAAAAAAAAAAGGATAAAACAAAGAAATAACCACAGCCATGTGTTATTTTCTACCAGCAAGTACTTGAAGGAAAAAGTCCTGATTCTTATTCCCTGCTCATTTTCACATCACACCCCAGCTTCCAAATCTCACTGAAAAACTACTCTTGAGACCTCATCTGCCCAATATCCCACACATGTGTGGCTTTTTAACTTAAAGCCACCTAAAATGTAAAATTCAGTTTTTTGTTCACAGCAGCCACATCTCAAGTGCTCAACAGCTGCACATGGGCAGTGAAGATACAGCAAAATCCCCATCGCTGCAGGAAATGCTGTGGGGTGGTACAGCTTACACCTGTTTTCAATCCCAGGACAGCCTTTCCAACTTTTCCCCCACCTCTCCATGGATTTAAGACCATCCTCCAGATACAGCCTTGACTGATGGTTCAAGCATGTACCTCTCACCTTTACAATTACCTACCAACCATAAAGCTCCACCAGTTTGGTGACTGTTTGATCAGAATGACGGTCAGAAACAGGACACCTCACTTTGTCTTTCTTGCCAACTATTTTAGCTTATTTGCCACGAGTACAGGGTATAATTAATATCACACAGGAGCCAGCATTGTCATTTTTCAAATCATTTCCCTGGAAATGTTCTACACCTCTTAATGGCCCTGCTAATGCTGTAGCTGTCATGTTTTGGACAGCTGCACTTTTACAAGACAAACTCTGCAGCGCCAGGAGCCTCTCTGCAGACTTTTTAGCTCAGAGGCTCAGAGGCCGTGAACACCAGCCGGTAATGGCTAGATGGAAATCTTTGATTAATTTTTTTACCTCTTGGTACTGACTGCTTCTCAAGTGTCACCTTCCCAGCCTCCATCCTCAGCCACTTCACCTCTTCTTGCCCTCTCTCCTTGTCCCCCACCCCTACCTCCTCTCTCCTATGCCACCTGATGGACAACGAACCAGTAAAATAGGCTTAAGTCACACAACTGATTAAAGCCGGACACACTGCCCAGAGGTGCAAAAGTTTAAACATCTGGATGGATGAAAGCCAGGTCTCCATGCTAAATGCCAGAAACTGATAAAGCAGGGCCCTTCATGCCTATTTTAATTTTTTTTAAATACACTTATTCCTCTCTGATAACTTAAGAAAAATGTTCAGATTTCTCTATGTCCTGGGTGTGTGTAGCAAGGGCTGGGGATGGCAAAGGACACTGAAAAAAGTGTTCCATGCGAAGTGTCCCCAGAGCCACGCACAAGGAAAACAAGGACAATGAGAGCCACATCAAGTATTTACTTAGTGGCACAGAACAAAGATGCTTTTCAACAAGATGGGGAAATTCAGATTGTTTCAGATCATAACAGCATGTTGCTGCTGCTCTTCATTGGTGAAAAATATTTTTCCTTAAATAATTGGTTTAAAGTAAAGGATTATTTGAGTTCATTTTAACACCGTCCAGGGAGAGCTCTCTCTGCTGAGACCTTCTGTCTTAAAGGGAGCTAAAGCCAAATCTGTCCTAAAAGGAAGCTAGAGCCACACTAGGGCTGCTGCTCTCTTTTTTAGGCTAAACGGCAGTGTTGACTCACTGCTCCTTTAATACTGTGTTTATTAGCGCTCCGCAGCCCACGGAGAGACGAGCACACAACTTCCTTTCACGCTGCGTCTGCAAAATGCTACAGAAAGTTGGACTCATCAGTGAAGCAGCAGGTCCCTTGGTTGAAACCAGCCAGGCCAGAAAAGTGACATCAACAGGATGCTGCTAAACATGCACAATTCGAAAATACACACTGTATTCTCTTCTGCATGATTTGCTGCCATTTAAAAGACAATAAACAGCAACTTTAGATTGCTAACAACGTGTCATTTAAGGTTTGCTGTTGCTCAACATCAAGAAAAATCAATGCCGGCTCTACGGGGGCAGCAAACCCCGAGAACTGAGCTCCATTTCAGGTCTGTTTGAACTCATTTCCTTTCTCCATGGTTGCCCCCTTGTACTCCCCCTCAGGCGTCCCCTCGCAGCAGGCTGACAGCTTGACACATTGACAGCTCGCACTGAATGACAACTGATTTGTACAAATTTCAAGCCTTATAAATCTACCTGTCACAACAACAACATAAAAGCGCCCAGGCCCAGCAGGTAATTCAGAAAAAGCTTCCCTTGACAGCACTTTCTGAAAAGCAATGGCGTGCCTCCTGCCAAAAATTCCAACTATCATCCTTGTATAACTTTGAATAAAAATTCAGGGCCCATTTTCTTGCCAACAGGCTACCAATCGTCTTATTTAAAGATTAAAAAGAGCGAACGGGAAAGAGGGGGAAAAAAAACATCCACACAATTTCATTTTATACTGATATGAAAGTAGCACCACCCGCTATGCCAGGATTACCACACCGTTTTTTCTCTCCACTGCTCAGAAGGAGTAAATGAGTGAGGCTTTTTATGGTATTTAAACAATATCCCTGATTGCAGGGGCTGTGCCTCCCAGGACCCTCCCCACTCACCTGGGGCCAGCCCCACTGCCAGAAGAGGGCAGCTACATTGGAAGGATGGGGTGTGGAGGTGGGGGCGGCTGGGAGGCAGAGGTAAGGGTTGGGGAAAACCACCCCAAGTTTCCTCCAAATCAAAAGCCCTTCATCTGTTTGTTAACCACTTTTCTTACCAAAAGGGTCCAACTAGGTCAAAGTAACACTTCATCAAAATTCCGATTTTACTCAAATCAACACACATCACATTATTCATCACTGCATCTTTATTACAAAATAATCAGTTGAGAATTTAGAATTGTTTTTTTAGGCGTGGTTTTAGAACTACACGTAGCACTGAAGAAAAAAAATCGAGCAAAGTAAGGGACTTGAGAACCAAAAAAAAAAAGAAACAAAAAACAACTAGGTACATAAGTGCTTTAACAGGAAAGAACACTTTATTAAAATTTCTGTTCATCTCCACTACACTACTCAAGCCTTTCCAATTCCACTTAATACAGAGAAAGGTATAGCTGAAAAGCAGTTGGCATAATTTTTCATGTGCCTCATTTGCTCACATAGAATCTCTCAGACTCACAGATGGGAAAATGAACAGAGTCCTGCCTCAAAGGGTTTGTGGCAGGTGCATGTTGAATGCGATGCTGGGACAACTCTGGGAAAGAGACATGGGATCAAGGAGGATGGCAGCATGAGCATCCAACCAACGAGCCCAACTCTGAAGCAAATCCTGTCACAGTGCACATCACATCTCCAACATCGCCAAAACAAAGTGAACACAGATACCAGGGATGGGCATTTCGGTTTCAAATCCTGGCTTTTCCACTTATAGGTCATGTAACTTCGGGCAAGTTACATTTTCACTCTGCTTCAGTTCTATCACCTACACAGGAGGATCATAACCATATGTACCTCTAAATATAGGATTTAATACCTATAAAAAGTTTAGTTCATAGTAAACAACACCCATTCGTGTATTTGTATAGATCTAGATACATAAACATATATATAAGACATTAACTGGTAAGTGCTATGTCTTAGGAAAAAGGAAATTACCATATTAGTAATATTAGTACTCTCTCTAATCACTTTTTTCCAATAGAGTGTAAGGTTCCAATGTAGAATTAAAAAAATAAAAGGTAGGCCAATGTTCATAGCAGCACTCTCCACAATAGCTAAAACATGGAAAGAGCCTAAGTGTCCATCAACAGATGAATGGATCAAGAAGATGTGGTTTATCTATACCATGGAATACTACATGGCAATGAGAAACAATGAAATCTGGCCATGTGTAGCAACATGGATGGACCTTGAGGGTGTTATGCTGAGCGAAATAAGTCAGGCAGAGAAGGACAAATATCACATGTTTGCACATATAGGAGGATTAGGAGGAACTTGACGGAGGACCATGGGGGAGAAGAAGGGGGGAAATGGTGGGGGAAAGGGAGAGAGGCAAACCATGAGAGACTCTTGAATGTTGACAAAAACGGAGGACTGATGGATGTAGGGGGGATGGGGAGATGGGCATGGAGGAGGGCACTCGTGGGGATGAGCACTGGGTGTTATATGGAAACTAATTTGACAATAAACTATTTGTAAAAAAAAATAATAAAAAAAGATAAAAAAAATAAAAGGTAGGCAACAATACCTGAAAATGTTATAAATCATTTGGTTAAAATGTGCAGTAAGAGATCAATGTAGCTGGACTGAATTTCTCTCATGACTATTCAAACCATCCAGTATGGAGAGGAAACATGCACTAATTTGAAAGCCCATAATTTGGAGCACCTGGGTGGCTCAACAGGTTGACTATCTGACTTCTACTCAGGTCATGATCTCATGGTTCATAGGTTCAAGCCTTGCATCGGGCCCTGAGCTGAGAGCTCAGAGCCTGCTTCGGATTCTGTATCTCCCTCTCTCTCTGCCCCTCCCCCAATCATGCTCTGTCTCTCTCAAAAATAAATGAACATTTTTAAAACATCATGTTTTATTTTAAAGCACATAATTTACACTATTTTAACACAATGAATATACAATGAGTATGTCGATTGCAAGAGGGAAAAACAACATATACACCTAGTATACACACACAAAAATGTAAACACACACAAAAATGTAAACACACACATATATGAAAACAGACTATTTTGGCCTCAAAATATAGCTGATGTCAGTATTAGATGGCTAATCTGGAGACTGAGATCCCAGAAGAGGATTGTCATTTGCTGTGAAGCCCACTGTCAACACAAGCTAGTCCCTTAAATAGAACAGAGATTAGGATTATCCAAATTATATGAGCTGACATCCACCTGGTAACACATTCTTAACATCCTTCTCAATCATTAACATCAAGACTGGCAAGAACAGGGGTGCCTGGGTGGCTCAGTCAGTTGGGTGGCCTACTTCAGCTCAGGTCATGATCTCACAGTTCATGAGTTTGAGCCCCGCATCAGGCTCTGTGCTGACAGCTCAGAGCCTGGAGCCTGCTTCAGATTCTGTGTCTCCCTCTCTTTCTGACCCTCCCCTGCTCACCCTCTACATCTCAAAAATAAATAAATGTTAAAACAAAAAGAAAAAGAAAAAAGACTGGCAAGAATGGACTGAACTTCAGATACCAACAGAGAATAGACAAATCCATAATTTTGTAATTATTCGTCCAATGAAGAGCAAGGATTTTGATTCTGAGCCATTAGTGGCCATTAGTAAATAGAATCGGGTTTGGATTTCACAGGCGTATTCAAATGTCAAATGATTTGTATTTCATGCTAAGAGGCCCAAATCAAACAAAATTTTCATGTAATAAAAGAACTGACAAACCAAAATTGCACATCAAATCTTTATAGAATGAGATAAAGAAAAAAAATCTATAAACTTGATAAAAGTATGATAATTTACATTAACTAAACAGGACGTTTTCATCTTTCATCAATCCTAAAGCAAGCATATGAAAGCAGGTGAGGCAGAAATAGGAAAATCTTCGAGCCAGGGTAAATAAATGAGGTGTTCCTATTTTAACCCTTCTTTTGTCAAGAGCATGTATTTGGCCTAACAAAATAACAATATTCTTCTTAGCTATTGTCTTCCTGACATCAACAGCCAACGTTTAACAAACACAGTCTCACATATGCCAGGAAACCCACTACTATGACCAATTAAGTAACCAATCATTTAATGGAGAATCACAGGGCTGACAAAAGCATAAGGAAGCTCAGTATCTGTCAGTGAAGTTGCACAATGGCCCACTGATGGTTTCATTAGGGAAAAAATTAGGAAACTTTATATGCAAAATGCATGATGTGTTATGTATATTCTAGATTTCTATTCACACATGTGTTATAGCTACTTATTTCCCAAAAAGAGAGCAGTGCTTTCAAACCTTTGAGCCTTTGGTGCCTACAAAGACTGGGTTTTTTTGGGTTTTTTCTTGATTTCTCAAATAGCTTCTTACCCCAATGAGCTGTTCATTTCTCCATCTTGGTAAGAGCCATACCTACAATCTCAGAATTCCATCACCTGTCAGCCATTGATCAGTCCACAGAAGCTGAGAGACTTTAAACCAAAAAGTGGTTCATCCTTGTGACCCAGGATAAAGCACCAACTACCATTCACTGAGAAAATTCCTCAGACTTTGAGCAGCTTTCCTGTGCCCCAGCACTAGCCCCTCTTACTCACAGCTTCCTGAAGTACGTTATCAGCCCATCAACAGGTGTGCCCATGGCGACAGAAAGCTAAATCTGTCCTTTAACCAACACCACCTTGAGAGAAGTAGTTGAGTTTCTACTGTCCATGGACCTTTGTCTACATTTGCTGGGACAAAAGGACCCTCTTCACCCAATCTTGTCCACAGAGTGACTGGACACAAAGACATTTTCCTGCCTCATGAGATCATATGAGAAGCATACATCATGAGTCATCATGGCTCCTTCACCTCCACTAAGAAGAAAAGCCAAGTATCTGAGGCCATAAGCTCTTTAACCAGGTGCCACCCACCCAGGCTGAAGACCACACCAAGAGCCTAGGTATGGCTTGTCTGGCGCCGCCCCAAGGGGCAAGATGGGAGAGCTGGCCAGGAAATAAGGGGGAAAGGGATCCATAGAGCCTCTGGCCTGAACTTCCAAGGAATCAGTAAATTTTTACCACTTAGGACAAGCTGTGTTATTTGTAACTGTCAGAGGAAGGAAAATCTGTAATTGTTAAGGGGGATGAAGCCTGTGCAAATTCTTTCCTGTGCAAAGTGAACAGTCAATCACTTTTATAAGGACAGCAACAACTGAAACTATCCATTCGTATACTTTCCTTTAGTCAACAATATTACCTTTAGTAATCTGGGGAATGTGCATCCATAAATTACAGAAAGTGTTATTGCATTGCTGAATAAACAGCAACATTTCCATCAGCAGCAGCAGTGGCAGCCCCACAAAGGTATAACAAACAGACTCAATCATTTCCTTGTCAAGCTTTGCAATGACTGCAGAGTTTACTGCTGGAGATAATGTTGCTTTCCTCAGCATTGTGTGCCAAACTGCAAACTGCTTATTAAAACAAAACCTCTTTTTCGGAGCAGCATGAGTTGGATAATCACTTACTGCACTCAAGAAAAAACAGGTTTGGTGCACAGAGGAGGTTAGCAATCAGGCATATGTGTTAACATTTGGTTGGTAAAAAATAGTTAAAAAAAAATAAATTATCTGACATTGGGGTGAGGGAGGGAACAAATTAACTTATGAACATCACTGTCCCTAGTCTGACTGTTTTTGCTAGGAGGTCTTTCTGTTTTTTTGTTTGTTTGTTTGTTTTTGACAATGTATTTCAAAGTTCTAGGCTTGATGGAAGCTTTGGGGCCCGGTAAGGAAGAGAAGGGCAGGGGTGGCGGAAGGAGAAGGAAGGGTGAAGAGGATTAGGGAAGAAAATCAGAAATAAAATGCAGCCTGCTAGTCTTCGTGGGAAGAAATCTCTGGAATAAACTATATTCCAGGGGCAGGAGATAAAGCCGAAGGAAGGGACAGGAGGGAAACAAGTAAACTTTAAGAACTAGGCATTTGTGACTAAACTATTTCTGAAGACAGCACCTGTTATTACTCTCCAAAGAAATTGCTTGACATAACTAAGCCAGCGATAGCACTGAAAAACCATCCTCAATTTTCCCCCGCTTAAAATAGAATGACAGCCATTTTACGAGCTTGAGGAACAGCGACTTAGAGACAGAACCTGGGAGGGCTGCCCTGTCAGGACTGCTGCTAGGAAGAGGGAAGAGCTGCCCCGTGCTTTTTCCTGTTGTTTTCTTTCCAGGCACATTTAAGATGAATTAACATCAAAGTAGGCAGGCCCTCTCCCCTCAGCCCACCCTCCATGGTATTGATGTTCTGATAGCCTGGTGGTCCCAGGTACCAGCTATGGACGAGGAAAGCCTAGACTTTGGCCGTCCCTATCAGAACAGGAAATGAGACTTTGAAGACTTTATTATAACTCTGGACAGCATATGAAGTTTGACCCCTATCACAGCTCCAAAATGAGAGTGAGGAGAAAACAAAGAAAAACACCACAAATGTGGAGTGGAAAGGCAACTCCACTGTCATTCAACTTCAGCAGTGGTGGGGGGAGGCTCATGTAGGTCAGCACCATGCCCAGGGCTCCGTTCCTGGGAGGGTGGTCAGTCCCCACCTCTCCTACTTGGCTGCCATGCTTCAAACCCACACCAGAAGCACCATGCCTACCTAGTTCATTCCTCTTTGCCACCCCAGGGCCTAAAATCATGCTGCTTCCTCTCCCTGCAAAGCTTTTTCTCCCTTTGCTTGGTTCATTATTCACATCCTCGGGTAATTCACTTCCTCTAAGAAAGGCCTTCCTGTCACTGGACAACATAAACTAGCCCCTGCTCCCTACCTCATACCCAACCATCTCCCCCCACCTTCTTTCTGTTTATTTTGAGAGCAACAGTGCAAGTGAGGGAGGGGCAGAGAGAAAGGGAGAGAGAATCCCAATCAGGCTTCACACCAACAGCGCAGAGGCCTACACAGGGCTGGAACTCAGGATCATGACCTGAGCTGAAACCAAGAGTTGGATGCTTAACCAACTGAGCCATCCAGGCAACCCCCCCCCAACCTTTCCTTTGATTTCTTCAGATCACTGCCTCTACCTGAGATTATATCATTTATGAATATACTGGTACATTTGTTAACAGTCTCCTCCATAATGAGGTAGACTCCATAAAGGAAAGATTTAATTTTATTCAGAATAATATCTCTAACACCAAATAGGTGCAAAATAAGTTTCTGAGAAATTACTTAAAGTTGAGTAATTATCTTTTTGAGTGTAAATCAGAGACCTCAGTCCAATTTAGAAGATGGCTTCTGAGTGACAACTCTGAATTCTGATCAGAGGGACTGTGCAGAATTTTTTTAAAAGAAAAAATCTTTATTCTCACATCTCCAAGAATGTATGGTAGTGAGTTACTGCTCTTAAATTAAAAATGAACGACAAATTTTGGGTTTATTTGTTTAAAGTATAAAATGAAGGAAACTGCCCATAAACTCAATAAGGTGTTAGAAAATGTGGAGTCAACATCCACCTTCCATCAGATATAACTAGGGCTTGACAATCATCAGGGCACATTAGGACCCCTGTAAGAGAGGGTACCAAGGCTTGCCCCATTTGTTTTCATTTTATTTTATTTGTTTATTTTTTTAGAGAAAAAGAGCACATGAGCCAGGAGAGGGGCAGAGGGAGAGAGAGAATCTTAAGCAGGCTCCACGCTCAGCACAGAACCCAATGCAGGGCTCAATCCACAACCCTAGGATCATGACCTAAGAGGAAATCAAGAATCTGATGCTCAGCCAACTGAGCCACCCAGGCACCCCTGCCCCATTTGTTTTTAAATGCTATTTTCAAAGTGAAATTCTTGGCACAAAGAAATGAAAATTAAAATAGTGTATCTACAACAGCAAAGTACCCACCCAATTTATCAAATCTTAACATAGTTGTATCAGATTATGTTTTAAGAAACAAGCACTACAGAAAGAAATGATTGCTGATCTATTTCATTTTGAGGATTAGGTACATCTGAAACCCTAAAAATCTTTCAATCACTATTAGATGCCACATATTATAATAGTTACCAGCTTCCAAAGACATTTGTCAGCAACTTTCACCTCTCTTCTCCTGCCAGCATTTTAACTCCCTCTTTACTACTCATCCACATTCCTCACCATGATTTCTTTTTGTTCATTTCTCCTGATCTCCTGCCTGATTCCCCAACTGTTGTGGGCAGGTCATGTCATATACCAAAATGAATTCCAAGTAAGAAAGCATTTTGTTGAAAAGGAGACCAAGGAAGTACTAGAAGAAAAATTAGTGGAGACATTTCTTCTACTCTAACTATAACTATAACTAAAACTTTATAATTTATAAAAGATAAATTCAACTGCATAAAAATCAACATGTGGAGCAAAAATTGTGCATGACAAAACAGAATATGAAGCAGATGAAAAGCCACCAAAAACAAAGAAGGCAACCAAAAAACATGGGAGGCAGGGAGGGGGTTGAGTTCACAACTCAACTCAGAAAAAGGACTAATTACATACACACCAGATACACACATCCATATGCACAAGTGCTTACACACATGATAACACATATACACAATGAATTTAGAACAATTGTAAAAAGGGGCACCTGGGTGGTTCAGTCAGTTAAGCGTCTAACTTCGGCTCAGGTTGTGATTTCATGGTTTGTAAATCAGAGCCCTGCATTGGGCTCTGTGTGGACACCTCCGAGTCTGATGTCCTCTTTGGATTCTGTGTCTCCTCTCTCTGCCCCTATTCCGCTCATGTTCTGTCTCTCAAAAATGAATAAACGTTAAAAAAAATTTTTTTAAATCAAAGACAATCATACAAAAGACAAAAACCCAAAAGAAGAATGGACAAAAGATGCACACTCACAGTTCACAGTAAAGAAAATACAAATGCCTCTTAAATAGGAAGCTTAACCTCATTCATAATGAGAGAACTGCCAATTACAACACCAAGAAATCATTTTTTTTAACCTACCAAGTTGGCAAGATTCCAAAAGTTTAATAACACATTCTGTTGGTGAGTCTTTGGAGAGCAAGCACACACCTAACATTGTTGGTGAGGGTATAAATTCACTTAACTACTGAGGACTGCGATTTGGCAATGTCTATCAAAACTACAAATGTATATGCCCTTTGATCCAGCAAATCTATTCCTGAGAACTTATCCTCTAGATATACTTGCAAGCATTCAAAAATGACAGTTTAAGGTCATTGATTGCAGCTCTGTAATAATAAAAGGAATAGAACAAGCACAATATCCATCAATAGGGGATTAGATAAACAAATTATGTTGAATTCATACAAAGGAATGCTATGTACCTATAAGTAATAGAAAAGGCTCTCTATAGACTGATAATAGAAAAGGATTTTGTTAAGGAAGAAAAACAAGGGGCAAAATAACGTGAATAGAATGCAACCTTCTGTATGTATATAGGAAAGGAATAATATATAGAATTTTGCTTATACACACAAAATTTTAGAGAATCTGAAAAAAATTAAAGGAATCAAAAATAGTTACCTTTTCAGGTGGCAGTGGGAACTGGGGAGGACAAGGAACAGAATGGGAAGAAAACTTTTCATAACCTTTCCTATCTCTTAATTTTAATCATATGGGTGTGTTACCTATTCAAATTTTGAAATTTTGGGGCACCTGAGTGGCTCAGTTGGTCAAGCAGCAGACTCTTGATTGCAGCTCAGGTCATGACATCTCAGTTCATGAGATCAAGCCCCATGTCAGGCTCCACACTGACAGAGCACAGAGCCTGCTTCTGATTCTCTCTCTCTGCCCCTCCGTTGCTTGCACTTGGTCTCTCAAAATAAATTTTTTTCTAAAAAAAACTGAAATTTATTTAAAAAATTAACCTCCACTCACAGAGGGTTAGAGTATTTTCAAAGTCAAAAAATACAGTTTGGCTAGGATGCATACCCTGAATAGGGAAAGGAAGACCTTGAGTAGAAAGAACTCTAGTGGACTGAGCTTGAATAAAGAAGGGGTAGGAAAGTTTCTCTACATTTGTTCTTGAAATGACCAATTACCTCAATATACACAATCCAGCATACTTTGAAAGAAAGACTGCAGCCTGAGTTGGTCCATTTTATTTATCTGAATGTTCCTTCTCTTTCTGGATGTCATGGTAGCATCCTTCCCAGGTCCTCCCTATGATGTCTCATTCAACTCCCTTCCGCCAGCCCCAGCACACTGCTCTGCCTTGTTGCCAAGCCCTCTCCTCACTTCATCCCCAGCACCCCACAATTCCCTCAACCCCACTCAATCTTCCTTCTCTCAGATCTTGCTGGATTCACAGCAAATGCCCAGACCGGTAACATGATGCTATTTTAAGATTACCAATGAATAAAAGAAAATCAAAGGGAAACAGTGTCTAGTTCCACTAGAAAATAATAAACAAGAATCCTTTATCATTTCCCTTTATCCAGCATTCAGTTGCACAAAAAGCAGCTGTGGAGACAGAATTTTAGGGGTTGTACAAAAGACAGCCAGCATGCACTGCTTCTTCTAATGATCCTGGCTCAGACCTCTGCCCCAAAGAAGGAACATGCCTGAAGGGACACATTTGCTACCAACTTGGCTGACTGGACCAGAGATAGATGGGCACTCAGACTAAAAGTGGCCATCTATAGGGGCCAAAAACCTATCATATTAGATTGGGACCATCTATCTGTCCAGGCTACCCTATCAGTATACGTCAATCCTGTCTTTCAAAGTTACTGATTCTACATTCCTCCCTGCTTCAGGTTATCTTAAGACTAGACCAACTGACTTAGTCATGGCAACCCTCACAGAACTACAGAGGATTGTAGCATACCACTATAGACTACAGAAATGCCACTTGATCTATTCACTTTATAACACACATATAATTACCAAAACTGTATTTTAAAAGGTGTACGTATGTGAAAGATAGGTTAGTAAAGTGATGTTAAATACATGGGTTTAAAGACTTGAATTACAAGATAATAATGCATTACGTTGACATATTATTTGTCTTAAGGGGCCTCTGAAATACTCAGTGGGTTTCCTTCTATAAAAAAAAAATACAGGTCTAGATATTTTTAACATCCTTTGCAAACCACTATCAAGAGCTACTGTGAATGGTAAATTTCAGTTTAGCCTGTACATACACCACCCCAATTTTTATATCCATGGAATCCAAATGAATGAGATTTTATTATAGGTGAAAAATAAATATTGACAACAGTGTACACAACTAGAATTTTCCTACTTGAATGGAAATAGAATTTGCCATAACCACCACTCTGGAGAACTCTTAAGCAACGCATAACAATGAACACCATGTACACTCTATGACCCAGAAATTCTGGCCCTAGGTACGTATCCAACAGAAATGGGTATGTATGTTCACCAACAGAAATAGCCAGTAACTATTGACCAACAACCCAAATGTCCACCAACTGTAGAACAGCTTCTCAAAATGTGGCCAATCCAATGGAATGCTATATAGCTAAGATATGCAGGAACCATTGCTACATCAACATGGATGAATCTCCCAGATATAATGTGAAGCAAATGAAGCCAAAAACAGAAAAGGAGATCTTCTGGGTTTCTACTCATGTCAAGGGTTAAAATAGGCAAAATTAACCTGCTGGTGGAGCACAGGACATCAGGTTGTAGTCACCCTTGGAGGAAGAAATGGTACAAGTGATGCCTGGGACAGACCCACTTGGAGGGTTTCTGGTCCTAGATGCCAGCAATATTCTATATCCTGATCTGAATGCTGATTATACTGTTACATTCACTTTGTGGTAATTAATCAGACTGGGCACTTGGAATTTGTGCACTTTTCTGTATGTATGCTATGTATCAACAAAGCATTTTAAAATTTTTAGAAAAAAATTGCCTATAATTACTCTTCAAAGCATCAAGTACCTGAACTCCTGCCCCAAAGTTAGAGGGACCCTTAATTCCTATCATTAGCTCCTGACATGTCCAAATGATTCTTTGGCTACTTGTTAATAATGGAATCAAAAGGCACTAATCTCATTATCGCCTGTCAGCAGGCTCTGTCAGAACGCTGTTGGCCATTAGTTGCCCGCTGCTGCAATCAGTCAGAGACTTGCAAAGCACCCACAAGGAGACACGAAATACTGCCAGTTTAGTTTTTCTCTTGTCCCACTCACTTTTTAGCAGTCTCATGTCAAATCCTTCAACTTCTCCTACCCCCCACACCACAGGCTACCTTCTCCAAGAGACCAAACCAGAGCTCTCTAGCAACCAAATAAATCCTATTCTCTGAACAAAGAACCCCTATTCTCTACATTACGGGACTCCTCCATCTATCCACATATCCATCCATCCACACATCCATCCAAACATTTATCACCCACTATGTGCAAGGCTGTGTGCTCAAGATATTAAGTTAGGTAAAACATATTTCCTTCACAGTATTACATGGAGAACAGACACAAAAATATGATTATGAGAGACATACAGAAGAATAGAAGGAAAATAGGAGAGAAACATGTAAGCCAGCTTTGGGGATGGGGGAAAAGAAAATGACTTCTAGTGGAGATTTCATATAAAATATACCCTAAAGCACAAATGAAAGTTGGTCAGTCAAGTAAAATAAAGGCAGCTCCAAGCCGAGGGGATCTCAAGACTGGCTTTGAACATGTATACACTATGACCCACCAACTCTGTCCTTAGGTATGTATCCAACAGAAATGGGTTATGTATGTTCACCGAAAGACAGACAAGGATGTGAAAAAAGCAGGGAGCCTAGTATGTGGGTGTGGGCATGTGGAGAACTAGAGGGAGTAAAATCTGAGTGCAGGCAGAGGACAGCAAGCAGGGAGCAGAGCATAAAGGTCTTTGCAAACCATGTGAAACAGAGGAGACTTCACATGCCAGAGAGAAAGGGCACTCACTATGGGTGGTGAGCATGAAAACAGCAGGTCAACTTGGTTGCATGGGACATGGCACTGGAGAGAAAGAGGCAAATAGATTTCAACACAGATCTGCTTGACCCAGAACACTTGGAGTGGGGTTGGAGAAGAAAAAAATTCAGGAAATATTTAGGCGGTAAGAGTTGCCTGGGTGGCTCAGTCAGTTAAGCATCCAACTCTTGATTTCAGTTCAGGTCATGATTTCACTGTTCATGGGTTCGAGCCCCATGTTTGGCTCCATGCCAATGGCATGGAGCTTGCTTGGGATTCCCTCTCTCCCTCTCTCTGTGCAACCACCCCCCCCCAAACAAACAAACATACATTTTAAAAAAGAACTATTTGGTAAAATCAAAAGAACTTGGTGACCAAGTTGGTGTGGCCTGAGAGTGGAAAAGGAGAAAGGGAAGTTGATAAGAACTGAGAGACAGCAAAGGAAAGACACACAAGAGGAGGAGAAGGTTAGGGTGGAGAGGAGGGAAGCTGATGAGGTCGCACTGGGAGCATTAAATATGGAGACTTCTGGGATTATGTTCAGTAGGAGAGTTAACACCTGAGTCTGACAGGAAGGGACCCTAGCTAAAGGTAGAAATGGACTCCTCAACACACACTAGAAACCCTGGAGCCTATGAAATCACAGAGTGCATATGGTGAGCAAATAGAGGCCCAAGGACTCTTGGCCATGCCAACATTAAGGAAGGAGTGGAGAGGGGCGCCTGGGTGGCTTAGTCGGTTAAGCGTCCGACTTTCGCTTAGGTCATGATCTCGCGGTTTGTGGGTTCGAGCCCCGCGTCGGGCTCTGTGCTGACTGCCAGCTCAGAGCCTGGAGCCTATTTCAGAGTCTGTATCTCCCTCTCTCTCTGACCCTCCCCTGCTCACATTGTCTCTCTCTCTCTCCTAGAAATAAATAAAAATATTAAAAAAAAAAAAAAAAGGAAGGAGTGGAGAGAGAAGGGTCTATAAAGAGGGCAGAAGGAAATAGAGAACTACCCAGTGATCATGAGGTATTATGTCATCAATGCCAAGGCAGTGGAAAGTTTTAAAACCTGAGTGACAGATCAAAAGCCCCAAGTGGAAACTAATTTGACAATGAACTATTTGTAAAAAAATAAAAAAAATAAAAATAAAACATTTTAAAAGATTAAAAAAAAAAAAAAAAACCCAAATGTAGTAGCCAGAGATCCAGGAAGGTTAGAACAAGAATACTTCCATTGGATCTGGCAATTACCAAGTCATTGGTGACTTTAGTGAGAGGTTTCAGACTTCAGTTCACTTCAGTCAACATGGCAGACTAAGCTGATAAACCCATTGTAAAAAATCTAGATAAAACATAACCCTCCTCTACAATCTAGATAGAGAGCAGAGCTTTGGGGGGGCGGGGGGGGGGGAATGATGGGAGCAAGAGAGTGCCAAGGAAAAGAAGCCAAGACTAAAGGCCAAGCCTATACCAGTACCACAGGAGACTGTGACAATATCAGACCTCAATATAAATCATAGAATCCTGGTGTTTAATGTCCTCAAAGGGATAGGACATGTTGCTTTGGGCCCACACAGATGGGGAACTGGAACTAACTGGTCTACATAAAGCTGAACTTCTAAGAGCTGCCCAACATATAAAAAGGGGACAAGAAAAACGATCTACAGGCCGAGAAAAGCAGTAAAGAAGCATGCTTTTTCTCAGGGGTTTGAGCAGAGAAAAAGCCTCCCTGTAAAAAACTCCAAGCTTGCACTCTATGGTGTTTCAACTCCAAGCTGAAATTAGCATAAAACTGGTGTTAGATCTATGAAACTCTTTTTTAAAAATAGTAATCCTTCCACAGCCTAAAATATAGCCTGTGACAAAGAAAAGCTCATAGTATAAAATAAAAATTATAACATACACAAGAAAACAAATAACTATGAGGGAGAATCAGCCAATCACATATGGAGAACAGGAAGTTAGAGAAAAATCTGAAAAGCCCTGAAACAAGAATTTAAGATATATAGAAACCATTGCAGACAGATTTAGGGAAAAAAATTAAATAGAATATTCTAATAGTCAAAATTAAAAATTTGATCAATAGGTTCAACAAAATATTTGATACCAAGAAAAAAAGAATTTTTGAACCATAGGGTAAAGTTTGAAAAAAAAATTACCCAGAACTCATCACAGAGAAAGACGTGGCATATATGAACTAAGATACACGGCAAAGTGGCTAGATTAAGTTAAATGAAGAAAAAAAGAATGGGGGGAAGACAATAATCAAAAGGAAAACTGCTGAGGATTTTCCAGAAGTGAAAAAAAAATTAAATACATAAATTCTCAGATTATACAAGGTCACTTGAGTCCTAGGGATTTTAAATAAAATAAATCCACGCATTGATACACAGTATTGTAATGAAAAGACTGAAAGCAAGGGAAAAAAATCATCTTTAAAACAAAAGATCATTATCTATACAATGGAATACTACATGGCAATGAGAAAGAATGAAATCTGGCCATGTGTAGCAACATGGATAGAACTTGAGGGTGTTATGCTGAGCAAAATAAGTCAGGCAGAGAAGAATACCCTATGTCTGCACGTACAGGAGGATTAGGAGAAACTTAACGGAGGACCACGGGGGAGAAGAAGGGGAAAAATAGTTGGGGAGAGGGAGGGAGGCAAACCATGAGACTCTTGAATGCTGAGAACAAACTGAGGGTTGATGAGGGTGGGGGAGAGGTGTGGGGGTGATAGTCATGGAGGAGGGCACTTGTGGGGATAAGCACTGGGTGTTATATGAAAACCAACTTGACAATAAACTATTAAAAAAGATTATTCTCAAAGGAATTAACTTGGAGCAGACTTCTCACCATTAACAGTAAATTCCAGAAGACATTGAAATCCGTTAGTCTGCTCAGGCTGCCATAACAAAATATAACAGACTGAGATGGCTTTTACAACAGAAATTTATTTTCTCATAGTTCTGGAAGCTGGGAGTCCATGGTCAAGATGCTGGCAAATTTGGTTTCTAGTGAGAATTCTCTTGCCAGCTTGTTGATAGCTGTCTTCTCACTGGTGAGTGTTCACATGCCCTTTATTCCGTACTCATTCAGAGGGAGGGAGAGAGAGGGAGGGAGGGAGGGAGGGAGGTCTCAGATATTTCTTTCTCTTATTAGTACGTCCATTTTATCCAATTGAGGTCCCACCCTTATGATCTCCTTTCACCTTAATTTTATCCTAAGGCCCTATCTCCAAATACAATCATATTGATGGTTAGGGCTTCAACATATGAATGGGGGTAGGGGAGCAGTGGGAGATCTTACACAATTCAGCCCACAAAAGAATATCTTCGAAGTATTTGGAGAAAAATAACTATCAGCTAGAAATCTGTATGCAGATAAACTATACTTACCTTCCAGAAATAAAGCCAAAATCAAATTATTTTCTGACAAACTGAGAAAATTCCTACATCTAAGGTATCACAAACATATCACTCCACTAACAGTGTTCTGCTTAGCAGTACACTAATTGAAACTAGAAGAGTAAATAGAAGCAACAATAAATCAACTAAGTTGGTAAGATATTCACTAAAGAAAACATCTAGTGAACAGTCTCTCATAGGTCCCAGACACTGTTCTATTTGCTGAGGATTGTACAATGAATACATCAAACGCCTTGGTTTGTTCCATATAATCTGGTAAATGGTGATAAGTGCACTCAATGAAAAAGCAGGAAAAGGCAGCAAGGAGAAGTTTTATTCTGTGATGCTAAATCCAAATGTGCAATGAATAGTAAAAAGTAATAATAGTGGTGAAGTTTCAGGGCTTAAAAATAAGAGGTTTCAGATAGGATGATAAAGCCAACAAGAGACATTTGGATCAGGTAAGTTTAAGAGACTCAGAAATCAGTCTGGGGAAAAGAATACAAAAATACTATTCAGAGGGATACGTGCATCCCAGGGTTTACAGCAGTGTTATCTATAATAGTCAAATTATGGAAGTGGGCCAAGTGTCCACTGACTGATGAATGGATAAAGGTTTGTTTATGTATATAATGGAATATTACTCAGCCATAAAAAAGAATCAAATCTTGTTATTTGTGATGACATGGATGGAGCTAGAGAATATTATGGTAAGCAAAATAAATCAGTCAGAGAAAGACAAATATTCTATGATTTCATTCGTATGTGCAATTTAAGCAACACAAAAATGAGCCAAGGGAAAGAAGAGAGAGAGAGAAGCAAACCAAGAAAAAGACTTTTAACTATAGGGAACAAACTGTGGTTACCAGCGGGGAGGTAGGTGGGGAGATGGGTGAAATAGTTCATGGGGATTAACAAGTACACTTGTGATGAACCCTAGGTATTGTATCCAAGTGTTGAATCACTATATTATACACCTGAAACTAATGTTACACTGTAGGTCAACTAGAATTGAAGTAAAAACTTAAAAATGAAAAAAAAATTCACAACTGGAGAACCAGAGTCAAATTTCCAGACTCTTATTTCCCCTTTGCCACTCCCTCAGTATGCCAGATTTCCCTCAGACTATCTCACCACATAGTGAAAGATGACCTGAGTCACAAAAGATCTCCTGTAAACTCAACAGAATCTAGTGAAAGAAAGAGAACTAACTCTGACTTGTATCTCAAAAGCATAAGAAACCTTTCCCTTTAGCAGCTTGGTAGATTACCTCTGTGCTAATTGGCCAAGATAGTGTCACGCGCCCATATGTAAACCAATCGCAGGCAAGAGGAAGAGAATCCCAACGTTGGTCTTAAAATAACCCTGATTTAACTACTGGTACTGGGTTTAAGTAACATGAAGGAGGAGACACACACAGACGAAAATCCCAGTTTTTCCATGAACCAATGCCTACTGACAAAATTGCAAATGGCATCTGCCCCACTACTGTCTGCCTCAAAACTGACCACAGGTAGCCACTATGTGACACTATAATCAGACCCCCACACAATCTGGCAGAATATAACCCTGGAAACCTGAAAAGAAACCCATTAATCTAATTCTGTGTACAAGTCCAACTGCTTTAACCAAAGCATGTGCATAGAAGCCACATGCATGTTAACCAAGCTGTAGCTCTACTGCACTAATTCAGTAACCAAACTGTAGGGTAACAGGACCATCCAAATCAACCCCTAAAGATAGCAGATCAGAACACCTCCCATGCATTAAGCCAAGCCACAGGCTACCTCTGCAAATATTTAAAGGTTCCCAGATGCCTCTGTAAAACTTCTCTCTTCAGGCTACAGAGCCAGTTCCAGATTACACAAACTGTCAAAGAGATGTGCATTTCACTAAAGACCATTTCCAAATTATTTCAACATTATCGGGTTGGAGAGATATTATAGAAATAACTGGCTAACGTGGATTAAATGCTTTCATTTCTAGGAAAGGTGCAGTTATGATAAAGGAATTTTAGAACCAAAAGGGACTTCTTAGGGTATTTAATAGGACTCCCACATTTCACAGATGAGACTTTGTGCAAGTCAGTGGCATCAAGGCCGGCAATTTGATGAAAGATTTAATTGAAGAGAAACCTTTTAAATGTATTTGTGATCACACTGTCCTGAGAGCAAGAGAGAATATATTAATTCAGCAATTCTCTGTCACCTTTGTGAGGAATAACAGATCCAAAGTCTACATCTCATTTCAGACTGTTTGAGACCTCTGAAGTTCACCTAGGGACCTAGGATTAAAAGTTCTTCCATTAGGGGCACCTGGGTGATTCAGTGAGTTAAATGTCTACTCTTGATTTTGGCTCAAGTATGTGGGATCAAGCCCCGCCTCTATGCTGACAGTGTAGAGCTTGCTTAGGATTCTCTCTCCCATTCTGTGCCTCTCCTCCACTCATTCTCACGCTTACATACTCTTTCCCACGCTTACATACTCTTTCCCACATGCCAAATAAATACTATTTTAAAGTCCCTCTTTTAAATATAGTTAACATACTCAGTTCAGACAGATGCACTGAGGTTATGATTTCCGTTATCATTATTTACATGTAGGAAATAATTACATGCTAGTTTCTTCTACGTTTTACTCAATTCTATTATGTTTTACCTAGTTAGTATAAATTCAAGAAATTCTATCCACTCTAAAAACACTCCAAAAAATAAAAAAATAAAAAACAATAAGAACACTCCAAGGATAATAAGAGTAGTTCCATAATGTGAGTTGAGTAAATGGAAGCCTCTGTCCTCTTTCCAGTCTACCACTGCATCCCTGTATCTAGCAAAACTCCTAACAGAGAGTAAGCCACCAATAAAGGTCTTTACATAACTAACTAGATCAACTTAATACTTTTAGCCCTTCAAAATACTTACAAAATTATTTCAAATCCCTTACCATATATGAAGCGCCAGTTTGATTATTATCACTTTATAGAGAAAGAAATACAAAGAGACTCAATGACTTAGCTAGGATCATGTATCTAATTAAGAGCAAAATTTGGAGTAATACTTGGGTTTCCTCATTGGTGTTTCCAGCTATTAAATCAGTGGTACACAAAAGCACTTCAACTGGAAATAATCACACAAATATAAGCTATTGTTAATATACTATGTTCCTTTCCAAGCCAAAACATAACTTTCTTGTGGATTACCTGCTCACTTTGAATTATCCATGCTGCTTCACTCCACTAGCCTGGAGAATAGCATTGGCCGTGCCTTAAATAAAACTGCCTTCATACACATGAGCTATCCAGGCATCAAAGGCATAAAAATTAGTTTTTCCATTGGCTAGCTGACCACAGCTACCCTCAACAGTCTCCAAGTAATCCTGAGTAACTTTTGCATCACCTTGA
The DNA here is from genome assembly GCF_003009895.1 of Hyaena hyaena. Taxonomy (NCBI): domain Eukaryota; kingdom Metazoa; phylum Chordata; class Mammalia; order Carnivora; family Hyaenidae; genus Hyaena; species Hyaena hyaena. Next base: position 2,590,526 of record NW_024080728.1, on the reverse strand, counting down.
TCTGATTTGTGCTAAAACTAATCCCTTCAACTGGGTATAATAAGGAGAAAACAGTTGTGTGATTTATCTGCAGACACTTCACCAACTTGGATCACTTTCCAGCTCATTTTAGCTGGGTAAATAATAGCTCGATATGTAGCACCTGCTAAGTGAAATGAAAATGGAAAATGTTTTAAAGGGTTTTCACTTAATGTCTTCATATTACTGTAAATGTATGAAAATTTTCTATCCAGGTTTTTATTACTGTTGATTGCTAAGCTGACAGGGGAAAATAATCCAAGCTGGCACATTAATGAAACATGATTTTTTTATAAGTGTCTTTTTTTTAAGAACAAAGCTAAACACAATTAAATGGTAAAAAGTCACTCCAACTCTTAACTCTTTAAAGATTGTACAGTAGCTATCAGATTTTTACATGCTTTCTTAGCCACGTCCCCTTGCCTAGAAAACCCTTTCTTCGCACACAGTGGCATGTCCAAACCCAGCCTTATGTTTGCAGCTTTGCTCCCTTAATACCATCACTATGTCTTTCTTGAAGTAAATGTCCTTTCAGAGCCCTTAGAAACATGCCTACCTATTCCAGAAAGTTACAACATACAGGGAAAGAGAACAGTAAAGGAATATCAGGAATTGAGGGCATACGCCAGGAGAGGCTCCACTGAGAGCAGACATGCCCCCGGGAAATAGTGCCAATATTAATCTGAATCTCTCAGAAGTGGGCTCAACCCCACCAGTAACAACAAAGAGGAGCCCAAACCCTTCCAACAATACTCTCTCACAGACACTCATGAACGAGCTGCTTTAGAAGCTCACATTCATCCAAGAGGTGGTGTCAGTGGTGGAATTAGTCACACCTGCCAGTGAATAGCAAACAACAGCTGTATAGACTCAAGTGAGTTATTGGTTGTAGGCTACAATCTCCCAGGAAGCAAACTATGCAATTTCTGCTGCTTCCAGGCCAACTGAAAGGAACTTAAATTTGCAAATGATTAAGTGTCTTAATTGTAGCATCTTAAAGCATTTCATTACCATAACCAATACCCAAAGGCTGGGAGAAGGCCAGCTGCGGCATTCAGAGGCTCTACCCTAAATTTTAGCAGCCATGACATCTTCCTTCCCTCTCCCTCATCATCAGATCCTGCCTGTAGATTCTCATTGCCTGATGCAAGCTACTTTGTGGAAAAGGCATCCCTAGAAACCAAAGCTTCTGACTCCCAGTATTCCCTCCTGCTTTACCATTGTTCCTTTGCTTTTATGTAAGAGAAAAGGGGAAATGTAATAATTATAAGGTGTTTAATGGATTTTTCATGACATGACAACATTTAATTTCATGAACCCAGTTGCTCTTTAAGTATGTCCTGAAAAATGCAACCCCAAGGAAGATTCTGGGGACAACACACTAAAAAGAAACAGAACATGTATAACATGCCTTCAAGAAAATTATGTTCTGGGTCTGGAGGCAAAACCTCCATCACACTCACAAAAGTCATTCACTGATATTTATGAACAAATGCAATGAGCAAAGCATTGTGCTAAATTCTTTTGGAGAAACTACAATAAGACAGCAATTACCCTCCACCAAGGAGATAATAACTGAGGAGAAGCTGGGCTTGCAAAGGACTGCAGAGACCACCCAGTGAGCTCTTGACACTCAACCACACCCTGGCCAAACAACTCTGGTGGTGCTCTGCCTAAAAAGATTCCAATTTGTCTACTTCAAACTTAAAATGTAGGGCCTAGGATTGAACACAATAATCTAGGTGTGGCTTTCCTCCTTTTTCAAGATACGTTTCTTTCATTGAACCTAAAATCTCATAAGCTCTTTAAACACTCATATTCAGATATGTGAAGACGCCAAATAAGACTTAATTTTTCCCCACATATCTCCCCTATTCTGGTACTTTGCTTTAACAGTTCATTTGAGAGCCCAAACTCAAGTATAATCTTCTTAAATTTAATCTCTTCTGATTTGGCCATATTGTAGCTGATCAAATATTAGGTCATCATGACTCGATGATTTTATTGTACTGTCCTTCCTAGTTCTGTCTCCTACAGATATGACACATGTGCTTTCTATATCTTTACCTACATCACTGGTAAATATTTTTGCTAAGTATCAACTACAAAATTAAGCTCTGTGGAGACACACAAGAAACATTCCTCCAGAGGGACATTAGCTCTTTTGGTAAAGGTGTTCGGCACAAAGTCAGTATTACAAGTCTTTCCTTAATTTAAAATGCCTCATACTTAACACATTTTCCTTATTTCTTAAGTCAGGGGAAAAAAGGTTTGGGGGCAGGGGGGGTGGCTCTTAAATGACCTCATCTATTTGCAGTGAACCCAGGCTGACTCAGAAACAACTGCTGGTTTACTATCCATCCTTGTAATAAACTGTATTAAAATCTCATTCCAAATTGCAAAAGTCATCTTGAGTTAGTAGGGGAATGCCAAAAGAGAAGAAATAGCACTTCAGTTTGGCCAAGCACAGGACACTTTTAGAGAATAGTAAAGGAAGGCACTGAGATTGGAGTATAGAAAATCTCAAAGACTCCACTTAAGAGATTAGACTGAACTCTGGGGGTGGGGAGGGGGGTGAAGATTAGACTTAACTCTGAAGTTAAGAAAAAGCAGTGAATGGTGTGTGCTTCGGTGCAGTAAGGGGCATGACTGGAAAGAACATCTAGAGAAAACAATCTGACAGAAAGCCAAGAAAGGTAGGATTCTAGGCAAAAGCTAGAATTATAGAGATCAGGTCTTTAAAATGATTTGAGAAAAAAGTTTAAATAACTTGACTAAAATGGGAACATCAGAACACATGATAGTGATAGAGATACAAACTAGTGACTAATTAAACAAAGAAAGAAGCTAGGAAAGAAATCAGTGAGGACTCTGAGGCCCTCCAAGATGGTCACTGAGTAAAGTGAAGAAGACCAAAAGAGAAACTGCCTGTCCAAGTAAAGAAAGAGATAAATTAGTTTCAACAAAGTAATCATGAGCTTCCAAAGGGACATTCAATATGTACCTGCCCTGAAGTCAACTAGTAAAAATGGCCCTTGAGAGAAAGATAAAGTGGACTTGGAGACAAACTGAAAATATCTGTATTTTTGAGTTGAGAGGAGGGAAATAGGCCAGAAAATGACCCAGGGAAAGGCAGCACAGCAAATCTGGATAGAACTAGGTTAGAGAAGTCAAAGGGAGAGAAGCTTTGAAAAAGAAAACCATCTCAAATGACAGAGTGGTCAAGGAGTGGTCAAGGATAAGAGCTGAGAACCGGCTATTAGACTTTGTGCTCAGAAAACTATCAGAGATCTTCAAAAAAGTATTTTAGACTAAGACGTCCTTCTCAGATGGCCATGTTGGTCAGCAAGCAAAAATTTAACATACTCACTCAATGATCCTACTCTTTGACTAAACATCCCATTATCTGCTCCATTCTCCTTCCAAGATACTTCCTGACTAGAGGGCTACTCCCACAATGCAGTTCTCTCATACTTCAGCTCTCAGCCTCCCCAACTCACCCACACCTGTTTGATTAAGACTTAGCCTCCGTTGACAGATCTTTATCTTTGGAAATGCCCCTGGCTATGCCCAAAAAACCAAGTTAAGCAAAGGATTAACTAACATACTCCCACTGATGCAGTCAAACCAGCACCTAGTTAAGAGACAGAAAATAATTTCAGGTAAACACCCTCAATGAGTTGCTGCCAAGATGCCCCAGTAATCCCCTAGTGAAAAAATTCAGCCTCTGTCCTGACAAATGCCTCTGCGCTTTCAAATGCAAACTCTATTCTTGAAAGAACTTTCCTATTACCTTGATACACCCAAGAAAATAAAACCAGCCCCCTAAACCAACAAAGAGCATCTGACCTGCCAAGGTCACGTGACAGTCCAAAGTCATAACTGCACAGAGAATCTCCCCCATTTGGGTGATGCCAGAGCTTTTGCTTCTATAGTTGAGTAGAGAATCTTTGTGAACTATTTCCTTTCTCTGAAAAGGTCAGTCAAAATAGTAATTAATTGTTGAGGGAGAGACTGCCATAGGAAGGGACCCAAAGGTCACTAAATAAAAATACCAGATGATCCTAAATGCACCATTTTTTAAAATTTATTTTGAGAGAGAGCATAAGCAGGGGAGGGGCAGAGAAAGAGGGAGAGAGAATCCCAAGCAGCATGGAACCCAATGCAGAGTTTGATCCCACAAACATGAGACTATGACCTGAGCCAAAACTAAAAATAGGACACTCAACAAACTTAGCCACCCAGGCACCCCTAAAATGGCCTATTTTAAAAGGGAGGGTTCATATGCAAAAAAAAAAATTTACCTTTCCTTCCATTCATATAAAATCATGGAATCACAGAAAGTTACAATCTGGAGAGGCCCTTAGAGATCAGCAAAAGGATCACCTCTGAAGCTTGTTTCAAAATAGACTCCCAGGCCTCACCCTACACCATGGGCTTACTGACCCAAACTCTCCAGACGTGTCCAATTAACTCACTCTATTTATCAGATCCAGAGAAATGACTTTCCTACAATCATAAATATTTCAAAGTATACTCCACTTGATTTCATGAGACCCAAGGCAGAAATCATATGGCTGATAATGTTATTAAGGACTGAATACAGGCCCTTATACAGGATTGGAGTCAACGAATTCTTTGAGGACTAATTTTATGTCATTTAGTACAAAGTCTTACTGAAACAGGTTTTTGCTCTCTGATTCAGGTGCCTGAAAATAGCATTCCTTTCTAAAGGGAAGGAAAATTCCACTGTGGCAATGCCTTCTTGATCACATGTAAGCACCAAACTGCTTTACAGAGCCTAATTTTCTGTCAGGTACTTTACAAGTTTTCAGTAGATACTAAGAAAATCATACAAGGGTAAAAAACAGTAAATCACACCACTGACCATCATTTAATTACTCCTTTTCCCCCCAAGCTGGATGAGTAGGGAAATAGGAGTGTTGGAGAAAGAGAACAGAGGTATGAGTACTGTTTGCCCAATGAAGCAGTACATTTCATACCCCTTTCTTTATCACAGAACTAAAAAATGCCATTGTGCTGGCATATCCTCCATGCCAGGGGTTCCTTGGAGGATTTAATAAAGTCACTCATACCAGGCCTCCTGCTTATCAGTCTGAAAGGACACATCAAAACACCTTGTCCTTAAAACCTCTTGGAGGTTCAAATGGAAGACAGTTAGACTTAACAAATCAACACACAGCTCCATATATTATAGAGCTTTAAAGGGGATGACGGTGGACGTGAGGGGCGTGATGGGGAAGAAGAACTCAGTGAAAATAGGAACAACTTGCTTAAAGATGCACAGGATGCAAACAGGCAAAGCAGAGGCATCTTGCCCCAAGCTTCATTCCCAGCTCCAGTTAGTTCTTAGCACAGGAGCACAGCCAGTGTCAGAAGAGCTAGACAAAACAGAACCCATACCTCATATCTGCTTTAAACAGTTCCTTTTTTCCAGTCCATTGATACCAATCTCACAGGACTAGAAGGTGGATTTCTGTAGCCACACTCTCTCCTGAAATCCCAATGCACTTGCAAAGCCATTTCCAACATCTCTGAGAACTAAAAAGTCGGGGATTATTGGTCCCATTCCAACTGGGTGTATACTGCATCAACATTTCATGTAATTATTGATACGGTTTAAGTCGACCACATTATCTCTGTTTTCTCTTTGTCAATCTTTTGTCCCTTTCTTTTTCCTATCCTGCCTTGTTACAGAATTGTCTTTAGAATATCTTTTCAATTTATCTATCGGCTTTTTGGTTGTATCCCTTGTCTTTTTGTAAAATTGCTCTAAAATTGCAGTATACATTCTCTCTTCGTCACAATCTGCTTACAATAGTGTACCACTCCATGTAAAATGAAGAAATCATACAACCATAGGAATATACACTTGTCATATATACTATATCTACATAGTCTTTGAAGTCTAAAGTACTATATTATAGCTTGGGGATTAAACAATTACAAGCATTTTTTTAATAGGCTTCACATCCAGCACAGAGCCCAACACATGGCTTGAACTCACAACTCTGAGATCAAGACCTGAGCTGAGATCAAGGCTCAGACAATTAACCAACTGAACTACCCAGGCACTCCAGTTACAATCATTTTTTTTAATTAGAGGAAGAAGTCTTTGTGTTTTTTTGTTTGTTTGTTTACCCATCTATTCATGGTATCTGATGCTCTTTTGCTTCCTGAGAATGGATTTCCATTTGTTGGCCTGTAGAACCTCCTTGGCCTTTTCTCAGTATGCAGGTCTACTAGTGATTATCTTAGTTTTCTTCTTAGTGGAAAATGTCTTTATTTCACCTTCATTCTTTAGGGATATTTTTGCTGAATAGAGAATTCTTGATTTAGAGTGTGTATTTCTTTTCTCCTGTAAGCCCATTAAAGATGTTGCCCTACTCACCCTCCTACACTGTTGGTGGGAATGTAAATTGGTGCAGCCCCTCTGGAAAACAGTGTGGAGATTCCTCAAAAAATTAACAATAGAACTCCCCTATGACCCAGCAATAGCATTGCTAGGAATTTACCCAAGGGATACAGGAGTGCTGATGCATAGAGGCACATGCACCCCAATGTTCATAGCAGCACTCTCAACAATAGCCAAAACATGGAAAGAGCCTAAGTGTCCATCAACATATGAATGGATCAAGAAGATGTGGTTTATCTATACCATGGAATACTACATGGCAATGAGAAACAATGAAATCTGGCCATGTGTAGCAACCTGGATGGACCTTGAGGGTGTTATGCTGAGCGAAATAAGTCAGGCAGAGAAGGACAAATATCATATGTTTGCACGTATAGGAGGATTAGGAGGAACTTAACGGAGGACCATGGGGGAGAAGAAGGGGGTAAATGGTGGGGGAGAGGGAGAGAGGCAAACCATGAGAGACTCTTGAATGATGAGAACAAACTGAGGACTGATGGGTGTAGGGGGGGGGGGAGGGGGAAGATGGGCATGGAGGAGGGCACTTGTGGGGATGAGCACTGGGTGTTATATGGAAACCAACTTGACAATAAACTATTTGTTAAAAAAAAAAAAAAAAAGATATTGCCCTACTGTCGTCTGGCCTTCATTGTTTCACTTAAGACATGAAGGTAATTCAAGTTGTTGTTGTCCTGTAAGCAATGTATACTTCTCTCTTTTTCATTATTATTTTCATCTTTTTGGGGGGAAAGGAGAGAAAAGGGAGGGAGTTTAAGATATATGCCTATGTATGCTTGGCCTTAAGGTAATCCTGCTTGGTGATCACTGAGCTTTCTGAATCTATAAACTTGTGTCATTCAACAAATTTCAGTTATCTTCAGCCATTATTTCTTCCTTTTATTTTTTTCTTTGCCCCATTCTGGGACTTCAGTGTGTTAGATACGGTCTCACAGGCCCTTGTAACTCCGTTTACCTTTTGTTTTCCATTTATTCTCTCTTCCTCAGACTGAATGATTCCTATTGTTCTTTAATTTCTTTCCCCGATATCTTCATTCTACCATAAAGCTCATCCAGTGAATTCTTTGATATTATAATTTTCAGGGCTAGATTATTATTACACCATTTTTACAATAATCAAATAATACTATTTCTCTATTGAGATTTCCTATCTTTTCCTACATTGTTAGTTTACCCCCCTCATGTCCCTGAGCATATTTCCAACAGCTACTTTAAAATCTTTGCTTGGGGCACCTGGGTGGCTCAGTCACTTAAGCATCCAACTTTGGCTCAGGTCATGACCTTGCAGTTCATGAGTTCGAGCCCTGCATCGGGCTCTGTGCTGACACCTCAGAGCCTGGAGCCTGCTTCTGATTTGTTGTCTTGCCCTCTCTCTACCCCTCCCCCACTTGTGCTCGCGCTCTCTCTCTCTCTCCAAAAATAAAAACATTAAAAAAAATTTTTTTTAACTTTGCTTGCTATTCTATCTTCTGGGTCATCTTGGAGTTGGTCCCTATTGCTTTTCATAATGAAATGAGTAATTTTAGATTTTGTCTTGGACGTCTTGAATGATAGGTTGTAGGAGTTCTGAATTGTGTAAAGTTTCTCTGAGTATCACTTTTTACTCAGACATTTAATCTGGATAAAAGAAAAATACAAAACACTGTCTCCCCTGAAGCAGGCAAGTCCAATTTCAGTTCAATTGTTTTAGTCTTACTAAAACTCACACATGACACAGGGTCCAGCTACAGATAGGAGATTTTATATACACAAATTGAGAGCTTTTATATATACAATTTTATACATGCATACATACAACAACTGATTCTTTCGGAGATTCCACTCTTTCCAGATGCTCACTGTCATCTCTGATTACGCAAGCCAATAAAAATCATGCTTTCAATCCAGTTTTATCCTTCCCGCATGGCATAATCTGAAGTCTGTCCTTAAGATAAACCTGTACAAATGAGAAACTCTCCCTTTGCCTGTTTATTCCTTCAAATGTCAACTTCTTCTCTAGTATCCACCTGCTTCTTCTTCCCTTAGTAAGGGTCTTATGGTTGCCCTATAGGTTCTAAAACCTCCTTATAGGACAACAGAGAAGACAGTCATGGAGTCACCAGACTCCTCTCATCAGATCAGAGACTGCCTCTGCATTAGATACATATGAATGCTAAAATCCCAGCTCCTTGGGATTTACTGGAGGGGACCATCAGACCATCCTATCTTGTCTTTTCTCAGGATAAGAATCCACTCCACACAGCCTCTAAAGGCTGTAACCCTTCCACATTGCCCATTCTATCCTCAGTGGCTTTAAATATTGGCAAGTTCTTCCTTATAGTTAACTGAAGTCTGCTACCCTTTATTATCACTGGCCAAATTCCAAATGTGAGCACCTAAGAGTGGGGACTATATCTTACCTGTATCTGCATCTCCAATGCCTAACACAAAGTAGACACTAATAGAAGTGATCAGTTAATTGATTAATGTCATTACAAACAACATTAGATACAAGTCTATACCTGCTTCATCATGGCAATTTCACAGCTACTTGTAGGGGCTATTATTTATTACATTCATCTGTCCTACAAAGTTTCCCTTCTCCAGTCTAAATGTCCTTTGGTTGTTTAATTACTCCCCATATGGTAGGATTTCTAGAATCCTCCTGACCTCCTAGACACACAACAACAGACCAAAGTCACTTAAAACTTCTCAGGAATTCATTCCTTCTCAAGACATAGAAACCCACAAAACAACATCACTCTACATTAAAAAGAAAAAGCCAAATAACCCATAAAATCTTAATTTTTCTCCACTCCATCAGAGGGCTGATGTTACAAGGCAAACAAGTAAACTAAATTCCTAAGTGTGACTTGTCCCTCTCCAAGGGGAGACAGGACACACAAACTATTTCATGTTTGGGAGAGCACAGGTTGAAAGGGCAGCCATCATAAAACTAAATAAAAAGAAAAACGCTGGAATTTTAACAAATTTGTAAATGTCACATGTGGGCTACCCCGAGACTTCAGAATTCCTGAGAGTCCCAGACACAAGGAGAGTCTTTACTCACTCATCAGCTTTTTCTACACTGCTTACAAAGAGATTAAGACCAAGAAAGAGACCTACGAGAATCCCCTACATTGTGTACAGGCATGAAATCCTACCCATTTCTCAGATCCTTCTCTCATTAACAAAACAAAACAAAAACAAAAAACAGAGAAGTCATAAGCCTCTGAAGAAGATCAGTCCCAAGTAAAGGTCACTGCCACTAAAAGAGAGCTAGATGCAAAACAGGTCTGCCTCTGGGGGAAGGGGGAGGAAAACACATTCAGTACAGCATCTTGCATATATAGAAAGCAGAGACCTGCTACCACTGGAAAAGGGACAGGAAATTCGCTCCTGCTCAAGAGTCCTTACCAATATGAGACAAAACAAAATTCATGTCTGGAACCTACGCCCACAGGACCTGCCTAAGACTGAACCTAGAGCATGAGAAGAAACCCTCCCCATTACCACAAGCTTCACAGTGAGTAAAAAAGCAAGAGTAGGCTAGCCTTCAAGGAGGGGAAAGGGCACAAAGATCCATTCTTTGATGTAGGCATGTACACCCGGTTAAAATTATGGATCGTGTGCAAACATGAGGAAAACTCCATTTCTCCAGATTCCCCCCTAAGCATAAGGTAGCAGGCAAGCCACCACTGGAGGAATTGGAGTCTGTCTTAAAACAAAAACTCAGATCCAGTTCAGTTACTGACTCAGCTACCCACACTAACATCCCAACAGACACGTCTCCATTTCCAGGTGTAAATACTACTTACCTCAGTCTCTACTGTTCTTCTACATACTTTGTCCAGCATTTCATCAAAAGTTATAGGACACACGAAAAGCAAGAAAAATAAAGTACTCTTGGTCAGAAGACGCAGTAGTCAACATTACCAGAACCAGAGGTGATTCGGGTGTTGGACCTAACAGGGGCTTAAGAGAACTATTACTAAATTTGATGGGGGTTTTTTGATATACAAGTAAAGATCATACATGAACAGATGGGTAATTTGCAGAAAAGAAAGCAAACTACTAACAAAAGTAGTAGTAAATGAAAATGCTGGAAATAAAAAACATGATACCAAAGAAGCGTTCCTTCAATAGATTTAGAAGAGTACACACAGCTGAGTAAGATTTATGAACTTGAACAGAGTAAATAACCCAACTAACAATGAAGAAAAAAGCTGAAAAATATAACAGAGCATCCAAGAGCTATGGGATGATCTCAAATAGTGTAACATATTTTTGGAATTCTGAAGTAAATGAAAGCAGAAAGCAAGGAGAAAAAAATGTTTTAAAATTGGCAAGAATTTTCCAAAACTAACAAAAACCACGGTTCAAAGAACCTAACAAATCCTCAAGTGGGATGGCGAGGGGGAAGAACATAGGCACATAATAGTAAAACTACTAGAAAACAAGTATAAAATGAAAATCTTGAAGGCAGTCAGAGAGAAAACATATATACAAAAGAACAAAGCTGAGAATGACATCTGAATTCTCAACAGAACACAAGGCAGAAGAAAATGGGATTGGATCATTTAAGTACTGAAAAAAAAACTAATGGGAATTTTGTACACAGTGAAAATACCTTCTAAGAATGATGGTAAGGTAAGAATGTTTTAGGTAAAGAAAAACAGAATTCACTGCCAGTATACCCATATTAAAAAGATGTTAAAGTTCTTCAGGCAAGTGTCTGGTACCAGAAGGAAATCTGGATCTATACAAAGAAAGTCCTTCAGATGCGATAAAAATGTGGGTAATATGACAAACATTTTCTTAATTTCATTCTCCTTAAAAGATAACTGGTTCTGCAAAATATATTTAAGTTTGCCAACAGATTAAGCTAAATAAATTTTAATAGAATATTTTAATTTTCCAATTACAGTAAGCAAATAGAAAAATACTTTTCCTGGTTTAAAAAAAGGGGGAGTAACTCCCATCTAAAGAAAACAAATTAACTGGGAGTTTAACACATGTAGAACATGTGAGACAACCATAAAATAAAGGATAGGAAGAAGGAAATAGAAGTATACCATTGTAAGATTCTTAAACTATACATAAGGTGGTGCATTATTTGAAAAGTAAACTGTAATAAGTTAAATATATTTATTATACACACTAATACAACCAAGAGAAAAATTTTATGAGAAAATATCTGTTTTTCTGGACATAAAACAGAATCATAAGTATATACAAACAATCTAAAAAGTAAGAAAAGAAACAAATGGAATAAATACAAAACTTAGAAAATGTTAGATTTAAAACTAACTATATCAATAAATTATATTAAATGTAAATGGCCTAAACATTCCAAGTGAAAACCAGAAATCATCAGACTGGATAGGAAAGAAATTCACTGTAAATATAAATACAGAGATATATTAAGAGTAAAAAGTAGAAATATGTACCACACAAAACCTGAAAGCTCTATAATACAAAGTAGGCTTTAGAACAAGGAGTATTTTCAGAAACAATCAATTCATCAAGAAAATGTAACAAATACAATGCATCTAAAAACGGAGTTCCAAAAACCATAAAACTGATACAAATGAAATTTTAAAAAAGCACAAATTTATTAGAGAACTTCAATATTCCTCTCTCAGTAATTTGTATAAACAGTATAATAAAAATTCAGTAAGGATATAGAAGGCTTGAACAACACTATAAACTAACTTGATTTAACTGACATTTACAAAAGACTCCAACAAGAGGAGGTTCCACATCCTCTTCAACAACCCATGGAATATTCACCAAAATAGACTATTTTCTGAGAAAATGTTTATAGCTGCTTTGTGCATAGTAGTCAAAAACTTTAAACTCAATCCAAACCCCAAATAAGTGGTAAATGTTATCAGTGTATCATGGTACAACCAGACAATGGAATACTATTCAGCAATAAAAAGAAATGAACTACTGATACATGCTACAACATCAATCAGTCTCAAAGCATTATGTGAAGTGAAAGAAGCACAAAGGCTGAATAATATACGATGCCATTTTTATAATATTTTAGGCAAAGGAAAACTTAGAGAAAAAAGTTGTATCAGTACAGATCAGGAGCTGGGGATAGGGAAAAAAACACTAAATGAAAACAGCGATGAAAGTATTCCATCTTGATCGTGTGGTGGCTACATGACTGCACATATTTGTCACAAATTATCTAACTATTCACTTAGGGAATTTAATGTGGGACGCCTGGGTGGCTCAGGTCCTGATCTCATGGCTCATTAGTTCAAGCCCCACATCAGGCTCTGTGCTGACAACCTACAGCCTCCTTTGGATTCTGTGTCTCCCTCTCTCTCTGTCCCTCCCCCACTCACACTTTCTCAAAAATAAATACTTAAAAAAGTTTTTAAGGGAATTTAATGTAAATTTTATCTCACTAATCTTTTTTTCAGAATTTCAATTTATTTTTTTAATACATACTATCACCCACAACAGAAAATAATACTAATATAATAAGCTGATAAGAATATACTCTTAATATGGTCAGATCAGCACTGGACTTGACTTACCTTCCTGGAAGACATTTTGAGGGACTATCTCATCCTATTGCCTCACACAGAATTTCATTAAGGTACCATCACAAGGTATAAAGGTTCCAACACTTACTTAGATCTCTTTTATGCCCAGAGACGAGAGATAAGAAATATTACAGATTTCAATAACATGAAAGCATATAGAAATTTATTTTCATATTTGGAATGGATAACCAGCATCTGGTTCTGAGTTGTCCTCCTTAGTGACAGTGAGCATTCAACAGGGAGTTCTGGAAAGCAGAAGACCATCTGGGGAGTTTTTGCTAAGAATAGGAATTATCCTTCATCACCTTGCGTTGATATCATATTGTTAAAATATTATGGGCTGTCCAGGTCAGAAGGACTCTAGTTAGCAGAGAAGAAGGCCTAGGCTGGGTCCTGGACTCCTGGGTCCAACCCAGGGTATTAAGATAAAAATAAGAGTTTCTCAGTCTTGGATTAGGAAGCCTCTCCCACATCTCTTCCTTGGGCGAAGCCAGGGATGTCACCAGGGGATGTCAGTACTGGACACTCATTGTTAAAGGTTAATCTGCAAAAATATTAAAATGCCATCCTGCTCTGAAGAGCAGTCTCTGGAAAAGTTCACAACGTTAGTACCAAACCCAAAATAACTTTCTTAATTACCCGGTAAGGGCTCCCGACAGGCCACCTCTAGAGAAACATTTGTCCTCTGAATGTTTTTTCTTTTAAATGCTATCTTTCACCACGGTGTTTATACTTGCCACAAAGATACAGTGTGATTAATGCAGGAAAAATAAATATGAAAAGCCTTACAATCAAATTAAGGAGGGCACTTGATAAAATGAGCCCTCTTCTTGTGAGTAATTTCAAAGAATAACTGTTTTTCATTATAACCTCAGCTCCCAGCAGGTCCTACATAAACTAAGCCAGCTGCAGTTCAAGAAAAAGGTCCAAAGGAGGACCCACTCAAAGTGTGGATAAATCACAATTGTGATCACAGACTAGGTTTCTATCTTTTTTATCCCCCTTAATAAATTGGGCTTGACCTGAAACTCTAAGAAAGTTAATTTAGAACAGCCAACTTTTTTTTTTTTTTTTTTTTTACATCACAGCTCACCTTTTTCTTTTCTTTTAAATTTAAACCATTATGACAAATGGAGATTTATTATATACCATAAACACATGTGGCTTGAGAACTGGTATTTAGTCTGGAAACTCAGATGGGGCAGCAGGCTGCTGGAGCAATCAGGAAATGCCACGTGACATTCTTGATAAAGATGAAACACACACATTCCACAGCACTTACTGTGGCCATTGTGGTTTTGGCCATTGTGTGGGCACCATGGACTCAGTGCAGGCTATGAAAGGAAAGCTGATTCAGTTAGGTCCCAGAGAAGTTCTGTCTGTCAGGCCACATTCACTCAAATCAGTGCTAAAATCTTTACAAAGGCAACTAGAACTTGTAGAGATGAGCAAAGACAGGCAGCTTCCCAAGACACTTCTCTAAGCTTGGCCTGCTCTCATCCTCTTTATCTCCTCCCAACACAAACCCTGAAAGTGGTTCATGTGTTTTGGTCCAGAGATACTCAATAATGCTGCACAGAATCATCCTGAAACATCAGGCTGGGTTCACTAATAAGTAAGTGAAATCTTCGCAGATGGTGGATTACGAACCTATTTCCCACCATGCTAAGACTAGTATGAGACTCTTAATCCCTCTCCCCTTCCTCCTGACCAGGCTGAAATGATGGGTTTCTCTCCAGTGGATCACTCATTCTTGCAGTTCCCCACTGGCAATAAGTACAAGGTGATTTACCAACTAAACAAGGTCCGCTGGGAGGGAACATTAACTTGTGGTTAAGGACATAAGCTTGGGAGTCAATCTTGGCTCCACCACTTCCCAAATTCTCTCAAACTCATGTTTTCCATTTTTAACATAGGACTACCAGTAAGTATCCCATAGGTCTGTTAGGAAGATTCAGTGAAATAATTTGTAAATCACAAATGGCCATAAGACATTATTAAAAATCTAGAGATTCTCAGGGCTCCTGGGTGGCTCAGTCAGTTAAGTGTCCAACTTCGGCTCAGGTAATGATCTCACGGTTCATGGGTTCGAGCCCCGCATTGGGCTCTGTGCTGACAGGTAGCTTGGAGCCTGGAGCCTGCTTCAGAATCTGTCTCTCTCTCTCTCTCTCTCTCTCTCTCTCTGACCCTCCCCTGCTCATGCTGTGTCTCTCTCTCAGAAATAAATAAAAACATTTAAAAAATTTTTTTTAATCTAGAGATTCTCTATCATAATATAATCAGCCACATAACAGTTCAATAGTAACTGATAGCTTTTGTTATTAATAAACTTTCCATATGTGTAGATCTTGTTCTAGAAGTACAATAAAGATTCCCTGAGCACAGAAACTCCCTATTTACTTTTCCTTTGCTTATTGTTCCCAGGCACAAACAACTTATTAATACTTAATGATCAATTCTATCAACCAGACAAAAAAATAAAAAACGTTATAAAAAAGAAACAAAAATACAAATAAAAAGGAAAATTAAAATCATCCTTGATCCCAACACCAGAAATAACCGGTTAATATTCTGATAGAGTTTTCCATTCCTTTTCTTATGTATACTCACTTTGATTTTTAAGTACAGTTGGGATCCAGAGTGCACCCCCAGTTTTTTAACCTACCTTTTTAACTTAAGAATAGATCAGGGGTACCTGGGTGGTTCAGTGGGTTAAGTGCCCAACTCTTCATTTCCGCTCAGGTCATGAACCCATGATCCATGAGTTTGGGCCCCACATCTGGTTCTCTGCCAACAACACAGAGCCTGCTTGGGATTCTGTCTCCCATTCTCTCTGCCCCCTCCCTCCCATGCTCTCTCTTAAAAATAAATGAACATTAAAAAAAAATAAGAAGAACAGTTCATGGATATTTTCCCCTACCATTAACTATTCAGAAGCATGACCTTTGAAGCCAACATGGTATGCCATCCAATGGCTATACTCCCCATTGCTCTTACCCACCATCTTCCCAATGAAGAAGACATGCAACACTAAAGCTCAGTAAGATCACTGAAACCAGAAAGTGTGTATGGAATTACTTGGCACTGGGCCTAATACTGATCAACAATAAATGTTCTCATTCTTCCTCTGTGTCTGATGGTCTTCAAAGAAATTTCATGAAAAGATTCTCACGTCCACCATGAAATAATGTGTTTCAGCATTTGAAAGAACTGAAGCCTAAGACCATCCTCATAAAGCTTCTGCTGTTTTTGTTTAGTCCCAGGACAAGCTTTAGGATCTTAAAAAATTCCACTCATTTTCATGACCACTACAAATGATCATCCTCCTTACCTATTTCTGTGTACTTCCAGAATCTAGAGGTCCCAGACTGGAAATTTTGCCACTCAATGTTTCCCTATTTCAGACAGGGATTTTCCTTCCCAATCAGACTTCAGATCCAAACCACAAAAGAAAACTTAAGAGTGTAAAAATATAGGACTTGGGGTCACAAGACCTGGCTTCTAGTCCCAACTCTGCCACTGGCTACCATTTTGAGTAAATAACCTCCCTTTCTGGGTCTCCATTTTTTCATCTGTAAAAGGGAAAACTTTGGCAAAACAGTCTCCAAATTCATTATGTCACCACCGGTAGGGCATAGACCAATTCATACATGGGTATTCACTTACTAAAATCTGGTTTAAGCTTCACACCAGTGCACAGGCGTTATCCTGTAACAGCAGTTCTGTCATCTGTCGCACTTAGGGAAGGAAACTGAGGTCTCCTAATTGGGTTTAAGCAATAAGCCCTAGTCATGCAATATAACCATCATCAGAACCCAGGTGCATGTCTAATGCCTGTGTCCACAACCAGGAAGCTCTGTACTTCTAAAACCCTTTTGGTTCTGGGTCCTCCAAGGTCTCAATGGCACTTGTTGATTGACTGGTTTTTGCCTCAATTCATGACGTTTTGCTGAGAGTTTTTGTCACTATGTCACTGTACTAAGCATTTTAGACCTGATGATTCTTTATTGGCGGGCCTATCCTGTGTGTTACAGATTGTTTAGCAGCATCCCCAGGCTCTATCCATCAGATGCCACTAGGATTCACCTTCCCAGGTATGATGATCAAATGTCTATGGGGAGAGGGGAAGGGACTGAACCCCTCCCCCCCACCCCCACTGAACCACTGCTATAAACAAAACACACTGAAAACACAGGAAAGGAAAAAGAACAAAGCATTTGACTTAAATCTTTATAAACAGTAAGAACAGAAAAGTCAAATAAATTATAAGATTACACACCCCTATTTATAAAAACCCAACTTATAAGTATGCCCTACATGATGACTCTACAGGTAGAACAGTGGTAAGGATTTATACTCTTGATTCAGTACCTGAAGTAGGGTTAGGGGCAATTCTTTTGCTGCTCAGATCATGGCAGAAAAGGGAGTTTCTCCCTTTCCAAGTTTTGGACAATGATGAAGAAACAAAGAAAAATGGTTTTCTAGCACCCTATAACCAGGTTAGGACCCTGAAGGTTTTTTCCCGTAGAATCAATGGTGAGGTTCTCAGGCTAGTCCACACAAGTTCACTTTCCCTAAGTGTTCTTTTGCAGAAGCAAATTCTGTGCAAGAGCCTAGAAACCTGCCAACATTTAAACCTCCATTTCCTACAAATATTAGTTCTAAATATGCACTACCCATTAGTAAGAAATTTGGGAAGTTAGAGACTAAACATAAGGAAAATAACCACCATGAAATCATTTATCTACTTTTTCTCCCCCTGTAAGTTCCCATTAGTAATAACCTGTTTCCTTTCTCTTAGGTTCTCCATCAAAACTTATCATGTGGGCATCACTTCTTAAATCAATCTATAGTTGAATTTTAGCGATTTTCCTGGCATTTCTTTTGAAGTTGATTCTTGGTGTGAAACTGTGTTTACAAAGGTGGGGTGAAAGACCCAAGCTTTAAATATGCTAGAAAGCACAAGCTACAGCATGGAAACATACTCAGGGACCCCTATATCAGAATTAGTAAGTTTCTGTCACCAACGGGAGTGAAAATCCAGAAGTGCTATAGATCATCAGGGACATTTCAGCTTACCATCATATTTTACAGACAAAATTACATTCCAGGACGGGGAAGAGGGGAGAAGCAAGAATAGGTGTAGGGAGGGAGGAAAAGCCACATAAAAGTTCTGAAATATATCAATGTCCAGAAATGGGAAAGGAAAAAAATAAAAAAAGAAACCTTTGGAGAATTTAAAAATACATGAAATAAAATATCTATCTTATTTCAGAATCCTGGAGTAAATAATCCTTCTGATGCCCCCACAGAGAGTCAAATCCAGCCAGCAAAACAAACACAAATACAAATAAATACTGGGCTGGTGAATTAGGAAAGGTACACAGAGGAATTCAAAAATAGGATGAAGATTTTGTTCAGAAATGGGATCCTTCCTCCCCACCCCAATTTTTTTTCTTGAAGTAAAATCCATTATTTTGAAAACACCATTTGAAATCCTAAAGAAATAGCAAACACAGTACTGTGGTATTCCAAAGTAATATCTCTTGTTTATAACCATATAAATTTAGCCCCTGGCACTACAGGGCTTATATAATAGAATAGAGTTATTTTAACAGCACCCTGTTAAAGAAGAAGCAAAATGTTCAGCTCATTTTCTCCAGTGGGAGGGACACATGGCCTCATGCAAGAAAGGCAACATGCCTAAGTCATTACCTCGGGAAAGCAATCCGTCAAAGCCGGGTCGCTCTGGCATGGCCAACACCACTGGCGAGATCACAGAGGCAGCCTCTGCTTGCAATTACCAGGGAAGGACCTTGGCTCTAGGCAGCCTGCTATCAATTACTGCCCTGGCCTCGCTGCTTGGACTTGTCAATTTCCCAGTGTCTTCTGTTTTGTAACAGTAAGAAAAAGGGCTCCTCCTGACTGATTCTTGGAAGTTTCTCATGTGTTGTGTCACTCCTTGGTGTCATTAACAATTCAATTAAAATTTCACAGCACACAGGCAGGCAGCACTGAGCAGGGGAGGGAAGTGGCCAGTAGTGGAGATTTCCAAAGAACCTGCAATGGGGCCACGTCGGTTGAAGTGAATCCCATCTTGAAATTTCTTTGAGTTCACCAGTCAGGCTTGCATGTGTCTCCCATCTGACACAATGCTGGCTGTCATCTTGGCAAGATGACATGTTTGATGTTCTCACCCCGCTGGGGGTGTAGTGATAGAAAGGAATTTCAGGCTGGCTAGAAACAAAATCTCCCGCATTATTTTACTAAAAGTGTTGGCTCCATAATGGATAATTGTAAATATCCATAATCGGCTCTACTAATCTACAGCGAGCTTTTTCTCCATTTGTTTTCCTTCCTTGGGTTCTCCTGTTTTCTTGCTTTTTCAGAGTGAGGCTGTCTCTAAGCATTTAGAGACTGAGTGTAAATCACAAATTCTTTAGGAAGGTGGATGACTTGGAAGGCTAAGTCAGGATGGCTGGAAACAAGAAAGACTCACCACTGTCATTATTAACTCTGTGAAAGTGCAAACATTCCTTTGTCCCACTGAATGACGGAGCTACACATGCTCACGTGCTTTTAAGCATCCCAAGGGTTTAGGGCAAAACCGGAAAAAAAAAAAAAAGTTTCAGGCTTAAGACTTCTGAGGCAGCTTTCTCTCTAACCCTCTCAATGAGTTTAGTCATGCAAGGAAAGATTCTTTAAAGTTACCAAAGACTTTGTTTAATGCCCAAGAAAATGCAGACTGTCAGCACCCTTTGTCAGGTTTTGGTGGCTTAAGTCCATTTCCCAATACACTGGTGACCCTCCACCCCTCATTCACTAGTTTCTTTTTGACATCAAGCGCTCGATAATTGTTTGATTTCCTTCTAGGTAAAAGGAGATTAAATGCCCAGCTGCAACAGCTGACACACAAAAGGGAAAATATAGTTTAACCACCATATTTATCAAGATAATTTTTTCTTCCACACACTGATTAATAACATTAGCCAACATCCCTTTTGGCTTGGGGGGAAAGGGGGTAGGGAGGGACATGTCCCCCCTCAAGAGTATCAGAAACAGGAGTTGACAGTTCAAGGCAAAAATGATTTGCATGTAAATTCTGATCAAAAGCAAGTCTGCACCCTGAAGTTGTCAAGTTTTGCTACCAATTTGACACTTAAATGGGCTATAGCAAAACTTGATTTAAACTGAAGAGGAAAAAAACATGGCAACTCAATTACCCCCTAGCAGATCGGATCTGGCAGCTGAGGTCAAACTTTTCACCCTGCCATTACATTTCTCAATACCTGATGCTTTAAACAAACACTATGTATTCCTCCTACAATCCTAGAGGAAAATGCATTTCTCAGGACTCCCTACTGTGCCCCAGATTAAAAAATAAAGTTTCACTTGTGTGGGATCTGGGGCCATTTTCTCCATGTAAATTTCTGTATAAATCAGGACTTAAGAGATGGCCTTTTACACTGGGAAAAATAGTCTCAGCCTTTAAAAAAAATAAAAACAAGAAGAAGAAGAAAGAAAGAAAGAAAAAGAAAAGAGAGGAAAAAAAAAAAAACTTTGCGGGGAAGATTTGTGGAGTACTAAAAGATGATTTAAAAACGAAAATTCCCATAGCATTAGAGGCAAAACATTGACCTGTTTTTAGTTTGCTTTTAATATATTTCATATTTGAGCTTCAGCTGAACAGCACATTAATTCAGCAGGGAGAAAAACAGCTAGCTAGTTCCAAATCAGCTCCAAATTTATGGAGGACAAAGTATCTCATAAGGTGCTGGGATGAAGACTCAAATGCAGGAAAGACCCAGTCTAATGATACGGCAGGCCTCTGGGGGTTCCATCCCACTCGAGTTAGGACACTGCAGTCTCCTGGGCTATTTAATCCCCCATGAGTTTTCATTTCTGCAATAATTTTTAAGCCAATAACTGTTTAAACTCTAAAAAGTGCCCCAAAGCAGTTCCAAAACTGTTTCCCTTTTTGTTGTTGTTATTTAGGTCTTATTTCCCTACGTTGGTTTTAACCTCTTTCTACAAAAGCAGGAATATAATGACTTTACAGTCACCATAATTTCTGGTACTCATACTGGGCAATGTGATAATGTGTAGGGAAAAGTCTTGCTTATTTAGCCAACAAATACATTGAGCATTTACTGGGTGCCAAGTACTGTGCTAAGCATGAAGGGCCCAAACATGAGTAAGAATTGCTTATGGCTAAAATGACAATCACATACACAACTAATTATGATAACATCCAGTAAGCATTGTGAAAGAGTAATATTGAAAGTATGAGATCAGATTTAACTGAAGGATCATTCTGAGGGAGTGAAAGTTTAAAATTCCCCTAGTGTCTGAAATTGTATCTATATTGGCATCTGGTGAATGGTGGAGCAAGAGGGCCAATAGGGAAATGAAATCTTTCTATGGGAATAAACAATGTGGAAATAGGAAAACCTACTTGGCCAGGCTCTAGGTAGATGAAGATACTATGAACAAGAAGTCTGCAGCTACACAGATAGGACAAGTGTGCAAAACCACATTCCTCTTATACCTGGCCCCCCTGGAAGCCTACCATGTCAACCCCCAAACTTGGAGCACTCCCACCATTGCTTTCTCTGAAATGCACTGACCTTTTTGCTGTTGCTCAAATACGCCAAGTTTGTTCTGGCCCAGGGCCTTTGTGTGTGCTGCTCCCCTCTGTCAGGCACCTTTGCATAGCTCAAGCCATCTGATCATTCAGCTCTTCGCTTAAATGTCACTTCTCAGGGCAATTTTCTCTAACATGTCTATCAGTCTACCTCCCATACACACTAACTCCTTACACTCTGCTTTGCTTTCTTCATAGCATATATGACTACCTGAAAATGTACTGTCTGTTTAGCTCTCTCGTCTTCCTAGGGTTGTAAACAACATGATGGTCAGGACTGTATCCCCAGTTCCTGGTATAATAATAAAGTATATAGTAAATATGTTAATACCCATTAACTCCCTGGTGCCATTAAGCTAATATCCCTGAATTCAGGCTGTAAAGAAAATTAAGGACCCAAACCATCATCACCACAGACCTTGACTTCTAGACCCTTACATCAAGAAAAAATAACAATGTAAGAAAGGATACAAATGAAGTTTTGAAATTCATATACAGTCAGAAGAGGGAAATTACCAACACACCAAAAAAGAAGAAAAAATAGCCATTTATCAGACAACTCCAAGATCCTTCTGAAAAATCTACATTTAACTTTTAACAGGTTCCCAGGCTTCCCACAAATCCCCACTCACAAGGGGAAACCATGTGAGAAGTTATGTTCTGCTTCTGAACATTTAAGCATTTTTATCAATATTATTTGCCAGTATAAATATTTTCCCCATAACTTTATATTTAAAATAGGAGTGCACCAAACCGGGACTTATAATGTGCAAAGGAAACAGTTCAGTCTGAGGTATTCATGACTTCAGTCACTCTCTCATAAAACAACAGATGAAATAAAATGTATGACATTCCCAAAGAGGGAGTTTCTCGTGTAATTCATCTTAAAATGCAATGTTCTGTCATCTCAAGTAACACTTACTGAAAGCAACCATCAATACTTTTTGTCAAAAGCCCGTACTCTGTGTAAAATGTTCCATCAATCTCTATTTACATAAAAGAAAAAACTTCCAGCGTGGTTCTAACACACAGTTGAGGAGTGTCTCCATCTCCGGTTTCCATGCTCTGGTGAAACATAATTTGACTGACACCAAAAAAATAAAGATGACCCTTAAAAAGGAAAACTTTTAGGAAGGGAGAAGCTACAAGGGGAAATACCTTACTTGGTTGGACACATGACCTATTGGAGAGATGTTCTTTAACCCTGAGACAGATTTTCTCTTAAAATAAAGAAGTTCCATTTTACCAGGAAATCCCCCAAGAAAGGTTTGATTCAACTATATGCAAGCAATACTTGCCAGCAACTAATGGAGAGATGGCACCCTGCTGATTCTAAATTTGAGTATGCAACCTGTACCACTCTATTTCAAGCCAGAATTTTTAGCTTTCAGTCCTGCAGAATGTGAGTATCACATGAGGCTACAAGAAGGTCATCGCCTGGGGATGTTTATAAAACACACAAATTAAGGTATTAGCCTTTCACCTTGAGGGTCCGAAGATCAAATCCCAGCTTAGGTAACAAAACAGAAAGTCTTTCCAGCAGTCTTTTTCTAATACGTGGTTGCTGAAAACATACAGACCCTTTCATCTGACCCACGCTGGCTCCAGCCTAGATGAGAAAGCTAAGAAATTTCAGGTCAAAGCCAAGAAGAACTACTCAATGCCCATCAGAGACATTGAACTTCACGCCCGGTGACCCTTTTTGCCATTCTTCTTCCTACCCCTAGGACTTGAAACGTCTAGGGTTGAGGATTACACAAGAAACAACAATGCCACATACATTTCTTTAATCACCAATGTAAGATCCATTAGAAAATCACTCAACCTTTCCTAATTATTCCTTGCAGTCATTACAGAGCATGCCTGAGCACCCAGCATGTGGAATGTATGGTGTAGAGCTGAGCAGGGTGGCCATAGACTACTTCAAGTAACACTGTGGAGCCTTGACCAAACCACTGTTCTCTTAGTCTCTGAAACTTGGTTTCTTCACCTATGAAATGAGCCAGCCTGGCTAGACCTGTGGTCTTCAAAGTGTGTTCTGCTATGTGCAGAGTTCTGCAAAGAGCCTCAAGGGTCTTTTGGAGGGGGAGAGCAAGACTGAGCAGACAGGTTCTAGGCTTCTGTTTTACACAGCAGCCTCATCATTATCTACTTTGTATCTAAGAGGCTAAGAAAGCTAAAGGCTTCTTTTGTAACCACATGCTTAGACCCCCATCAAGTCCTCTCCAGCTCTACTATTCTATGACCCTACACTATGGCAGAGCAGAAACAAACCTACACCTCACATCCATGAGACACACCAGACACTGGGTTGAAGAGGATGGAAAATAGAGTGTACCTTGGTAAGGTTCACTTGAGTGGTACGTGCAGCACCAATGTAAGCACAGTGAGCATTTTCAGAAGACAGAACCTAGGACTTGAGGGAGTTTGAAAAAGGGCATTTTACAGAGCCTGCAAACCAGATGAACAGCAAACAGCACAGAAACAGGGCCAGGGGATATGGGAAGCATAGGGTGTCCCTCTACAATAGAAGAGGAAAGGTAGAGAGGATAAAATGCAGAACCCTGCATGCCAGGCTGAGGATTCTAGGCTTCCTGGGTTCAAGATACACTCACCACTAGTCATGAATATAAATGCCCACTGAACAACCCTAGCTTACTTCAGTGCTTTTCATTCCATCTGCAAATCCCATACACATTTGTCCAGATCTTAATTTCTGTCCTCAAGGGCCTGGCTCAGGCTTCTTATGTTTGGTAGTCAATACAGGCTTCAATAACAAGAATAGTGAGAATAAATTATGTGAGACACCATGCTAAGAGCTGTACAGACACAGTCTCATTTAATTCTGACAGGCAGGGAGATAGGTATGTCACCATTTCATGGGAGAAAAAATTAAGACTTAGAGACTCGATAACTTGCCTGATATCACAGAGCTACAGAGAGTTACAGCAGAACCCAAACCCTGATGTACCTGCCCCCAAATCCAGGCTCTTGGCCACACTGCCACCCTCATAATGACCTCCAGAGGCTGAGTCAAAAGCAGCAGCAGCAATATAAGGTCTCCAGATGATGGAGATAACACTTCCTTTAGGAGGCTTCATGGAGGGGGAAAAAACGAATTGACAGGGCTTTGAGCTAAATGGGAAAAATCCCTCCCAAAAAGTAAGGAACATAGAAGAAGGACAAAGCTCATCAAGCACCTACAGCAATGGTGAAAAATAGCCTGTTGGATAGTTTAGGCTTAAAATCTCCTCCTTTGCTTTTGCTCCCAACATGAACCTGATATAAGTGAATAGCTGGACTATCAAAGCTTTTCTTACGTGTTCCCTGGAAATTCTAGGCTTCAATGAAAATCAGTGGGACACCTACTATTTTTCCAGCTATGCTGGGTGCTATGTGGAACATAATGAGGACACTTTCCCCCCAAGGTTCTTGTAGTTAAATTGTCAAACAAGGCCTGAACACAGTCCCTTCCAGATCAAAAAATACTACAATGAAAGAACAGCAAGTAGTCCAATATATAGTTGGGTTGAGCAGTATGGGACAAATACAAAAAAAAATTCTGATAACTCAAGTAGCTAGGAAAGGCCTGACATAATTTCAACGGGCCCTGTAGGCACAGTTAAGAATTGGCAATGTAGAGGAAGCAGGGCAGGTATCTCAGATGGTGAGGCAGCCAAGAGCAAAGCCAGGTGAGGGACTGGCGCAGGGAGCCCAGTACAGCTAAAGCACAGTGACAAGCAATCAAGTCAGACAGCAAGGAGATGGCTCTTCCTTGCATCACACAATCCAAATCATCATTCCATCCAACTTCTCATTTTATATGATGCACAGAGTAATTCAGGGTCCCATTCAAAGTCATTGAGTCAAGTCAGTAACAGAAGTAAATTACAAAAGCCTCCTCTCCTAGATTAGGAGTAATCTAAGGCACTTTCTATTCTACCACATGTCCTCCTCATAGAAAAACCAATTTTGTCTTTCTAATGGCAGGGGTACCAGGAACCTCAGGGAGGTCAGTTCCAATGGTGAAAGGACTCCAACTTCATCCAGAATGCTCACTGGGCTTGTTTTTGTTGTTATTGTTTTATAAGCCACATCTAATTTTTCCTAGGGTTTCATTCTGAAAATTCTTGAATAATCAACTTCTCTTCGAAATCACCTTAGAAATTTTAGCCTGGGGCATTGCATCAGTTAGCTCATCTGCTTCCCAAAATGTACTAGGAGCACATAAAAGATTGAAAGGGAAAAGCAAAAGAGGAACAAAGTATGTGAATCTGAGTTTTTGCCTTTCACAGAGGGACCTCTGACTTGAATAACAAAACTCTAATCTATGGCTGACAATGCTTCATGAGAAGAGGACCAGAGTAAAAAACAATAAAAGAAACTAAAGGAAAGATGGATATAAACTAGAATTCTAGAAAAGAAATCAGACAACAGAGAAGGCTTATATTTGGAGCAGGCTGTTCCATCATGGTGGAATCCTGGTAAGGAAAAAGTACGCAAGAATAACAGTCCAAACAAAGCAACATCAACAACAACAAATTATTGACAATGAATTCCCCATTTGTCAGATAAAAGGAACAGTGTTTTATCAAAAATAGTCACAGATTCTGACACACATTCACAAAATATTTTTCTCCTGTAAGTATAACCAAGTCCCTTCATTGTGGACAAAGATACCCAGGTAAATATGTTTCTATTTATTTCAGGTTTTGGATTTCTTTGTACTTTCTTTTGTTTTTAAAGAAAGTTGTGGATAAAAGAGAAGTCCTGATGCACAGTTTAAGCTCTCATTAACAAAACTTTCCCCTATATCTGACCCCCATTACTAAAGTGTAAACCTACTTAAGCTTAAAAGGGGAGAAAAAAAAAGAAAATATCATGTCCATATACTTAAAAGTCCTATTTTGGGATTCAAAATACTTCAAAAAAAAGTCAAGCTTAAATTATTCAGCCACTCTGTGGTTTGAGTCAAGGTTTTACGAGCATTTTCTGTCCATCAGCAATCGTGGGTTGGGGAAAAAAGAGACATCGTAATTCAGATGCTATTCCAAGGCTATGTACATGGCCCAACACGATACTCAAAGTCAGCTCGCCGGCCAAGAACTAACATACATTTTGGAAAGCAATCATTGACTTAAAAGCTCAAGATCAGGAACTACCGTCATCTTCCATTCTTACTCCCGAAGTTGACTCATGAATCCAGAACATCCCCTGCCAAAAACACACCCACAACATTGCAGAGCAAACGAACAAAAGTTTCCAGAGTCTGGGTGGCTGCAAACAGTCTTAAATGTCACCCAGTTCCATAGTACAACTTGTTTCACTTTTTTTTTTTTTTTGGTTAACTTTAGGTTTAAGTATTCTGCAAAATAGGCAGCCTCAGAGAGTCAGTGTTCACCCAACGTGATAGGCACCTGTCTTGTACTGCATTTTGCACCCAGTAGGTATACAAAGTTATATGCTCAAGTGTGCAAAGTCATCAGGTTTGTACAGAAGCACGTCACAATGGAGCACCAGAATCACTTCAAATGTTCACCTTCACAGACCATGTTCTTTGTGAATGACCTAAACTAAGCCACATGTGGAGTGGGTGATTAAGAGATCATCAGCCTGGTGATGCTAGAAATGTCCAAGAGGAGACTGAAAATGGATTCTTGAGGACATCAGCTGAACCACACATCAAGCTGCCCTGAAACTTGCCCAGACACCTAGCCAATATATTTCCTTTATTGTTGAAACCAATTTGAGTTTCCTGACACCTGCATTATAAAGAACCCTAATACAATGATGCACATATTGCATGTACCTTTTATTATAACAATACAGGTCTTCTTATTCCATGATGATCCTTTCACTACAAATATCACCTCCTACAAGGAGCTAACTCTTCCAGTTTCAATTAACTGTTGCCTCTCTTTTCCACTCAGAATAAGTGGACCCAGATCTCCTAGTGATGACACAGGGCAGGGAAAGCTTGCTCAGCAGACCTTTGACACTGCCTTGATCCCAGCCCTACTTATCTAAAACACCAAAGAATAAGCTTCCCAAGTTTTCCACTCCAAGTTTTTCCAGAAAGTGATGCCCTTATATAGATCAGCCAAGAAAACATAGACATGTGATATTATAGTTTATTATTTACACTAACTGTAATCGTGTCACTGAGAGAAACAGTAAGTGTGAGTGTACCCAGAGGTCTCTCTTACTCAGACCCAAGGGAACTCATCTATAAATAACTCAAAACTTTCCATCCACAATATCAACATTTTGCCTGCTGCACAAAACCTTTCCAGATTCTGTTTTTGGCCTTTCCTTGTGGTAGATTCAGATAGTAATTAGAGGTGGATTAACCCATGGTTTATCAATTTCATTTGTGTGTGGGTTTCTCTTTAAAATGTTATAATATGATTGTGGAAACTAATTTGACAATAAACTATTTGTAAAAAATAAATAAATAAATAAAATTAAAAGTATATGGAAAAAATAAAAATAAAAAAATAAAATGTTATAAAATGAACCCATCTGAAGAGTCAATAAGGAGTGGTACATGGACATCTCAGCCTTTCCTGAAACTAACTTATGTTCTTGAATCCACACTATGTTGTTACCCCCTCCAACCATATTTCAAAGGATATAGAATATTCTACAGTTTTGTAGGTTGCTTCTCCTTCCAGAAAATCTGAGTAGGATATGTTTTTTTAAATTTACCAACCAAGTGCAATTCTTTTCTACTTGCTATAAAATAGATTCTTCCTCTGGTCAGTAAGGCACCTTAACAAACATGGCCTGTGTTCTGTCTTGTAATGAAATCGGCTGAGGCTGTCCTCTCTCATCAGTCAGCCTCTTGAAGGCAATAACAACATCTCTTCTTCAAACCCTGCAGGGGTTAGGAGCACCTGGGTGGCTCAGTTGGTTTAGCGTCCAGCTCTTGGTTTAGGCTCAGCTCATGATCTCACAGTGAGTTCAAGCCCTCTGTCAGGCTCTGTGCTGGTGAGGTGGAGCCCACTTGGGATTCTGTCTCTCTCCCCCTCTCTCTGACCCTCTCCTGCTTATGCTCTCTCTCTTAAAATAAATCAACTTAAAAAAGGGGGGGACACCTGGGTGGCTCAGTCGGTTCAGCATCCTACTTCAGCTCAGGTCATGATCTTACAGTTCATGGATTCAAGCCGCAGCTCAGAGCCTGGAGCCTGCTTCAGATTCTGTGTCTCCCCCTCTCTCTGCCTCTCCCTTGCCCATGCTCTGTCTCTCTCAAAAATAAANAAAAAAAAAAAAAAAAAAAAAAAAAAAAAAAAAAAAAAAAAGACAAACCAAAGAGACCCAAACCAAGACACATTATGATTAAAATGTCAAAAGTTAAAGCAGAAAATATTAAAAGCAGCAACAGAACAACAGCTTGTTACATACAAGGGAACACCCTCCCATAAGACTATCAACAGATTTTTCAGCAGAAACTTTGTAGGCCAAAGGGAGTGGCATAATATATTCAAAGTGATGAAAGAGGAAAAACTTCCAACCAAAAATACTCTACCCAGCAAAATTATCATTCAGAACTGAAAAAGAGATAGAGTTTTCCAGAGAAGCAAAAGCTAAAGGAGTTCATCACCACTATACTGACCTTACAAAAAACATTAAGGCACTTCTTTAAGCTGAAAAGAAAGGGTATCAATCAATAACTAGAAAACATATTCAAGAATCAATCTCACCAGAAAGGTAAATATATAATTAAGGTAGAGGATCAATCACTTACAAAGTTAATACACAGGTTGAAAAACTAAAGCAGTATAAATAACTATGATTATAATGATTAGTTAAGGAGTATACAGGATAGAAAGATTTAAAATATAATACTAAAAAACATGAAGGATGGGCAGAAGTAAAAACATTGACCTTCAGAATCAGATGAAACTTAAGTTGCTGCCAACTTAAAACAGAGGGTTATAGATTTGTTACTCTATGTAAGCTTCATGGTAACTACACAGCAAAGCCATAGAATACATACAGAAAACAAAAAAGGAAGGAACATAAGCATACTACTAAAGAAAATCAAACCATGAAAGAGATGAAGAGATGTTAACAGAGAACTACAAAACAGCCAAAGAAACAGTTAACAAAATGGCAGTAAGCACTCTTATCCATAACTACTTAAAATATAAGTGGACTAAATACTCCAACCTAAAGGCACTGAATGCCTCAATGCATTAAAAAAAAAAAAAAAAAAGATGATAACCATCACCCATCTATATGCTGCCTACAAAAGATTCACTTTAGAGGTAAGCTTACACAGACTAAAAAATGAGGGAATGGGAGAAGGTATTCCATGCAAGCATAGCACCACCACCAGAAAAAGCTGGAGCAGCTATACTTCTCTCAGACAAGAAAGAGTTTAAAGCAAAGAGTAGTATAATAGTTACAAAATGCTAAAGGGCTCAATGCAACAAGAGGACACATTTGTAAATATTTATACACCCAACAGAGAAGCACCTAAATATGTAAAGTATTAACAAACCTAAAGGAAGAAATCTACAGCAGTACAGTAACAGTAGGGGACTTTAATACACTGCTTACATCAATGGATAGGTCATCAGACAGAAAATCAATAAAGAAACTTCAGCCTTAAATGACATGTTAGACCAGATACACATTCTTCTTAAAGTGCACATGGAACATCTTCCAGGACAGATCATGCATCAGGCCACAAAACAAGTCTTAATAAATTTAAAAGGACTGAATTCATATCAAGCATCATTTCTTACCACGATGTATTAAACCAGAAATCACACAAAGGAAAGTGGAAGTTTTACACATAGGTGGAGATTACAGATAGATTACATGCAGAAACAAGATGCTACTCAACAACTAATGGGTCAGACAAGAAATCAAAAGATCAAAAATTAGTTTGAGACAGGGGAACCTGGGTGACATCGACTCTTGATTTTGGCTTAAGTCACGATCTCAAGGTTGTGGGATTGAGCCCCATGTCGGGCTCCAAACTAAGACCGCTTAGAATTCTCTCTCCCTCTCCCTTTGCACCTTCCTCATTTGCACACATGCTCTAAAATAAAAATAAAATATCTGGAGACAAAAATGCAAATACAACACACCAAAATGGTGGGATGCAGCAAAAATAATTCCAAGAGTTCTATATCAATAAAGAAACACTATCTCTGAACAACACACTGGACCAGATGGACTCAACACTTACATACAGAACATTCTGCCCAAAAGTAACAGAACAAACATTCTTTTCAAGTACACACGGAACATTCTCTAGGCTAGATCACATATTAAGTCACAAAACCAGTCTCAATTAATTTAAGAAGACTCAAATCTCATCAAGCATCTTTTCCTACCACAATGGTATGAAACCAGAAATCAATTACAAGATAAAAACTAGAAATATCACAAAATCATGGAGGCTAAACAACATCCTACTAAACAACAAATTGGTCAAGGAAGGATATGAAAGATATGTTGCAACTAATACCACAGAAATACAAGGATAAGAGACTACTATGAACAATTCTACACCAACAAGTTGGACTACTTATAATAAATGGATAAATTCCTAGAAACATACAAGATACCAAGACCAAACCATGAGGAAATGGAAAATCTGAACAGACTGATTACTAGTAAGGAGATTGAATTAGTAATCAAAAGCCTCACAGCAAATAAAAGTCCAGGACCAGATGGCTTCGCTAGTGAATTCTACCAAGCATTCAAAGAAGAATCAGGGGCACTTGGGTGCCTCAGTCAGTTAAATGTCTGACTTCAGCTCAGTTCATGATCTCTTGTGGGCTTGTGGGTTTGAGCCCCACGTCGGGCTCTGTGCTGACAGCCAGCTCAGAGCCTGGAGCCTGTTTCAGATTCTGTTTCTCCCTCTCTCTCTGACCCTCCCCTGATCATGCTCATGCTCTCTCTCTCTCAGAAATAAATAAAAACATTAAAAAAAAAAAAAAGAAGAATCAATACCAATCCTCCTCAACTCTTACGAAAAATAGACGAGAGAGCTCTTCCAACTCATTGAGACACCAACATTACCCTGACCCAAAACCAGACAAGAACTTCCCAAGAAAAGAAAGTTACAGGCCAATACCTCTGATAAAGATAAATGCAAAAATCCTCAACAGAATATTAGCAAACCAATTTCAACAATACAAAAAAAATGATTATACACCATAATCAAATGGGATTTATTCTAGGGATACAAGGATAGATTCAACATCTACAAATTAGTCAAGTGATACACCACATTAACAAAATAAAGGGTTTGACAAAATTAAACATCCCTTTATGATATTAAAAAATAAAAAACCTCAACAAAGTAGGCATAGAGGAAATGTACCTCAACATAAATAAAGTCCAAAGCAAACAGCACACTCAATAGTGAAAATCTGAAAAGCTTTCCTCCAAGACCAGGAATAAAATAAGGATGCTGGCTCTTGCACTCTTATCATAGTTTTGGAAGTCCTAGCCAAAGAAATTAGAGAAATAAAAAGCAACAAAACTGGCACAAAAGAAGTTAACCTGTCACTATGTGTAGACAATATCATATATAGAAAACTCTAAAGACTAATAAAACAACTTAGGATAAATGAATTCAGTCAAGTTGCATAATACAAAATCAATATGCAAAAGTCTGTTGCATTTCTATACACAAATAATAAACTATCAGAAAGATACTGAGAAAATAATTCCATTTACAACTGCATCAAAAAAATAAAATACCTAAGGTTAAACTTAAGAAGTTGAAAAATCTCTATTTTGTAAACTACAAAAACATTAATGAAATTGAAGATGACACCTATAAATAGAAAGATATTCCATGCTCATCAATTGGAAAAGCCAATATTTTTCAAATGTCCATACTACCCAAAGCAATCTTCAGATTTAGTTCAAGCCCTATCAAAATCCCAATGGCCTTTTCCATAAAGAGAGAATAATCCTAAAGTTTGTATGAAACTACAAAAGACTGAATCCTAAGAACAAAGCTGGAGGCATCACGCTCCCTGGTTTCAAACAACATTACAAAGGTGCAGTAATTAAAACAGTATGGTTTTGGCATAAAAACAGACACATAGATCAGTAGAACAGAATACAGAGCCTAAAAATAAATCTACACATATATTATACAGTCAATTTACAACAAAGAGGTCAAGAATATACAACAGGGAAAGAACAGTCTCTTCAGTGAATGGTACAGGGCAAACAGAACAGTCACTTGCAAAAGAATGCCACTTGACCAGTATCTTACACCATACACAAAAATTAACTCAAAATGAATTAAAAACTTGAATGTAAGACCTAAAACCACAAAACTAGGTAAGTGGTAAGCTCCTTGGCATAGGTCTTGGCCATGATTTTTAAAATCTGACTCCAAAAACAAAAGCAGCAAAACCAAAATTAAGCACGTTGAACTACATCAAAAAAGCTTCTGCATAGCAAAGGCAACCAACAAAACAAATGAAAAAGCAGCCTACTGAATGAGAGGAAATATTTGCAAATACATCTGGATAAGATGCAAAATCTATAAAGAATTTATATAAATCAGAATAAAAAACACAATTTTTAAAAAATGGGCAGAGGATCTGAGTAGACATTTTCACCAAGAACATAGAGATGCCCAAAATTATATGAAAAGATGTTTAACATCATTAAACATCTGGGAAATGCAAATCAAAACCACAGTGAGGTATCATCTCACACCTGTGAGAATGGCTATTATTAAAAAGACAAGAAATAAGTGTTGGTGAGGATGTGGAGAAAAGGGTACCCTTGTGCACAGTTGGTCGCAATGTAATTTGGTACAATAACTATGGAAAATAGTATGGAGAGTCCTCAAAAAATTAAAATTGGAACTACCATATAATCCAACAACCCCACTGGAAAAAAAAAATGAAAACACTGAGATATATGCACCCCCATATTCATCACAGCATTTACAGTAGCCAAAAAATGGAAGCCTAAGTGTCCATTCAATGGATGAATAAAGTGTGTGTGTGTGTGTGTGTGTGTGTGAGAGAGAGAGAGAGAAAGAGAGAGAGAGAGAGAGAGAGAACGAACCTTCTGAATAGTATTCAACCATAAAAAAGGATGATACCCTGCCAATTGTTACAATATGGATGGACCTCGAGGGCATTCCGGTAACTGAAATAAGTCAGACAGAAAAAGACAAATCCTGTATGATCTTACATACAGAATCAAAAAAAAACTCACACCAAGCTTATTGATACAAGGAACAGACTAATGGTTGCCAGAGGTGGAGATGGGAGAAATGAGTAAAGGAGATCAAAAGATTTCAAGAAAATAAAGAGATAATAATGTATCCGAAAAGAAAAGCTGGGTACATGCTAGCTACTTAAACTACCTGTCAGAGAACCAGTCAGTATATGTAACAAGCCAGTGAAGAATGCTGGCTTTAGAACCAGAGAGAATCAGGGTTCCTGGGTGGCTCAGTTGGTTAAACGTCCAACTTCGGCTCAGATCATGATCTCACAGTTCATGGGTTCAAGCCCCGCTTCGAGCTCTGTGCTGATGTCAGCTCAGAGCCTGGAGCCTGCTTCGGATTCTGGGTCTCCCTCTCTCTCTGACCCTCCCTTGCTCACACTGTGTCTGTCTGTCTGTCTGTCTCCCTCTCTCCCTCTCTCTCTCTCTCTCTCTCAGAAATAAATAAAACATTAAAAAAAAATTTAGAACCAGAGAGAATCAAGTTCTAACCCCATCTCCACTGTAATCCGTACAGTGCTTAGAACAAGGCTTAGTACAAAACTAGTTAAGGGTCATGTATTCTTGAGCCAGTCTCTCAGCTTCCACTCAGAGCAAAGAAAGGTGGGAATCTGAGAGACAGGCCAGGCCTGGCTGTTAGGAGCCTCAGGTATGTTCACACTCACACACACACATACACCCTTTGCTAACCCTTCCTAAGGCCAAGCTCATTTTAACTATGAAAGAAGAAAAACTTCAGTTCTATTTTCTCTTTCAGGACCTCTGCTCACATGGTTCCCTTGCCCAATTGTCCTTACCCTTTGTTGAAGGATAACTCCTTGACCTTCAGGACAAACTCCTCTATCCAGCAAGTTTTCCTGATACCCTGTGTTAAGTGCCCCCATTGGCGTATGCACAGGCCCCTTACCATAGCCCTTATCGCACTATTACTTCTGCCTGACTTAACTGTTCACCCTGATGAGCTCCAGGAGGACAGGGATTGGGGGTATCCTGTTCTCGACTGTAACCCCAGGGATCAGTACAGTGTTTGGCATACACAAGCACACAGCAGATGTTACCAATGCAAGAAGGGATCTTGCTAAGCCTCAATCTTCTAAAATGTGAAATAGAAAATGTTTCATTTATAGGACGATTGTGAGAACTAATGATGATATATTTAACACGGCCCAGTAAAAACTGCCACTCAATAAATGACAGATACTCTCATTGAGGCTGTGACTAGTGAACTATTTATTACCAAAAATGCTTGGTGATGAAATGGAGAAATTTAGACAACCAAATTCAATACAAGGGGCCTAAGTGCCACCATCAATGGTTTGAGGCTTTCTGAAGGATCCAAGCCTAAAACCTGTTTTTAGGTTCTGCTTCTAATAAAAGCACTTGGCAATCTGGAGGAGATGAAGCTTGGGCTTTGGAAGCCAAGTAGCCCCATGTCATTTTCCAGTCTCAGTGAGCCGTTACCTGAGACTAAGGGTCTAATGGAAGGGAATGCAAAGAAAAACTATTCCCACAGTAAAGGAATGAGGCAAAGTGATTTATAAAGCAAGATTCTGAAGGATTGAAATATATGCAGATTGGCACAGCAAGCAGGGTGAAGAATGGGGGCACAATTTTCACAGCCAGGAAACATCAGGTATGAGTCAACACTGAGGTCAGCAGAGACAAGGGGGCAGAATACGGGTTCCTTCATTCTAGGAGGAACTCATAGGCATCCTGTCATTTGTCAACTGACCCAGGGTACTCTGTGCATTTCTCTTTAAATTCCTGTGATTTTGTGATACAATTAACAACTCCTCCCTTAAGAGAGTCACAAACACAACACCATCTCCTCCATGATCTCCATGGAGATTCACAAAGAATTCCCATCTGTCATTGTCATCAACGCATTTTTTCAAATTGTGTAAAATGTATATATATATACACATACACATACATATACATATATACATACACATACATATATATATATATATACACACACACATAATTCAATTCTCTATGATAATCAGAGTGCATAAAGAGGCAGAAGCAAATACCCATTATCACACTGGCATGTTTCCCTCAAGGTTTTGTGTTAGATTTTATTTTTTCAAAGTTCTACAGAAATAATTTCAAGAATCTAAAAGACTCCCATGTTTGTTGCAGGAACAAACTACAC
This sequence comes from Hyaena hyaena, assembly GCF_003009895.1. Lineage (NCBI taxonomy): Eukaryota > Metazoa > Chordata > Mammalia > Carnivora > Hyaenidae > Hyaena > Hyaena hyaena. Next base: position 2,554,482 of record NW_024080728.1, on the reverse strand, counting down.
AGTCTCCCTTTCTTTTTCATCTCTCCAGTCTGACACTTTGGTATTCTCCTCCATGTTCCTGATTTACAAACAAGTCTTGTTATTTTTCAATTTCTGGCATTATCTGTCAATTTCCCACTACAGCTCACTCTTTCTATGCTACAAAGGTGGACCATTCCTATTTGTGCTTCATTTCCCCAACATATTATAATTAGAGTTAGACATTTTTGTTCATAATTATAGTCCTTGTGCTAGGATTGTGTAAGATGTAGAATAGATTTTCCTTTTCTACATTTTTTGTTTACCCAAGAGTTAACAATTATCTAACCAATAAAAAGTTCAATACCAAATTCCAGCCAATTCTTAAAGCTTCCTCTCAAAATGTCCAGATTCATCACATGTTAGAGCCTATTTGTCATCCATCCCAGGGACATCTCTCCTGAAGTTTTCTCTCCTGACTACTCTAGGCTAATAGCCCTCCAAGCCTGGTACACAATTGCCATCTTGAGATTTTCCTTGTCCATCACCCTGGAGATACCTTTCCCCTTTCCCCAGCAAAATCTATCTTTCTTATGTACTCTTTTGTTTTGAATGCCCTCTCCAGCTGATTCCTAAGATGGTAAAATTTTTGCAACATTCCATCCTTGATTCATCTAACTCTTAATCTTATCTTCATCCTACCCTCAATCTTGTTTGGCTAATGATAGACTGCCTGGTTAAATATCAATTTTCTTTTGGAATTATGAAGACATTGGTCCCTTATCTCCTAACTTCCAGTGTTGCTGCTTGGAACTCTGAAGTCTGCTGCATCATGATTCTTCACATGTGACATGTTTCTCCAGTACCTCATATTCTGAATTTCCCTTGTACATGTGGTGGGCCTTTGGTGTAATCCTTCAATCCAGAATCTTAGTTCTGGAAATTTTTTCTTGAAATCATTTCTCCTTTCCATAGCCCCAGTTGTATGAACTGGCCCTCCTGAGCTTTTTAATTTTTTCATTTTCATCTCTGCCTTTTCTTACTCTGCTTTCAAGAAAATTACCTTCTGTGGATTTTTCATTTTCATTTCCATGTTCTTAATTTTGAAGAACTCTTTTTCCCTTTCTCCACATGTTGTCTTCATGAGATCCTATTCTTACTTCAGGCCTACATTATCTTCTTTCATCTGACTTAGTTACAGTAGAATTTTACTCTTATGCTTTCTTTTCTCAGACTAGTCCTTGATTTCTCCAAGTTTCTTTGTTCTAACCTCTATCTTTGATGTTAGAGGTTTCTCACAGGAATCAAGAAATTCTCAGATTTCTGCCCATATTTAGGAATGGAGAGGCGGGGCACCCTGGGTGATTTGGTCGGTTAAGCATCCGACTTTGGCTCAAGTCACGATCTCACGGTTTGTGGGTTCAAGCCCCATGTCAAGCTCTATGCTGACAGCTCAGAGCCTGGAGCCTGCTTCAGATTCTGTGTCTCCCTCTCTCTCTGACCCTCCCCTGATCACATGGTCTCTCTCTCTCTCAGAAATAAAACATTTTTTAAAAAAAGAATGGAGAGGCAAAAACTTACTGGAGTCTCTGAAAATAAGGACTTCTCAACTGGAGATTCACTCTAGGGTGTACTGGCCATTTAGCTGAAGAACTTTCGGGGAAGTTCTTTCAACTCTTTCCTTGGGCTGTCTCCCCAACCGTTGCTTCTGGATAAAGACTGGACTACCACAGTTCTAATTGCCAAGTAAGTAGAGACCATTGAGTGAGTGTGAGAAATGTCTCAAAATCCTATATTTAATTAATACATAATCCCATGTTCAATTAATACATTCAATTACCTGGGGCTCCTAGGTGGCTCAGTCAGTTGAGCATCCAGTCTTGGCTCAGATCATATTTCACAGTTTGTGAGATTGAGCCCCACACATCAGGCTCATTGCTGTCTGCATGCAGCCCACTCAGATCCTGTGTTCCCCTCTCTTTCCCCACTCACATATTCTCTCTCAAAAATAAACATTTTTAAAAAAGACATTCAATTACTTGTTGTCTGTAGCAAACTCCTACCCTCAAAAGTGACTGGGGTTTATTCTCTGCACAGAAGAAAACTCTGGCTTTTTTCCAGAATGAGGGAAGAGTAGTCACCATGTGATATCTAGTGAGAGAGGACATCTGAGGTCTTAAACCTTAGAGGGATCTGTGCTACCAACTTCTAGGTTTGCGGAAAATTATGTAGTATCAAATTGGTTCTCAGCTTTTCTTCCTCCTGGCTTAGGCTTCAATCTTATCTACTTTCCAACTTGCAAAAACCTATGGCTAATAATAAAAGATGATCAATACCACTAGTCCTTGGGGAAATGAAAATCAAAACCATAATTAAATACCATCTTATATCCACTAGGATAACTATAAGTATATATTTTTTATAGATTTATCATATATATGTGATACATAATTTTATATGTGTATATAATTTTATATATATTTATATACACCCACAACTTATGTATAAAATAAAAGGGTTGGTGAGGATACAGGGAAGTTAGAACCCTCATACACTGCTATGGAAACCAGTTTTGCAGTTCCTCAAAAAATTACCTTATGACTCATCAATTCCACCCTTAGGTATACATCCAAAAAACTAAAAACAGGTATTCAAAAATGTGTACAAGAATATTCACAGCAACATTATTCACAATAGCCAAAATGTGAAAACCTTAATATCCATCATCCAGTAAATGGATAAAGAAAATTTGGTATATCCATACAAAATAATCATTCACAGAAAAGCATGAAGTACTGACACATGGATGAAAACATATGGTTAAAAACACTATTCTGAGTGAAAGAAACCAGACACAAAAGGCTACATATTGTATGACTCCAGTTATGTGAAATATCCAGGACAGGCAAATTCACAGAGACAAAGCAAATTCATAGTTGCCCTAACTGGTGGTAAGGGGACAAACTAGTGGTTGCCAGAGGAGAGGAGGTGGTGGGATGCGGGAAATAGGTAAAGGGGATGAAGAGATACAAACTTCTAGTTATAAACTAAGTAAGTCATGGGAATGAAAAATACAGCATAGAGAATATATTCAGTAATATTGTAATAACTTTGTGTGGTGACAGATGGTAACTATACTTATGATGGTGAGCAATGAGTAATGTACAGAATGGTTGAATCACTATGCTGTACACCTGAAACTGAAACATTGTATGTTAACTATACTTCAACTTCAAAAAAAAAAAAAAAAAAAAAAAAAGGCATTATAAGGTTAGATCCAACCTTCAAGGAACTTACTATTCAGATTTAAAAATTAATAATCATGAAAGAAAACCACACTATGCAATAAATTACTGTGGCCAGAAGAGTCCAAACAGTCTGTATCATGGAGATCAAAGGCAAAGGCTATTCCTGTTACTATAACAAAAGGCTTCACAAATAACCAGTGAGTTGGAGCTGGATAAGAAATAAGCTCAGAGAAGATTATCCTAGTAAGTTGTGTCAGAAATGCGATAAACACAGGAAAACAGATCTACAGTATGCATGGTCTGGAGATCAACTGGGACAGTTCGCAATAAACCAGATCCTAGAAAAAAGTGGTCTGGGGTCAGATTATAAACAGCTTATTTGCTAATGTGACCTTTTCAAAAATACACACACACACACATAGGTGTATATACGCATGTATGTATATGTACATATGTATATATAAGCTTCCAGACAAAATTATCTCCAACTTGGCTTCTCCAAGCCGGCTAAACTGTTTGCTTCAGCCAACCCATTCACAATCCTTCATACTGGATTTAATCCTAGGCATTTCCATTTTCAGTTTTAAAATATGACAAATGGCCCAGATAATCATAAAGTACACACCCCAATCTGCTGAATTTTAGTACCCTTGGCATGACACGTCTGAGCTTACATAACTACCCAAAGTTCCACACAAAAGGCATTCATGAACCACACACTGAGCCAGCCCTGGAGGTAAGAGCAAACAATGCTAACTGGTAAGCAAATGGCCTCTGAAGGCCAAAACACTCACTCCTTCCCACTTAACCAGAGAATTGGGAGTATGGCTACTGCAGGGGGATGAGTTGTCTGCAGATTTGTCAATGGCCCAGAAAAGAGGGTAAAATCATCACTCAGATTTGTGTATCCAATGCTGAGCTTCCCAGCTACGTAAATTCTAGGACTTTTGCAAATGTATGTTGGGTTTCAGTCATTTGCACCTGAAAGGGTTAAGCAAAAAAGTGGGGGGGGTTCTGATTGACACATTTCCCCACTAAACCCCAATACTACTGTAGAGCTGAGGCATCGCACTTACACTAGTTCTCATTCCACCAAATTCTAGTACCCATTAAAGTAGCTAAGCTGTAAATTCCTTGGATGTCTTTGTAGCTCTTCATTAACTTGTTTACATCTCAAGTATTTAATGATGGATGGATGGAATAAAATTAAGACAGAAAAGACTTTAAGAAATATTGAAGTTTCTGCTTATTTCTTATTTATTCATCTTCTTTCTTCCAATTCCAAATCTCTGTTCTGAGTCCTGGGGAATAAGATTTCCAGTACGTCTTCACCTGATGACTCCAGAGGTCACAATTTTAAGGGAGGCAAACACAGAATTCCATTAGGGTAATCTATACCAACTTCCCAAATCCTATCCCAATGATCCAGGAAGAGTAGCAAAGAAGAAGGGATGGCTAATGTTTTGAGAGTCTCTATCCTCTCAAAGTAAGGTATCTCACTAAGTGCTTTGCAGATACTCTCTCTCAGTCATCACCAGGGTCTTCAAACATAGATATTTGATCACCATACCAATTAGGAAACCAAAGAGAAGCTGAAAATCTTGCCAAAGGCCATGTGATTACACAGACAACAGATTCAAACTTGCATATTTCTGTCTCCATAATCCACTGAACCCCAAGATCAGTTATTTATTGGGTAGATGCCTACATAAGTTGAGGGTCCCAAAAAAGACCAACCTCCTCAAAAATGTCCCTTTCCAAGGCTAGAAATTCTACCAAAAACTTATTTTTTTTATTTTATTTTATTTTTTTTTTTTAGCATTTATTCAGTTTTGAGAGACAGAGAATGAGTGGGGAAGGAGCAGAGAGAGAGAGAGGGAGACACAGAATCTGAAACAGGCTGAGCCATCAGCACAGAGCCTGATGTGGGGCTTGAACCCACAAACTGTGAGATCATGACCTGACCTGAAGTTGGATGCTTAACCGACTGAGCCACCCAGGAGCCCCCAAAAACCTTATTATTTAGGTGGCTATATTCTAGACTCCTCATTTATAATCTTAGTAACAACTTACATTTATATTAGCCCTTCATTAGTCATGAATCACTTTCACATAAATTTTTCTGTTTAATCTTCACAGCAACCCCATGAAGCTGATATGTTATCCCCATACTGCAGATAGGGAAACCAAGGTCAAAGAAGAGACCTGTCCAAAGCAAAGCCATCAAACATGGCACCCTCAAGTCTTCCAACTCCGTGTTTTCAGAGGCTTCTTCTACAGGCAAATTGTCAAGTGGAATGAGGGCTGACCCTGCATCAGACACTAAGGGAACTGGTGCCTCAGGAAGGAGCAGATAGGAGAAGGGGTGCTGGAGTGGAGAGAGGTGAAAGCACAGAATGGAGAGGCTGAAGGCCAACTGCCATCACAATCTGCCCTGGGCTTGAAATTGCTCCGAGATGCCTGAATTTTATCAGTAGAGGCACAACACACCCCAGTCTGGCACAGCCCTGGGCTAGGCCTGTTTCCCCAGCATAACTATTAATAGCTCCCTCTTTTCTTCTGAAAAGAATCCCAGTTTGGACAAAAAAATGTATAATCATTGCAGTTACTGCACGCCACAGGTAGAGATTGGAGGGGAGGTCCCTGTACCACATTACCCACACAGCTCCCAGCAATGTGTGTTTCAAGCGTGTGCAATTGAATCCTTTTGCTTCCCACTTCAGATGAGATATATATTAAAAAAAAAAAAAAAAAAAGGATTATAACAGTTCAGAGAGGCGCCCCTGGGCAGCAGAACCGGGCTCCTGTTGTACAAGTGCTTTTTCTCCTTCAGTAATTACCAGTTGCTCAGCAAGCTTAGCACCAACACCACCTAAGCCACCATGTAATTATGGGAAGCCTTGAAAGGACTCGCTCAATATGACACAGCCTTTTCCAGGATGACACATGAGCATACACGTTCATACGCCTGTCCTCACAGGCTCTCTAGCCAGGGAAATCTCGTTACAACAGTAACAGCTGTTCGTGGACAGCAATTTACCATTCATGAAGCTCTCTTGCCCACATTACCCCATTCACTTTCCAACACCCTCATGATGAAAGAGGGAAAGTGATAGAAGCTTCAATTTACAAGTGATACAACTAAGGTTCAAAAGGAGAAATGACTGCCCAGGGTCACGCTACTGGAAGGAGACAAAGTTAGGACAAGAATGATGCTCAGATGTCCCTTCCACCACCACCCCAGGCAAGGGTGTTCAGCTCAGAGCCAGCTTCTGCTGTGTGGAAGACAGAGGGACAGCCTCTACTCTCCACACATTCAAGGAGGTCACTCACTCCCCTCAGCTGCGTCTATGTCCACTTGACCCAGGATTTCAGCCTTCTCTCTACCCTCTCCAGATACTTGTTTATGGGTCATTTCAGTTCAGTGAGTGGTTAGTAAATGACTCACTCAGGTTCAGCCCCAAGGTAACCTAAGAATTGGCCTCAGGCCCCACAGAGCTAATGATCCCATGGTGTAGGATTGAGGAGGAGAGTCTGGCACTTAAAGCTCTGAGCACCCAGGTCTCCTCTGACACTCACAGACTGGGTGACTCACACAATTTGTCTCATCTCTTTTTGTTTCAGTTCCCTTCTCTTTACAATGACAGTGAACTAAATTAGAGTTGCAATCTAGTGGCCAAGAGGCTATACCCCACCTTCCCCAGATAAACTAGAACTGGCCTACACAGCATTTTTGTATCATTTCTTAACATCTTCCTATACTGACCCACCACTCTTAAACCTCAACAAAGCTATTTTGCCCTTTCATGTTCTCTGCTTGGAGGCTTTTGATTTGCAACCTCAAGCCAGACAACCTCTAAGGCCCTTCCAATTGAATGTTCTGGGTTTGGGAAGTGGTGGCAATTCAGACTCTGGAGCAGACTGCAACTTACTAGTTGTATGACTTCAACAAAGTTATTAGCTTCTGCCCCAAGGTACCGAATTTGCTGAAGATAACAGTATTTACTTCATAGGGTTGTTATGAGGACTCAGTGCATTTATAGAGTATAGTGCCCGCCTCAGAGTTAAGTGTATATGCCCTTGACTTTTGAACAACACAGGTTTGAACTGTGGGAGTCCACTTATATGCATTGTTTTATAAATACAGTACTAAAAATGTGTCCTATGATTTTAACATTTTCTTTTATCTAGCTTACTTTATTGCAAGAATATAGTACACAATCTATAAAATATACAAAGTGTGTTTTTTATCGACTATTTACATATCTGTAAGGCTTCTGATCAATAGTAGACCATTAGTAGTTACGTTTTGGGGGAGTCAAAACTTTTTTACATATTTGTGATTGCCCAAGTTGGGAAAAAGTGGTGATGCAACCCCTCCCATTGTTAAAGGGTCAACTGTACTTATTAGCAATGACTTTCGACTTCAGCTGCCACGACCACCAAATGTTAAGAATGCAATAAATACAACCAAGAGCCAAAATTAGAGGAGTTTTAAGAGACTTTCTCCTATTCCAAGAGAATATCTTAATCTGATCTTCATCTCTGAACTTCCATACTGACAGTGATCACTCTAGACTTCATTTGTTTTTTGAAATTTTTTTCTAGAGCAGATTTACACTCACAGCAAAACTGAGCATAATGTACAGAGATTTTCCCATATACCTCCTGTCCCAACTCATGCATAACCTCCCTCTTTATGAATATGCCCCTATTTGTTACTACTGATAAATCTACATGGATACATCCTTATCCCCCCAGAGTCCACAGTTTACATTAGGGTTCATTCCTGGTATTGGACATTCCATAGGTTTGAATAAACATCTCATGATGACCTGTATCTACCTTTAGAGTATTATACTGGGTAGTTTTACTGCCCTAAAAGTCTTCTGTGTTTTGCTTACCCATCCCTCATCTCTCCTCCAAAACATCGTAAACATGGATATGTTTTTACCGTCTCTAAAATTTTGCCTCTTCCAGAATGTCAGAGTTGGAAACATACAGTGTATAGCCTTTTCAGATCAGCCTCTTTCACTAGGCAATATGTATTGGAGGTTCCTCCAAGTCTTTTCATGGCTCCACAGCTCGTTTTTTAATAGCATTAAACAATATTTCATTGTCTGGATATACCACAGTTTATATGTTCACCTACTGGTAGACATCTCAGTTGCCAAGAGATTGGGCAATTATGATTAAAACTGCTATTAACATCTACGTACATGTTTCTGAGTGGACATAGTTTTCAGTTTCCTTTGGTAAATACCAAAGAGTGGACTGCTGGATCATATAGTATGAATAGGTTTATTTTTATAAGAAACTGCCATTTTGTCTTCCAAAGTGACTCTAACAGGGACACCTGGGTGGCTCAGTCAGTTAAGCATCTAACTCTTGGTTTTTGGCTGGGATCATGATTTCATGGCTTCTTGGGTTTGAGCCCCACATCAGGCTCTGTGGTGGTTGAGTGGAACCTACTTGAGATTCTCTCTTCCCCCGTCTCTGCCCCTCCCCTGCTCACACTGGTTCTCAAAAAAAAAAAAAAAAAAGGCTATACCAGTTTGCTAACTCAGCAGCAGTGAATAAGGGTTCCTCTTGCTCCACATCCTTGCCAGCATTGAGCATTGTCAGTGTTCCACATTTGGGTCATTCTAATAGGCATGTTGTAGTATCTTGTTTTAATTTGCATTCCCTAGATGACATATGATGTGAGGCATCTTTTCATATGTTTATGTGTCATCTGTAGATCTTCTTGGATGAAGTGCCTGCTAAGGTCCTTGATATTTTTAGTCACGTTGTTTTCTCATTTTTTGTTTATTTTTGAGAGATTAAAAGTGGGAGGGGGAAGAGAGGGGGGACAGAGGATCTCAAGTGGGCTTTTCAGTGACAGCAGTGAGCCCAATGTGGGGCTTGAACTCAAGTGAGCTGAGATGAAGTCAGACATTAAACTGACTGAGCCACCTAGGTGCCCCTTCTCATGGAGTTTTAAGAGTTATTTCTGTATTTTGGACAAGAGTCTTATCAGATTTGTCTTTTCCAACTATTTTCTCCCAGTCTGTTGCTTTTCATGTCTTTTTCTTGACCTTGTCCTTTGCAGAGTATAAGTTCTAATTTTAATGAAGTCCAGCGTCTCAATTACTTCTCTCATAAATCACATGTGAAAAATCCACCATCCCACCCAAGACCAAGGTTTTCTACTCTTATCTTCTAAGAGAGTTTTTATAGTTTCATGGGAGTTTTATAGTTTTACATTTTACATTTAGATCTATGATCCTTGAATTAATTTTTGCAAAAGACATAAGCTCTACACCTACATTCATTCTCTTGCACATGGATATCCAGTTGTTGTAGCACCATTTGTTGACTGTTTTTTGTTCAACTCTATTCTCTCTACAACTTTCTCAATTGTCAGTATACTTACAGGAGTCTCTTTTCTCTTAAATCGTTTATTGTCAAGTTGGTTTCCATATAACACCCAGTGCTCATCCCAACAAGTGCCCTCTTCCATGCCCATTACTCCATTCCCAACTTCCGCCCCCCCCACATCAGCCCTCAGTTTGTTCTTATTCAAGAGTTTCTCATGCTTTGCCTCTCTCCCTCTCCCCTACTATTTTTCCCCTTCTCCCCCATGGTCCTCCATTAAGTTCCTCACCTATACGTGCAAACATATGATATCTGTCCTTCTCTGCCTGACTTATTTCACTCAGCATAACACTCTCAAGGTGCATCCATGTTGCTACACATGGCCAGATTTCATTCTTTCTCATTGCCATGTAGTATTCCATGGTATAGATAAACCACATCTTCTTGATCCATTTGTCAGGTAATGGACAGTCAGGCTCTTTCCATGTTTTGACTATTGTTGACAGTGCTTCTGTGAACATTGGGGTACATATGTCTCTATGCATCAGCATTCAGGAGTCTTTCTGGGCTCTATTCTATGCCACTGATCTTTCTTTCACCACTGTCACAGTATCTTGATACTGTAAGTATACTGGATTCTCTTGAAGTTGGGCAGGGTCACTGTTCCAACTACGTCCTTCTTCAGTACTTTGTTGGATACTCCTGGTCTATAACCTGTCCACATCAACTTTAGAAATCATTTGCCAACACCCACAAAATAGCTTGCTGGGATTTTGCTATCTCACCAGAATCAGGATTGGATTGAATCTACAAATCAAGTTAAGAAGAATTGGGATCTTGACAACATTGAGTCTTCATATTCACTAACATGAAATACCTCGGGGTGCCTGGGTGGCTCAGTCAGTTAAGCATCCAATGCTTGGTTTTAGCTCAGGTCATGATCTCATGGTTTGTGTGTTTGAGCCCTGCAGAGTTTTAATTTTCTTCATATAGATTTTATACCTATTTTGTTACATTTATACATATGCATTTCACTTTGGTCAGAGGTAGTTGCTAATTTAAATAGCATGATTTTAAAAATGCATTTCAAAGTGCATTTGTTAATTGATGATTTAATATAAAAGTAAAATGGTGGCCTTTTGTACATTAACCTTCTATAGAGAAGATTGTCAATTGTAAGACTTTCTACACTGTGTCATCTGCAAAGAATGTTATTTCTTCCTTCCCATCTGTATACATTTCCTTATCTTCTCTTATTGCATTAGTTAGGATTTCTTGTATGATGTTGAATAGAAGGGACATCTTTACCTTTTTCCTATTCAGTGAAAAAAAGTAAATTTTTTGTCTTTAAGTATGATGTTAGCTAGGTCTTTTTTATGAATGTTCTATCAAGTTGAAGTAGTTCCTCTATTCCTAGTTTACTGACAATTTTTATTATGAATGGGTATCAGACTTTGTCAAATGTTTTTTCCACATCTATTCATATGATCATATGATTTTTCTTCTTTGGCCTATTGATGTGATGAATTACATTAATTGATTTTCCAATGCTTAATCTACTTGGTTGTGGTGTGTAATTTTTTTTATAAATTGTTGGGTTCAATTTACTAACATTTTGTTGAGGATTTTTATATATTCATGGGAGATACTTGTCTGTATTCTCCTTTTCTTGGGACTTTGATTTTGGTATTAGAATAATGCTAGTCTCACAAAGTAAGTTAGTAAGTATTCCCTCTGCTTCTATCTTCTCAAAGAGATTGTAAATAATTGCTATTTCTTCTTTAAATGTTTGATAGAATTCAGCAGTGATCCATCAGGTTTGGTCCTGTTTGGGAAGGTTATTGTTTTTTTAGCTTCTTTAATAGATACAGGCTTATTGAGAATATCAGTTTTGTCTGGAGTTTTGGCAGATTAGGTCTTTCAAGGAACTGGTACATTTCACATAGTTCCAATTTGTGGTCATAGAGTTGATTTTTTTTTTTATGATCTTTAAAAGTACGTGAGATCTGATGGCACCTGGGTGACTCAGTAAGTTGAGCATCCAACTTCAGCTCATGATCTCACAACTCAGAAGTTTGTGCTCACAGCTCAGAACCTGGAGCCTGCTTCTGATTCTCTGTCTCCATCTCTCTCCTCCCTTCCCATGCTCACTCGTGCATATGTGTGTTTTCTCTCAAAAATAAACATTAAAAATTATTTTTAATAAAAGCCCATGATATCTGTAGAGAGGTCTCCTCTTACATTAATGCTATTAGTAATTTGTGTCCTTTTTTCTTAGTCTGGTTAGAGGTTTATAAGTTGTATTGTCTTTCCCAAAGTTTTGGCTACACTGATTTCTTCTATTCATTTTCTGTTTTCAGTTTCATTAATTTCTGGTTGTTGGTTTTTACTTTTTACTCTTGATAATGTATTCTTTTCTAGTTTCCTCACATAAAGAGTAGATTGGGGGCACTTGAGTGGCTCAGTTAAGGGTCCAACTCTTGATCTCAGTTCAGGTCATGATCTCCCAGTTCATGAGACTGAGTCCCACATTGGGCTCTGTGCTGATGGCACACAGCCTGCTTGGGATTTCGTCTCTTCTTCTCCTTGCCCTCCCCAACTTGTGCTCTCACTGTCTCAAAATAAAGAACTTAAAACATATTGGATTGATTTTATAGCCTTTTTTTAATTTTTTTAATATTTTTATTTATTTCTAGGAGAGAGAGAGAGACAGTGTGAGCAGGGGAGGGTCAGAGAGAGAGGGAGTCACAGACTGAAACAGGCTCCAGGCTCTGAGCTGGCAGTCAGCACAGAGCCCGATGCGGGGCTCGAACCCACGAACCGCGAGATCATGACCTAAGCGAAAGTCAGACGCTTAACCGACTAAGCCACCCAGGTGCCCCGATTTTATAGCCTTTTCTAACAAATGCATTCATGGCTTTAAGTTTTCCTCTGAGCACTGCTTTTGCTGCATCCCACAAATTTTGATAAGCTAGGTTTTTATTTTTATTTATTCTAAGTATCTTATTTCTCTGAAGATTTATTCTTTGATCCATGTGTTACTTATACAAGTGTGTTATTGGGGCTCCCGGGTGGCTCAGTCAGTTGAGCATCCAACTCTTCGATTTGGCTCAAGTCATGATCTCACAGTTCATGGGTTCAATCCCTGCAGAGGGCTCTGTGCTGACAGGTCAGAGCCTGGGGCCTGTTTTGTATTGTCTCCCTCTCTCTCTCCTACTTCCCCACTCACACACTCTCTCAAAATAATAAACATTAGAAAAATAAAAAAATAACAAGATTTCTTCACCTTCAAATATATACCCAAAAATGGGACTGCTGGATCATACAGTTTTATTTTTGAGGAATCCCCATACTATTCTACATATTTGCTGAACCAATTTGTACTCCCATGAATACTGCGCCAGGGTTCCCTTTTCTCCACATCCTCCCTAGCATTTGTCGGGTTTATTTGGTTTGGTAATAGTCTTTCTACTAGGTATGAGGTGATAGCTCATTGTAGTTTTGATTTCCATTTTCCTCATGAATAGTGATGTTGAATACCTTTTTATGTCCCTATCGGCCATTTGCATGACTTCTTTGAAAAAAAATTATATTCAAGTCCTCTGTTCACTTAGTTGGATTATTTGGATTTTTTATTTACTAGTTATAAAAATTCTTTAAATTTTGGATATTAACCCCTTATCAAATATACAGTATGCAAATACTTTGTGCAATTCCATAGATTGCCTTTTTCATTTTATTGTTTCTTTTGCTATATAGAAGATTTTTAGTTTCACATAGTCCCACTGGTTGATTTTTGGTTTTGCTTGTGCTTTTGGTGTCAGAGTCGAAAAATCATTGCCAACCCCAATGTCAAGAGTTTCTTCTGCATATTTTCTTCTAGCAATTTTATAGTTTCAGGTCTGACACTTAACTCTTAAATGCATCGCCAATTTTTATAAGTGGTGGAAGAAAGGGGTCCAATTTCGTTCTTTTGTATGTGGATATCCAGTATTCCTAACAGTTTATTGAAGAAACTATCTTTTCCCCAGTGAGTATTTATGGCTTCCTGTCAAATATTAGTTAACCATATATCCATACATTACACCTTTGTAATGTAGTTTGAAATCAGCAATTATGATGCCTCCAGTTTTCTTCTTTCTCAAAGATTTCTTTGGCTATTCAGGGTTTTTGTTATTCCATCTCAATTTTAGGATTATCTATTTCTGTGAGAAATACAATGGAATTTTGATAGGACTTGCATTGAATCTGCAGATGGCTTGAGATAGTGTTCATGAACAAAGGTTATCTCTTTAATTACTTAGGTCTTTTTAAATGTCTTTCATAAAGATCTTATAGTTTCTGGTATATAAATCTTTAACTTTCTTGATTAAATTTATTCCTATTTTTTATGCTACTGTAAATGAAATAATTTTCTTTTTCAGGTATTTCATTGTCAGTACTATCAAATACGTTGATTTTGCATTCTTAAACTTTATTGAATTCATTTATGAAATATAAGTTTTTTGGTAGCATCTTCAGGATTTTCGATATACAAGATCATGTCATCGAACAATTTTTTCTCTGGAGTCCTTTTTCTTGCCTAATTGCTCTGGTAAGGACTCCAGTACTATGTTGAATAGAAATGTTGCGAGAGAGCACCTAGGTCTTGTTCTTGATCTCAGCGACAATGCTTTCACCCTTTCACCATTGAGTAGGAGTGCTACAGGATTTTGTCAAATATAGCCTTTATTACATAAGATATTCCTTCTATACTCCTTTTGTTGAGAGTTTTTATTATGAAAGGAGGTTGCACTTTTACAAATGCTTTTTCACAATCTATTGAGATGCAGAGCTGTTATCCCTCTCCTCTCTCAAGAAATTTTAACTTTTTTGTAAGGCAGGTCTACTGGCAACACATCTCAAATTTTGTCTAAGGAAGTATTTTTCCTTCACTTGTGAAGGATATTTTCACAGGGTAATAATTATAGGTTGGGTTTTTTTTTTTTTAATTTTCTGTAGGTTGAAAATGAGATAACTAGGTGTTTTTCATGTTGTTGGTTTTGGCATTTATCCCACCTGGTTCTCTAAATTTCCTCAACCTGTGGTTCAGTATCTGACATCAATGTAGGGGAATTTCTCAGTAATGGTTTTCAACATTTCTTCTCTTTCTTCTCCTTCTGGTATTCCTATTCCAAGTATGTTACACCTTTTGTAGTTGTCCCATAGTTCTATTTTAACTATGTTTTCTCTTTGCTTTTCAGTTTTGAAGGTTTCTACTTCAATACCATCAAGGTCAGATGTTCTTTCCTCAGTTGTGTCTTGTCTACTTATAAGCCCAAAAGCATTCTTAATTTCTTTTGTTTTTGATCTCTGGCATTTTTGGGTTCTTAGAATTTCCATATCTCTACTTACATTGCTCATCTGTTTCTCCATGAAATGTACTTATACATTAGAGCTCTTAGCATATTTATCAGTTGTTTTAAATTCCTCATCTGATAACTCCAAAATCCCTGCCACAATCAACTGGGCATAAGGTACTGGGCAGAAAGAACTGTTGCAAATAGGCCGTTAGTAATTTATGACAGAAAAGGAAACATTTTATAATCCTATTAGATTCCCATCTTTTAGTTTCAGAGCATGTGCCTCTAGACTGAACTTCATATGTGCTTCTCTGTTGTTTGTAGGCAGGATGACTAGTGTAGGCTGAATTTGGGAATCTCCCTTCTTGCAGATAAATCAGGCTCTGGTGCATTCTTCTGAAGGCAAACTTTAAGTACAGAATGCTCTGCCATGTTTCAAAATACTTCCATTCCCCTCTACCAACTGCCAGAAGCACAATGAGATTTTCCTCCTTATTTACTGTGAGAACCTGGTAGAGATACAGGAAGTCACATACACAAAAGTTTGGGGGCCCTCTGATGACTGGGTGCCCCTGAGTTGTCCACACTGTACCTCCAACAATTCATCAATTATAATTGAGGTTTCTCTATCCAGGCAATGGTTCCCAGGGATGTTGCAGCTCTGGTAAGTTGTGATTTTCTGTATTTGCCTGTCAGTCTCTCCAATTTGGGAGGCAGTTTGCCTTGTGACCTCACTTCTCTTATGGATCTAAGTAAAGCTATTTTCCAATTTCTTTAGCTTTTTATTCTCTGTTATAATGTACCAGATTTCCAAGCTGTCTACATGCTGGACCAGAAACCTTGAGTCTTTATTCTTAATTGACATAAAGTTCTTTTTACATAAAATTAATCATTTTCAACAGTTCAGTCGTGTCTTACATTCACATTGTTGGACAACCATCACCCTTAATCTAGTTCCAAAACTTTTTTTTAGAGAGGGGATCAAAAGATTTTATTGAGGGACTTCAAGGAAAGGCCAAAGAGCTAGGAGGACAATGAGCTTCAACACCCTCAGCCCAGAATTTCCCAGTTCAGTCATCAACAGCCCCACACACGGTCATTATCTCAAAAGGAAACCCCATACTCATTAAGCAGTCACTTCCTTCCTTCACCCAACCCCTAGCAGCCATTAATCTACTTTGTATAGATTTATCTGTATTTTCTAGATATTTCACATAAATGAAAAAATAAAGTATCTCATGGTTTGTGTCAGCCTTCTTTCACTTGGCATATGTTTTTAAGGTTCATCATATTGTAGCATATACCAGTACTGCATTCCTTAAGGTTGAGTAATATTCCATTATATGGACATACCACAATTTGTTTACCCATGCATCCACTCATGTACTTCCTGTGCTTTCTTCCTGCTACCCAGCATAGAAATTCTCAAGTGTGTTCAGAGAAGCCAGGTCATCCTCACCAAGATCCCTCTTGGACCCAGCCACTCTGACCTCCTACAATTTCTCAATAGACACTAGAAAGACCATCTGTTCCACCCTTCCAGATGAGGACACTGGCCTTCCCCATAACAGAGAGAAAAACGTCGGTCTCTTTGGAGACTGACATTTTGGGGTTTGGTTATTTGGTTAAAAAAAAAAAAAAAAGCAAGATAGAAAAATGGGAAGAATCTTGGAAACCAAAGAGGAAAAAAAAAAAGTAAAAGGAGATTGCTTTGAATTGTACCATAGGCAGAAAGCTAAATTTTATAGATGTTCTGGAGAACTAATAAATATTCTTACAACAAAAATAATCACTATTTAATTATAACAATTAGGGTGATTCCACAAGTTCAAGGAAGCCCTTTTAAAAACTATCAAGAGGGGCTCCTGGGTGGCTTAGTCGGTTAAGCATCCAACTTTCACTTAGGTCATGATCTCGCGGTTTGTGGGTTCGAGTCCCGCGTCGGGCTCTGTGCTGACTGCTAGCTCAGAGCCTGGAGCCTATTTCAGTCTGTGACTCCCTCTCTCTCTGACCCTCCCAGCTCACGCTGTCTCTCTCTCTCCTAGAAATAAATAAAACATTAAAAAAAAAAAAACTATCAAGATAAAGATATTTACTTTTACCACCTGATATCTTCTTGCCAATTGTCATAGGCAGAATAATGCTTCCCACGCCCCCTTTAAGATGCCCTAGTCCCTAGACCCCATGGATCTGTTACCTTACATGGCAAAGGGACTTTGCCGGTGTGCCTAGATGAAGCATCTGGCAGTAGGGAGATTACCCCTGGATTCTCAAGGGGCCCAATGTAAGCACAAGGGTCCTCTATAAGAGGTGGCCCAAAGATCAGAATCAGAGAAGGTGTAAAAACCAAAGCAGAGCTCAGAGTGATGCAAAACCCCAAAGCCAAGGAATGTGGGCAGCCTTTAGAAACTAGACAGATAAGGGGGCTCCTGGGTGGCTCAGTCAGTTAAGTGTCTGACTCTTGATATTAGCTCAGGTCATGACTTCACCCTTTGTGGGACTGAGCCCCACAACAGTCTCTGCACTATTAGTGCAGTGCAGAGCCTACATGGGCTTCTTTCTCTCTTCACTCTCTGCCCTTCCCCTGGTAGCTTGCTCACACTCTGTCAAAATAAACAGGGAGGGAGAGAGGGAAGGGGGAGAGAGGGGGAAAAAGGATAACAGATTCTTCTCTAGAGCTTCTGGACAAAAAAACAAAAAAACAAAAACACGTCTACTAATACCTTGGTTTTTAGTTCAGCAAGACCTATTTTGGACTTCTGATCTTCACACAGTAAGATAAGAGGTTTGGTGGGTTTGCTTTTTGTTTTTAAGGTTTTATTTATTTTTGAGAGAGACACACAGCATGACTGGAGGAAGGGCAGAGACAGAGGAAGACACATAATCTGAAACAAGCTCCAGGCTCTGAGCTGTCAGCACAGCATCTGATGCGGGGCTCTAGCTCACAAACTGTAAAATCATGACCTGAGCCAAAGTCAGATGCTCAACCAGCTGAGCCACCCAGGCACCCCAAGTAGTTTGTTGTTTTAAGCAACCGTTTGTGATAATTTGTTTCAGAAGCAATAGGAAACTAATATACTTATCTAAAACATCCAGCCATTTAATGATCATTAACATGTAGAAACACTGAGAAGTCAGACAGAGGTAGTATCTGTGTCTTCATGACAAAAATGTGGTGTCTGCACAGAAGAAAGCCAACACACAGGAGGGAGACGGAACACCCAAGGAAACCTGGAATAAGAGGCAAAATTTAACCCTGAAGTTTGTTACACTTGAATGAGGAAAAACCTGAAGGATCATGAATTTTTCACCTCTGCCATGAAACATTTCACAGCACCTTCAAATCAGATAGGCCCTGGTGAAAGCTTTTAACAAGCCAATAGCCCATGTGGTAAGGCTCAGAAAATGAACCTTCAATTCTCTTAATTTTCCAGTTAAATGAATCTGATTTTCTCCACAGAGAGGGAATTAACCCCCCCGCAAACCAAGAAAACCCCTTTTCCACGTAACTGATACAGTAAAGATAAAACTTGGCTATGTAATGGTCTCATTACTCTTGTTGCAAACCATCTGTCAAATTTTGTTTAACAAGTAGGGTAGATTCAAGAGAAATAAATAGTTTTCTGAAACCCTCATGTCCACACAGGTACACTTTAAATGAGCTATGCTTGACATAAAGTGCGCACGTGCGTGCATACACACACACTTATTTTCTCAATTTCTTGGCAATGCACTCTTGCTTAAATACACAACCATCAAGTACAGAGGGATGCAAATCATTCTTCCTCCTTTTCCACCCCCTCCCATTTTGCTCCTCTGGGAACTCAGACCCAAATCAGTTCTGCTCCTTCCCAGCTGCCAGTTCCCAAGAACACTCACAACCCATAGTCCTCCAAAAACAAACAGCACATAAATCAGCAACAAAAACTAACTTGACTTCAAACCAGCCTATTCCAACATTAATAGTGCCTTTGTTGTCAATAAACCTAGATTTGACTTCTCCTATTTTTATGTCTATTTTATTTATAAATTACTAATGCTTTTCCTGAAGCAAAATGGTCAGAGTAATAGTCTACACTGAGCACACTCCATCAGCTGGTAAAGAAGAAAAAAAAGATACAGTTCAAATCGAGTAAAGGAGAGAGAACTACTAGCTGTGAATATCCAGGCATTTCCCCATTTCTGCTTGATCTCCAGGACCTACACTTTCCACACCATGTACTCAGAGTGAGTGAGTACCACGTGGACTTTATGCTGTAGTTGATCAGAGAGATGGAAAGTGAAAGTCACTGCTCTGAGGAGCCATTCTATCAAGCTGTGCCTATTCTTCAGAGGCGAGAGTATTGATGTATTTGTCCACGCTGGTAGAAGTATAGAGGTGGGGATGGCAGTTTTATACTAAGTGAGAAACTACTCTAAACCAGACACATGACAGAACCCTTCAGCTCCTCAGGAATGCAAAGGATTTTCATAAGCAATAGTTTGGGGAACAAGAGAATTTCCCCAACTTCAGACCAAGCTAGGATATGGTACTTGCTAGAAGAGATGGAAGAGTGACCTCTTCAGAGAGGGAAGCAGAAGAGGAAGAAGCTAGCATTTAACATAAAGTTGCACTGCCTTCTTTGCCCAGAAACCAGAAAGACCCAATTCTCCCCTGCAGGGATCTCTGGATCTAATGGAAGGTGAAGTGCTTCATATGAAGGGAACAGAGAAAAAGATGACAATTCAAGTTTCTCAAGCCATCCAAGAACGTTCAGATTCCTGGTTCAAATGTTTCAAAATATGGGTTGTTTTTATACAACTTGGGAGATAGAACCATTACAGGGACAGGCAATGTGTCACACTGGGATGGGGACAACAGCCCCTGAAATGCCACTGCCTTCCCCAAACTGGCCCCATTTTCTAACACATAGGATCCCACCTTCCGTCACAGGTTCATGGCAGGTAAGAGAAGGAAGGCACCTGAGACAATGCCTTTTCCAGCTGCTCACTTAATTATCCCAATGGGGACTTACAGTCCCACAACACATTAAGGGTAAAGTTACAGCCAGAATCCTGGTTTCCTCACTCCCCCTATGTTTTATTTTGGGTTTTTTTTTTTTTTAACATGTATTTATTTTTGAAAGACAGAACACAATCAGGGTAGGGGCAGAGAGGGAGGGAGACACAGAATCCGAAGCAGGTTCCAGGCTCTGGGCCATCAGCACAGAGCCTGACATGGGGGTCAAACTCATGAATCATGAGATCAAGACCTGAGCCAAAGTTCAGCACTTAATCATATGAACCATCCAGGCACCCCAGTTATTTTATTTTCAGTCCAAAAACATTGGGATTCCTCCTGAAGTCAATATAATGGGCCCAAGTGTGGACACAGTGGGACGAAGGAAGGAGAGGGTGCTCTGCTACAGTGTCAATTGCCCTTTCTTTTCTCTCCATGGATCCAGCTAGGAAATAAAGCAGGTAGAAACTCAGACCAGTTTCCTGGCCTGTTAAGCATTATGTAGCAATCAGAGGAGAACTGATCTACTCTCCTCCTCAGGTATCATGCCAGTCCTATCCTTCTGGGGCATACTCGATTCCTCCATCTCTATGGCTAATGTCCCCTCCTCTTTCCACCTTGCCATCAGACCAGTTTCCTCCTTCCCTACAGGAACAGTCACATACTATGATACATTCAGTTGACTAAGAGAGGAAACTCACACTTAGGAGGACCAGTCTGTTGTCAGAGGGTTGCAGCTTGAAGTTGATAGATTTACCCCATCTGAATCTCAGTCATCCTTCAGAATTGAGCTCAAATCCCACCCTTCCACAAGAAACCTCTCTCCTACCTTCATGTGTTTTAGACATCTTGGATCACCCCACCCTCTTCCAGTGCTCTGAAGTAATCCTAACAGCCAACATGTCAGGAACAAGTTTTAGCACAGAACTTTGTGAGATATAGGAGCCCTTCTCAGGGAAGGACTAGAGTCTATCTCTCTTTTTCTTCACCTCAGACTCTCTCCTCCCCTGAGCCCAGAAAATCTTTCTCTATTATGCTCTTTCTCTATTCTCTATTATGATAGAGTCAGCTATTTCCTCTATCATCACACAGTCTTCCACCTCTTTTTTCTTATACTTTGGCCTAAACTTTTGAAACTCAAAAGCCAGGATCAGACTCTCTCCTGTTTTCTGCTGCTTCATCACTTAAAGAAAGTAAACATCAAATACTGAAGCTGACAGGAAGGACAAGGAATACAAAGAAATGTAGACTGAAAAAAACTCAGTGACAATCTCAAACTCATTATCCTGTCATACCAACATTTACTGAGCCTCTCTTCAGTGTTGGGTACTTTGATGGACATTTTCATTTCTATTCTCTCATTTGAACTCAGAACAGTTCTGTCTCCATGTTACAGACGAATAAGTGGACCCAGCTGGCCAACAACCTCCTCAGAGCCACACAGTCCATGTGCCCTCTGCCTTGGACAGGTGTACAGCCCTCAAGACAGGAGCCATAAGTTCATTCACATGCAGGGTAGTAAGGCAGAGTGGTTAAAAGTGAGGGACCAAGTTCGACCACCACGACCTACTAGTTGAGTACTTTACTAGGTGAGCTCTCTGAGTCTGTTTCTTCATCTGCAAAAGAATGATAACTATTCATACCTACCAACTTACCTTCCTCTCCCAATGGATTGTCAGAATTAAATACCTATAAAAGTAGTAAGAATTATGTCTGGCTCAGAACAGAATCTTTATCAGTACAAGCCACCACCACCATCATCACCATCTCCCCACACCAGGTCTGGGCACACAGGGCAGTGTACACTGCCCACCACAGCCAGCACCACAAAAAGTACTAGATTCATGAAGGAATTCCTCTCAGGTACAAACAGGTACATCTAAGAGGGGTCTATCACGCGGGGTGGGGGTGGGGGGGGGTGCAGGAAGCAGGCTTAGCATCTCATGCCTCTTCCCCTGAGCTTTGACAAGCCAGCCTCACTTTGGGACTCCACATTATCTCTACCCAACTCACGCATGCCTTCCTCTACTCCTCTCCCATAGTCAGGCATGCCTTAAGAACTGCACAGTGATCCACCTCTGAGAGACATCTACCTTGTGCTGCATTCCTAATTAGACTACAAGCCCCATGAAGATGGAGACAGAATCAAGTCCATAAATGATTTCCCAGTTATCTGAAACTGGAGATGCAACTTGTGGATGCGCATCCCACCTCTGGGCTTTTGGAGCAAAGTTAACAGTGCACACAGTGTATTGTGACTCCTGTCCTATTACTCATTGGTATCAATGTTGTTGGTCTAGGACACAAACACTAGCTGTCAGTCAAGTAATGCAATGTTGAAGTGACAGTTTTTTATTATTTTATTTTCAACTATGGAAAACTTATGCATTCTTTCTGGCCAGCGAAGCCAGAAGACACAACAGAAGTTTAGGTTCTAGATAGCAGGAAGAGAAGGGACAAGGGCCACACATGCAGCAGAGAAAGTGAGAAAGCAAGAATAGATTCCAGATGGTTTTAGGAAACTTCACATACAAAGCTCAATCCTTCCTCCATTCTCACCATGAAAATTCACAGGTTTCCACAATAAAAGTGAGCTTAGTGGCCAGCAAATCCAGCCACCTTTCTTTTACATAGCAAAGCAGTCCAGAAAAATGAAATGACTCTCCCAGGGTCTCCTGACCCAAAGAAAAATGAGCATTCAGTAAAGAAAAATAATGCAGTGATAAAGATAGTCAGTCTCAGATAAGGACACATGGACACCAGTCCCAACTCTGTCACTGATCCAGACAAGCTACCTCTCTGGGGCCCAGTCTCATCTGTAACAAATGAGACCTGGAAGAAAAGCAAAGCAAATCACGACATCAACAGATACCAGAGACACCTTGCTGACAGTAACATTCTGGGACCTTCGGATCCACAGTCTTACAATCTAGGGTTCTTTCTAGACACAACCGTAAATGTAGTACCCCAAATAATACACACCCACAACTATACAAAAACACATCTATGTTAACAGAAAGCAGAAGAGAATTAAGTCTCTTAAGAGCTTTGATTTTAACATTCATTTTGGTTTTTTCTCCTCTCTCATGGTAAACTCACTTAAGGGTGTTGCTCGCTCTCTCTCTCTCCCCCCCTTCCCCCCCCCCACTTGCTCGCTCACTCTCTCTCTCTCTCTCTCTCTCACACACACACACACACACACACACACACACACACAAAAGTCCCAGTCATCTCTGGCCATTTGGGTTTCTGTTCCCAGGCAACACTGCTCCAAGGAAGAGGGAATGTCAGCCAGCAACGGTGGCCCATGAGGGCCAACAAAGCAGGGCCAAGCACTCCCACTGTCACCACCCTAAAACACCTGGTCGGGTCTGATTAATGAGATGAGGACCAGATGCTAAAAATGTCTGCTAAATTAAAAGAAAAAAGAAACAAAGAGAAAAGGAAAGGAAACCAGAAGCCTGCCTTTAATACAGTGCACTTTGTTATCTGTAATGTCTTTCAACCACAGATAACAGAATCAACCACATGGAATCTAGATGCATGCCAGGTGAAAAAACATCATAAAGACATAATAAAAAGTTCCACCAGTGCCCATAAATTGCTGGGGGACTGTTGCAGGGGCAGAGCCATAAATTCTTGATGTTTCCCAAATTAGAGGGTACCAACACGTATGCAGATATATTTGTGTGGGTAATTGAGGGCTAAAAAATCTTACATTAAACACAGCTACCTCCTTCAAACGCTGTTAGGGGAGCCTCCAACAGGCACACACATACAGCACACACTGTAGGAATTCAATTTGGAAACCATCATCTAAAGCACAGAGGAGAACAGGAAAGTCATATTGCTATAATGCTTAGATTATCAATCATCTTGACAGTTTATTGGCTTTATCACCACACATACCATTAAAATGATGTCTGGCCTAGACTGTCAGGAGCAAACATTAAGCAGACCAGGATTAAAAAGCAGATCCCAAACAGCACTCCAGTCAAGTTTCCCTTCCACTCTGAAATTAGTTAGAGCTGACTAAGAAACTGGCGCTAGACTTTGAAGAAATATACAGCCCAAAAGGCGGAGAGTCAACTCAGACCTGAGGAGCTGATAGGTAGTGTCATGTTATGGCAAATCTGACTCTCCTGAGGTTGATTTATCACGCACTGTGTGCAACAGAATGATTGCTAATGGTGGAAGCAAGGAGGAAGGGGAAGAAAACACCAGCACCGTAATTTGCCTCTTCTTGCAACCAAGGGCTTGCATCAAAAGGGCCAAGCCAGCTCCCTGAAGTGGGGTAGGAATGCTAATAAATTCACACTACTGAGCAAACATATTAACATTACCCCCACACAGGTTATTAAAGTAATTTTACAGATTCAGAAGAACCGAATAGGCAGCGGAAGAGACATTCATAATTCAAGAGCTCTAGACAGCGAAAGAGTTACGAACCCTATACGTTTTTAAAATGCTTCTGCATGTGTCACTTTGGCAAGGAAATCTCAACACAATTAAAACTATACTAGCACATCAATAGGGCTCAATTGAGAGCTGTGTACCTGCCTTTTACTAGGCCAGGGCTTTATAGATGCCTCAGGAAGAAAGGGGAACTGGGAAATTCACTGCTAATTAAAGGGAACCTTCTGTGCCTAAGGAAAAAATGGTGGCATTTCTAAAATATCTATAAAAGAAACACGTTTTCGAATCTCTGCCAAGGGTTTGGCTTTTTCGCAGCCCCTAGAACTGTTCTGTGTTTGTTTGGAAGTTACAGAGCCATTCTGTTTGTGATTAATAGTTCGCTTTCCAGTACAAATAAGTCATTAAAAAGGGTGGGGTGGGGTGCTGGAGAGAACAGACAGGGCAGGAACTGGCCCTGAAACAATGCAAGTAAGCATTTCATACCACGTTTTCCAACATTTTCACTCCCTTACTTACCCAACTGGGGTCCGTGCTCTCCCTACTGGGTAACTTCAACATGACCCTCTGAATGAACACACTCACTGGGACACCGCAGTACAGGCCCTTTCTCTTGTGCCTTTCTCCCAAGTGGACTTAGGGATACCTGGGAAATTCCATTAACTCATCATTCATTACAGGTTCTGGAAAAGGATGTGACAAAAGCAGCTATGGGGCATGAAGGAGCAGCCTCAGCAATGTTCCTGCTCTCACTGGGATATCTCTGACTCCCCCATGGGCTGTGCTGCCATTTTGTGACACTCCAACCAGCCTTCCTTTTCCAAGCACTCAGTCAGTCTTTTGTCGGGTTATAGGTTGGGGGAGAATGGTGGTAATATACCAATGACCCAGGGGGCGGGAAGGCAATTCCCTGTATGTCAGATATCCCCAGAAGAAAAAAAAAAAAAATGTAATGTCAGAACCCAAGGCTTGTATACAGCTGAGCAAATCCTCAACTTTACACTTGAGCATCTGGGTTTGGGAAGCCAGACAAAACCCACCCTCATCCTCGAGCCTGCGCACACCCAATAACATCCTAGCTCTTTGTACAAGAGCCAGGAGAGAAGTAACTAGGGGGAGGGGCAGCCATCATCCAAGCTCCTCAGACCAGAAACTTCCTCTGCCATCACCTCTGGCTCAGATTTCTGAAGCACTTTCACTATCAGTGAAGAGGAAGCCTCCTACAATTGGCTCTCCACATACACACACAAACAGAAAATAGACAAAATTTCCACTTTCATACTCCCAAGACATCAAGGCACCATGAGCTCCATGGAAAGGGGAGAAGTGTAGCAACCAGTCAATGAAATCATTCATGAGGGTCACTGGGCACCTGCCAAGGGACCACCATGGTGCTGAGCTCTGTTACAGACCTGTGAGACTCTGAAGGGCATGGCCCATGTATCCACAGAGCCTACAACCAACCCAGCTAGGGGACATGACTGGCTTAGCACCAAGAAGATGGAGAGTTTCTGCTCTTTCTACCAGCCCCGGAGCTCCTGCAATGCAGAGACTAGGTCTCACTGGTTTGGTGTAAAAACTACCAAAAATTAATCAGATATGAATAAGAAAATAAATTAATGATTTTTTAATCAAACAATAATACATGCAAAGGCAGAACTGTTAGTTGGCTTGGAAATCCCAGCTTGGCTGCTAATGCAGGCTCTTCTTCCAACAAGTATTTGAAAGAAATCAGACACTAAAGCAGCAGGATGCTGTATGAACCACTCTCTTTCCTCTAAGTCCTCTTGGAACACTCTCTTCTTCCCCTACAATACCTTTGTAATGCTGACATCCATGCCGTACTGAGTACCAGTGTATGGAGTCCCCAAGCCTGTCTATGATCACAACTGTAAGGCAGGCTAACATATGCAGGCAAGGGAGCACTACTAAAATGAGATGGGGGGTCTGGGTGGCTCAGTTGGTTGAGCGTCCAATTTCGGCTCAGGTTACAATCTCACAGTTCGTGGGTGATGTGTGCTGAAAGCTCAGAGCCTGGAGCCTGCTTTGGATTCTGTCTGTCTGTCTCTCTCTCTGCCCCTCACCTGCTGATACTCGGTCTCAAAGATGAATAAATATTTTTTAAAAAGAGACATGAGAAAACTGAGGTTGATCTTAGCCTTTTCTACTTCTGCTTTGTGGCCATCTATCCTAGAAATGGTTCTAAAGGATTCCCAAGTGTCACCCCAACATCAAGAACACTGAGGTTTTCTTATAAAAAATAAGACTTCAAGGTACCACCACAAGAGTGGTGGGAGAAGTTAGCCCCTCCCATAGATAGAATTCTTAATAAACATTTACTGAACTGAAATGAGACAAGTTAGTGATTTGAAAAGCTAAATAGGAGCACCTGGGTGGCTCAGTCAGTTAAGTGACTGACTCTTGATTTCATCTCTGGTCATGATCTCAGAGTTAATGAGTTTGAGCCCCCACGTTGGGCTATGTGCCACAGCCAGAGTCTGCTTGGGATTCTGTCTCTCCTTCTCTCTGCCCCTTCCCACATTCAAAAATCAACTTAAAATAAAAAAAGAAAAGCTAAATAATTCAGCATGGGAGTTAAACAGAAAAGACAGGCCATCAGTGTAAGAACTGTTGTCATTACACAATGCAGTAACAGGAACCATACTGTTACCAACTGGGGTTGAGGCAGCAGGAACAGCTTTATAGAGCTGATAAGAACCAGAAGGTCCTTGAAGCATGCGTACAGAAGGAGAAGGGCATTCTAGGTATGAAAAATATGGGTGTGGGGAGGAAGGGGTACAATCAAGTATACTACAGTGGTAGACAAAGGGGGTACAGAGGAGAGTCTGAGGAACTAAGACAGGATGAGGGAGAGCCTAGAAAGATCCCAAGCAGAGCATGAAGTGAACACCTAACATCAAACTCTTGCTTTTCTCCCAATAAATGGTCTTCTGGTATTTTCTATTTCAGTGACTTCATCATTCTGAATGGAGTGGCTGGTTGTCCCCTGGTATCTACAGCTAGGTGTGGTGATGTGATGAAGTTGTGGCCCATGGGCCAGTAAGCAACTTCTAGGTGGTGACTCTGAAACACAGAGACACATTTAGACTGTGATAAGAAAGAGAATTCTATTTCCATCTTGTTTAGCCACTTGGGAGTCTTGTTTAAACAGCCAAACCTATATCAAAACTACAGCTACTATTATTCATCCCGTTTTGAAGCCAGGCATTCAGGTATCAGGCTAGACTGTGTCCTCTCCTCCAACATCCACATAACCACTCTTTCACCAAGTTCTTCTGATGTCAACAACTATCTACCACTCAAATTTGCCCTCTTTATTCCACCTCACCTCAACAGCCAAGTACAATCTACCCACACATACCTTGACTTTCTCAAACCCATTATCACAGAAGGAATCTTTCTCCAGACACAAATCTGATCATGCCCCCTAATGAAAACTCCTATTGGTTTCCCATTGTTCTTAGTATAACAAAAATCATCAGCACATACTATAAGGCTTAGCACAGTCTGATCCTAATCTGCTCCTCTATTCCACACTCTACCTCCCAATCTTCTCTATTGGTCCTCCTAATAAGTACCATGCTTTCTCCCCATACAAAGGGCCTTTGTACATGTTGTTCCCACCGTCTAGATGTCTCTTCCTCCCCTTCCTTATTTAGTTAAGTCTTACTCATCCTTCAGATCTTAAACACTTGGTTAGGGAAGACTTCCCTGACCTCTTACCAGGTCAACTCCCCCTCTTACAGCATGCACCAATATTTATGCACATTTATAATATGTATGTACATTTATACCCATGAAGCTTTCTTAAAGTATTTCTCTTTATAATTAGCCAAGTATCTGGCATGCCTTATTTTCTATCAATCCAACAAAATACAAAATGAATAGTACATCTATGTGATTAATGTCAGTCCACTGTTCCCCATCCAAGACTATATGGTCAGTGAGAGTAAGGACCATCTCTATTGTTGCTCACCTCTCAATCTCTGGCATCCACCATGTTGCATGGCACAGAGGCACTCAAATATTTAATACATGAATGAGCTCATACAAAAGTTAGTTAATGGATGGCTCTGGTACCTTCCATGGATTTTACTTCATTAATATCCCTTATCCATCTGGTACTCGGGTAATCATAAACCCATGTTCCCAGAGTGTTGATCTATCCAAACAAAGCCAAGGCTTTTAAAACTAAGTACAATACCAGAACAATATCCTTATCCTGCCTCCGCTCCTTCTTTCAGGTTCTTCCTGGGAAAAGACTTGTGGGGAAAAGAGCCTGTGGGGGAGTGGCTCCTTGGGCGCTCTATTTCCAGTCTAACTATTGTTCTATCAAGAAAAAAAAAAAAAAAAAAAAGACAGAATTGAGTATCACTGGTATTTAATGACCCATTAGACAGCCAACTTGATGCAAACCAGAAGGTGGTTAATGCTCTAACAAACTGATGCTAAACCAAGGTAACAGAGGGTATCAAAAGGATTAAGGCTTCTATAAACCAAGAGTCAGGTTTATAACACTAGTATTTCATTAACTGAATGGGAAATAGGGCATACCAGATTCCTGACCAATTATCAAGCAGCACAATGGAATCACAGGGGCCGTGGCAGGGTCCACGGGCCTAATGTCATCCACATCCCCAAAATGACCAATTTTCTTTTCAATATCCACCACTATCACCACCACACCAACCTATAAATACAACACTCTTCAGCAGGAGAAGCTCCAACTTTGCAACTGCACAATGAAGTATTCTGGAAGAAGCCAATGAAACCGTCCTAAATGCCAGCTGGCTTCACATTCAAACGCAAACTTTTTAAAGGAGACAGGCACAATTGTGGTACCTGTAATAAAGAAAACAGGCTATTAACTGACAGTAGGTATCCTCACCTCCCAAACATGCATTCCCGACAGAAAGCAGTTCCTCCCTGGCTTTTGTACTTTTACACGGTGACCATAAAAAAGCATATATGGGCTTGTGTACCATCTTGTCCTGCCACAGAGAGACATTTCCATGTTCGAGCCTCTCAGGTTAAACTTACAAAAGGCAGCAAGTGATTCAGAGGAGTGCCACCATGGGTCACAAGGTGGTGCGGGCACAGAAGCATCACAGGAAAGGAACAGCTGCCTCTGCCTAGGGACTGCAGGACTGGAGAGGTATGAACAAGCACTAGTCACAACAAGAAGGGAAATGCACCTGATTGAGCCTGGAGAGGCCTCTGAATCCTTTGGAAGAAACACCATCAGTCAACTTAGGACCAAGCTTGCACCTGCCTAAGAACTAGGGCCAACCAGGCCCATAGGCCACTGATGCCAGAAGTTTATGATTCCCACTTCTTCCCAACAAAACACCATGGTTTGGCAGGGTCTCTTACCCCATTCTGCAGAAGAGCAAACTCACACACAGAACAACTATCCCATGAACTGAAGTCAGAAGTTAATGCTAAGGAAAAAAAATCTGGTAAGAAGGCATATACCTTGTTCTCTGTACCAAGTAGGTCAATGATAATCACCTCCCAAACCATGCCAACCAACAGAGAATGGAGAAATAGATCATCTTCAATAGTCAGTGCTACAGAAAAGAGGAGGCTGCACCACTGTTCTGTTCTTGTCTTCCTGGGCACACAGCTGGACTTCATTTCCCAGTCTCCCTTCACAACAATGGGGCCATAGAACTCATTCTTCCTGGTGTAATGTGAAAAGAAGGGAGTTGCACAACTCCGGGGCTGAGGCATTTAAGAACTAGTGTGTCTTCTCCATATTCTCCCCATCCACTAAAAGAACTAAGAAGTCTCCAGCAACAGAGCAAAGGGAAGGCGCAGAAGAGAAATGGTTCCCTGGCCCCTGGATGATGTCAGGAAATAACTCTCCTTCCCCAACTCCCTTCCTGTTGTACACACACCCTCTGCTTTAGACTGGAGAGCAGTAAACAGATTTGTATTATGTTAAGACACTAAGATTTGGGGGCTTATTTAAAAGTAATTAGTCTTCTCTGGCTAATAGAATAATTCAAACTTCATTAGCATCTGGTTTGAGACCTATATTGGTTATGTTTATTTGTAGAGCAGATCCACCCTTCTGATTATGCTAGGCTCTGGTTAATGTTAATACTTGGTTTGTATTCTCTTGGCTGGATCATGGAGTCTGGGATAAAAATTTCACTATAGAAAATCTTCAATATGGAAAAGCTACCAGCAAATATTCATGAGCTGATCCCAACTCCGTATCTATAGATAGGCCCACTTCTTCTCACTTTCAAGTTCTTTCTGGTCTCTCTTGAAATGAATAGGCACACATGAAGTCCACCACTTTTACAAACATATTAGGTCGCTTAGAGCTTTACCAATAAGAAAAAAAATTGAACACATATACACCTATCAGGCAAGAACAGGTTTTACAGTGGGATAAATATGAATTCCAATTAATGGAATGAGATGTTATCCACTCTCTTGTCTAAGACTGCAAATCAGAAATGGTTGTTTCAAAGAAAAGATTGTATACAGTTTACTCAGAATGCTTATCTATCATAGGATTAGAAAAGAGTCAACCAGAGACAGACTTCTGCTAGAGTGATAGGTAGAAAAGGCAAAGAGACTTTAAAAAAAAAAAAAAAAAAAAAACCCAGCATCCCAGCACCCTGAAGCCTGGAGAACCCTAGAAGCCATACTTTGGCTTGAAGCCCAGATGTACGTTCTAAAGAGACGTCATGAAAGAATGGCACCCACAGTGGCAAACTCCATTTTTTGAAACAGATACAACCAACTAAGGGATCTGAGCATCTGTCCACAAGACCAGGAGCAGGTAGCACGGTCTCATTCTAGAGTTGGGGAAACCAATCCCAACTAACAGATCAACTCACATTGCTAAGTATTTACCAATTATCTGCTAATACAACTTGAAAACCTGTGGGAGAAAATGAATTTGACTATTTCAGAGCTGAAACAACTCTGAGCGAACATTTGTCACCTCTCAGCTGTGAATTCTTGCTTAACCTCTCAACCTCAGTGTCTTCATCTGAAGCTAATAGATGCAAAGCATTTAGCAAACATGAGCCAACAATTTATTTCAGCTGTCAGAACAGTAACCATACTGAAGAGCTCAACTATATATGACTACAGTGTTCCGTGGAGCTAAGCAAGTCACTGAGGTGCCTTCATGACTCCCACAAAGGAAGATGGAGGGTCAGTCAAGGGAGTCTCCAGCCTCCCACTCCAAAGCAACTCAGTTTGGGGCTCTTCTACATACTAAAGTCCTATAGAATCTATCATTTAACTAAAGGCATTTAGCTGCCTTTTTTGCATGGCAGGGAAAAAAAAGTTTAACACTTTTGGGGGTTTTTTTCCTCCCAACCACTGAGGAAACTGGAGGTTGGGTAATAGAAGTTAACACTTGTTTTCTGACTCCCAGTGACCTTTCCATTGCACCAGGCTGGACACTGGGGATGAACCAGGTTTCTTCTCCCAGCCCAGTTTGCTTCTCTAGTGTACAGATCTTGGCTCTGACTAAAGGCCATCTCTGCTAACTCTGCTACTATAGGGAAGACCTAGGTGTTACCCATGGCCTCCTTCTCCTGGGATGCAAACATCCCCTCCCACCTTCACCTATTATGAGCACCTCCCTATTGGCTGTGTTAGATGGGGCTGTCTCCAAGCCAAAGATACTGCTCAGGCAAGCTCCAGACCCAAGTCATGGTACCAGAATAATGATAGTCATGAGAGTAGTTTAATTATATTAGCAGTAAACCACCATTTGTTGAGCATTTACTTTTTGCCAGGCACTATGCTAAGCACTTTATACCCAGTATTTCAGGTAAACTTCAGCACTATTCTGAAATAAGGTGCTATTATTAATTCCATCTTAGCGAGAAGGAAATGGAGGTCCACAGAACAGAAACAGGGCCCAGTCACCCAGATGGCAAGTATGAAGCCAGAGTCTGACCCCAGGCAGTTTGGCTTCATTTCCCATCCTCCTCAGCAGTCCATGAATGTTTCCCAACCTCACACCCACACCTGTAATGAGAAACCAACACCATGGCCTGTCAAGGCTAGCTGCATTTTAGGACAAGGTCAATACCTGGGAAGTTGGCAGACATGAGGGGTATAAACTACACATCTCAAGCAAACTGGCTGCAAAACCCAACTGTCAGTGCTTCTGATCCATCCTAAAGAACTGCCAGGGAGAGGAGACTTAAGGCAATGTTTAGATTTCACGGTCCAGGTCATCTCCATCACTTCCCTTTCCTCTAGCCTCCAAGTTCCCATTTCCCACATGGTTCCACTTCATACAGCACACAGTAGGCACTCAACTATATCCTTCTACATGGTTTCTTTAGGAATCAAACCCACAGTGCTTCCTGGGTTTCATTTTCCCCAAACCAATTCAATGGCCCTCAGACTTCTGAAAGATTGCAGAGAAGATCACACCCCTGCCACTGCTTTGCCAATTTACCCCATCATCCCTCCCCCTTTTTAATTTCCCCCATTATGCCTGGATCAGTTTCCTCACCCTCTGCTAATTCCTCTCCCTCTCCGGTGTTTATACCCTTCAGATGTTTGCAGGCTATTATCATGTACCCACTTAGTCAAGCAGCACACATTAAGTTCTTTTCATCTTTCCTCATAAATCAATCCCTTAATCCCTCCAAACCTTTTAATCGTGCTAGCTGCTCCTCTCTGAACTCTGGCCAGTTTCCCCAAGTCTCTGATAATGTTGTGACATGAGGCTGGATGCAAGGCTCCAGCTGCTGACTCTCCAAGCTCCCTGAGTGTCGAGGAGCCCCGTGTATGCACACGGCTCCATCTGGGAGGACAGACACCTTGCCTTACCGCTTCCATTGTCCTTCCTGCAGCCACTTCATCGTTCAGTGACTGTGGCTGTCCACAGAGATGCAGAGAACTATCAAGCATTTTATGCCATGCAGAACTTTAAGGGGGTTAAAAGCCCTGCAGGAAGTTTTATAGCCCCATAAGATTTTCACTAGCTATTCCCACATACCCCCTGAGAAGAGATAATGCCTTTGAGATCAAGGGGGATTTAGGAGCCCAGGAAAAGGACATTTTGGAGCCCCAGGCCATAAGCAAATGAGCTATTACTACACACCAACCAGAGTGGCTATAATCGAAAAGACTGACAATACCAAATGCTGGCAAGGATGTAGAGCAACCACAACTCCCACACACTGTTGGTGGAAGTGAAAATGGAACAACCACTTCAGGGAAAGGTCTGGCAATTTTTTATTTTAACATTAAACTTACACCTATCCTAAAGCCCCAAAATTCCACTCCTGGATACTTAAAAATTAAAATATACATATACACAAGGCTTATATGCAAATATCCATAGCAGCTTATTGGCTAAAACCAGAGACCAGCTCTGCTGCTATTCAGCAGAATGGACAAACTACAGTCTATGCATAAACTGGAAGACTGCTCAACAAGAAGAAACTACTGATACATACAACATGGGTAAATCTTAAACACACAGTACTAATGAATGATTCACAGAAAACATACTCTATTTCCAATTGTATCAAGTCTTAAAACAGTCACATCAAACTGGCAAAAATATCAGAAGAGTGATTATCTCTGGAGAAGAATCAGGGGAAAACTAGGAAAGAGCATCAGGACACTTTCTGTGTAAAAGTTTTACATTTTGATAGGAGTTTGTATTACATAGAGGCATGCATTTATCACAACTCATAGAAATGGTACACTTAGAACTTGTCCATTTCTCAAAAGAAAGAAACTAATACTCAACTCTAGTAAAGGATATGCTGCTGAGTGTTTAGGGTGAGTGGTACCGATGTCTGCAATTTACATTGGAATGCACCAAAAAGAAAGATGGACTGATGGGTGAATGGATGGAGGTAGAATAAAGTGAGTAGAATAAAATGGTAATGAAGAACCTGATGCTACTTTGATGTAAGGTAGGTGCATGTTCACCATACAATTCTTACAACTTCTCTATACCACTGAAATTTTTCTTTGTATCATTTTTTTAAATGTTTATTTTTGAGAGAGGGAATGTGAGCTGGGAAGGGACAGATAGAGGGAGAGACAGAATCTGAAGCCAACTCCAGGCTCTGAGCTGTCAGCACAGAGTCTGACACAGGGCTGGCACCCACAGTCTGTGAGATCATTACCTGAGCCAGTCAGAGATGCTTAACCAACTGAGCCACCCAGGTGCCCCTGAAATTTTTCATTATAAGAAGTTAGAGGGAGAAAAACTTGACTCTTTCCATTCTTAACTTCTTGCAGATCTTGGAATCGTGAATGTTAAAAATTCTGTTACACATCAGTGTATCTTTCAGGCATTATCTCAACTACTTGCTTCTCATTCTAGGTGTGGCCTCCTCACCACTCCCTTCTCTTCCCCATCATTTTAGTAACAATATCTACAGTCATTAAGAAAAAAAAAATCAACAGTTTATCCAGGGATTCTTAATCCAGGATTCCTGAGGGGAGGGAAGAAGAGAAACTCAAGAAGAGAGAGTCCACAGATCAACTGTAATTTCATGAAAAATTATGCACAGGAATATGTGCATTTCTCTGAAAGGAGGATTCATACTCCTCAGAATTTCATAGAGGTCTGAGAGCCAGGAAGATACAAAGCACAACTAGAAACCATCTTCAACTGAACTCCCAAAAGTGTGCTAATGGTAGGTTATACTTACGGTTTAGAGATTATCCACTCTTCGATACACCTGTATTTTTCATTATCTAAGTGCCTTTTCGGGTACCTGGGTGGCTCAGTCCATTGAGCTGACTTCGGCTCAGGTCAAGATCTCATGATCTCATGGTTCATGGGTTCAAGCCTTGCATTGGGCTCTGTGCTGACAGCTAGCTCAGAGCCTGGAGCCTGTTTCAGATTCTGTGTCTCCCTCTTTCTGATCCTCCCCTGCTCATGCTGCCCCCTCTCAGAAATAAATAAAACATTAAAAAGAAAATTCAAAGCAACTTTTAATTGTATGCTTATCTCATTAAAGGGAAAAGGGGGCTGCTCAAAAGTAGTCATGTGAGAGACTATGCCCATGAACATCTTCAGCCACAAATAGTTAGATTTGGTTATTCAATGTAATATATTCAATTGTTACAGACTGTTCATTTTTTAAAAAAGCTTTTGATCATAAATATTTACTAAGCACTTGGCAGAGTGACTTGCATAAAAAAGAAATGAACTTTTACTGAGGACCTACTATGTGTCAGACACTTACATATGGTTCTACTTTCATTCTCTGTGGAGTTACATCTCATTAGGCCTGTTTTGTATTTAAGAAAACTGGGCCTAAAGTTATCTCACAAAAGCCACACAGTAAGAGATTTTGAACCCAGATCTCCAAGGGCTCCAAAGTCAAGTCTCTTCAAAGCTTCTCAAAGCAAGAACTTCAGCTACTACACTCACAGTTCCTAGAACTTGGTTACATTGTCTGTATTTCAAATACTCTGTCCCATAGACTTTAAAGCTCTCAACATTATCCAGAAATGCAAGCATTCCAGAATGCAAAAACCTATCACCCAGACTGCCCTTTGACTTCAGAGATGGCATAACTCCCCAGATTACATATCCCAATTCCTGGTCTAGAAAATTCCACTGCTGCTGAAGGATAAAGAATGGATGGGCTGGGGTATAAGAAGGGACACAGCAATGTCATCTACAGCATCATCCCACCTCAAAGTACCTTTGTGCTCAGTGGAAGGGATGGTCTTCCCCAGGACTTGGGGACTACCAAAAGCATCATCATCTGAGTTTGCAAGAGCTAAGGCTTAGCAGAGCCAATTTACCCTGAAGCATCAACCTTATCTTCTATTGGAAAAATTTTTTAAAGTAGTCTGTTCATGGGATGGAGAATGTATGACACTGGACTGGATTTTCATATTCTGGGGATTTCTGTGGGGTAGAGAGCACTTCATCCCACAGGCCACAGGACTCTGGACCTCAAGGGGTTTGCCCTCTGGCCCAGACACCTACAGATGTGGAGAAGAATACCAGCTGTGAACCCAGGAAGGGCAAAAAGTTTAGACACTTGCAGGAATCACTCTGGCAACTCTCTGGTCACCTTTCCTTCTGTACGGCAGCCCTTGATGTTTCTGCTGAGTAAAAATGTTAGGAGGAAAAATAAATATTTGGCCCTCAAGAAAGGCTTCCTCCATCTCTGTTATCTTATTATCAGTAAAAGTGAGTTAAAACAATCAAAAGATACCTTCAAAGGGAAAACTGGTAGTAAAAGGCCAGTCTGGTCTATGTATCGATCTAGGGAGGGGCATTCCAACTACAGCGGAGAAGATGATAAAGTGAGTGCACTTGGGGGAAGGAAAGGGAGTAGAGACAGATGAACGAATTGATACATTGTATGGCAGTTTACAGGAGGCTTATCCCATATCCAGTCTCCCTTCTCCCGCAAGAACAGGACCTCAAATTTTGGCAGGGCAGAGTGTCACCCTGTTTAAAGACTGCAGTTATCTGCCTCCCTTGCAGCTAGGTGTGGCCTTACATCTAGATTGCTGCATGAAGCTCACAAAGTTCTTAAGAGGATGGAGGGTATGTCCTTTGCCTTTCTTCCTGTTTCCAGGCTGGTATGTGGATATGATGTCTGGACTATGTACATCTTTTGATTTAGTTATATTGAGAGAAAACATACACACACAGTGTGGTGGGCGGGGGAGAAGGGACGGGGGAGAAGGGACGGGGAAGGGGTGGGAGAGAGGAAGAAAGGGAGGGAATTCCCAAGGAGGCTCCATGCTGTCAGCACAGAGCCCAGTGCAGGCTCAGTATCACCAACTGGGAGATCATGACCTAAGCCAAAATCAAAAGTTTAACCAACTGAGCCACCCAGGTGTCCCTGGACTATGTTCACCTTAAACTATGAGGTTCAGTCCAAGAAAGCATTGAGCCAGCAGAGTGGAAAGATGGAAGACTCTGATTCCCTGTTAAGACTCTGAAGCTACTGTATCAGCCCTAGGTTGTGAGCCTTTGACCTCAATGAAAGAGAGAAATGGGTGTGTACCTTATGTAACATGCAAGTAATTGCAATTATCTATCCTATGCAACTGAACCTATTCTTAACTGATACAGGTGGCTAGATAAATCTTTAAGAAGCTGTTTTTGACAAGTGGTAGCTGAAGTACCACACCCTAATCACAGTTCTGGGGTCTAACTAGCCCCTACCACCCAGATGAGAAATGGTTCATTATCAGAAGTAGCTCCAGCACCTCTTCACTTGGGAAAGGCCACAAGTCAAAGACCATCCTTCTCAAACCACTAAATCAAATCCATCATTTCAAGCAAAGTCACCTGTGCAGGGCATTGTACCTTATAGTAGAGTGTAAGACACATGTGAGCTCATAATTAATTAGGCCTCAGAAGCCCCACCTCACAGCAAGTGAACTCTAAAATGCTTAGTTTCCCTCAAGAAAAATTTAAAGGGAAAAATGTAGGCTTTAAACATGTGAATTTCAAACAAGTCAGCCAGGCAGTCTCAAGACCAGAAGCTACATAATGACACAATGGAGCAGAAGAAATAGAATATGGTGACTGCTCTTCTCCCAAGTTAGGGCTGCATGACCCTAAAATTTCTGAGAGGAGACCTGTACCCATGAGGAGGTCTACCACACATTATTCCAAGTCAAGAAGGAAGTTACCCAATAGCAGTGAAGAGGAGGCTCAAGTTCTAGGCCAATTCTCATGGACATGACTTAACCATCTCCACCAAGAGAATGGACTGAGTATTTTCCATTACATCTCCAGCAGTGGAAGATTCTTCAACAGCCTCATAGAGGAGTGGTTTCAGAGCATGCCCACCTTGGCTCTCTTGGCAGTCCAGAAATACTGAGAGGACACCTCTCCAACCCACAAGTATTCTCAGGGGCTCCCTTGACATCCCACCGGCCATCTCCCCATTCTGATTTCATGGGCTAAAAACACACAACCATACCCCAACCTCAGAAATCCACATCCTCAGTCCTCACTTCACTCCCCAGCCTTCTTTAGAGAGATCCCCAAGGGCCAAGATTTCTGAAATTCTGGAGAATAAAGTTTTTCACTCACTTCCCAGTTGTGGAGGACTCCTTCTCCAAGGACATCCAAATGGGAAGGGAAAGCTATCTTTTAGGATGTGAGGTTAGATTTTGGTGATAAAGTTTTAAATTGCTGTCCATTATTAACATTAAACTCACAGCAGTCAGCCCTGAGATCTGCAATTACAACAATTCATAAAAACAGCCCCTTTGTTAGTTGCACTTGAAGAGCTTTTGAAATATAATTGCAACGTGGTGCAAAGTAAAATAAAAATTCAGATTTTCTTTTACCGAGGCTATGAACAATACTGTCCTTTTTACAGCAGCGGAAAGCCTCAAGACATCCGTTATATTCCTTCAATGAGCTTTGTTCAATAAATGCTAAGCCTTGAAGCTTTTAAATGTATTAAAGTGATTATGATATCATCACTCCAAAGGCACTTCAATAGAACATTAAGACAGAAACAATTTTCTTCCACACAAACGGCGTAACAGTAACAAAAAGTTGATTAAGTGCACATTGTATCAAAAATATTTTCAGTATTTATAGACATATGTAGATAACATTAACTGTAACCCACACCATGGACAGGGAAGAGGAGAGTA
This sequence comes from Hyaena hyaena, assembly GCF_003009895.1. Taxonomy (NCBI): domain Eukaryota; kingdom Metazoa; phylum Chordata; class Mammalia; order Carnivora; family Hyaenidae; genus Hyaena; species Hyaena hyaena. The sequence goes on along the minus strand of NW_024080728.1, from coordinate 2,515,528 downwards.
AATAATAAAAGCATTAGGGGGAGAGCAAATTTTAACAATAAATCTTCAAAACTTAGAAAAACTGTAGGCTGACTTTGCTTTTGGATTTACAGTCAAAGTCACACTACATAAAAGAGAGTAATTCTCAAAATTAATACACACTGGAGGAGAACAAGTCCTTGTTTGCTTCTCTAATAAGCCCAAATATATTCCCCACTCACACATGCCATACTTTCTTAAATGCGTCAACATGACTGGTACGAAATTTGAGTCCATTGATTTATAACATCACTTAACATACTGCAAGCAGGTGATGACCCTGCAAGGGGCAGCTGCCTAACGTGTCCAACAGGAGGTGTAGAGAAGGTAGGAAAGAGGCCAAGAGGTCGTTTCAGAGCAAAAAGGCAAGATGTAAGATTCTCTTTGTTGCAGGCTCATTACAGAATGCTCTTAGCACAGATAAGGGGATTATGAATTCACATGTGAATTTATCCCCTATTAAACTTTCAGCAAAAGGGTCAGTTGGCTGGAATAGCAAAGCCAAGGCACGATGGTCACATGCAAAGGTAGAAACTACTTGGAGGCTTTCCTGACACATGAGTAAGTAAAAAGGAAGTTTCAGCCCTTTGAGTGCATGCAAATTAACATTTACATCTGTGTTCAGTTCCGTGTCCTGCTATTTTGCTTAGCTTTACCTTAAGAGTATGCTCCCAAGCCATTTAGAACTTGATATATCCTTTCTAATGGTTGTACAACAGGGTGTTTGGTGGTTATTTTTTGTAGCAGCTATTTATGTAGTAAGGATATCTACCATATGCTGGTCATATTTTGTTCAAATATTTACCATCAGTTGTTTTGGTCTCCTAAGTTGGTTTGTGGTATGTTTTTAAAACAAGGAAAAGAACTGTAACATCTTAAAAGTAAGGAGAGGGGCATCTGGGTGGCTCAGTCAGTTAAGCATCCGACTCCAGCTCAGGTCATAATCTCATAGTTTGTGAGTTCAAGCCCTGCATTAGGCTCTATGTTGACAACTTGGAGCCTGAAGCCGGCTTCAGATTCTGTGGTGTCGGTCTTGGTGTCTGTCTGTCTCTCTCTTTCTCTCTCACCCTCCCCTGCTCATGCCCTGTGTTTCTCTTTCTTTAAAAAAAATAAACTTTTTTTTTTTTTTTTTTTAAGAGAAAAGCATTCTAAGGACCCAGGGGTTGGGGGGAGTCTGCCAGGAAAAAACAAAACTCTCAAACCAATTAAGACCAAATCCCTACATATGACCCAGTACCTTTCAACTTGTCTTACCATCTAGACCAAAGGAAGAGTGTGTTTCTCAGCAGAACACCCCATAAACAATGCAGACTCCACAAGAAGGGCAATGGACAAGGCCTTTAATTACCAACCTGGGGCCCTTGTGATTTTCTTTATGGGGAGAGTATCCTTGTCCATCACTTCAAGCACTGCTCCCTAGCTCTGGCAGCTTCTTAAACCAGCCCAGAGAAAGAAACACATAACGAACGGCCAAGGAAAATGGAAAATAAAGACCATACAGTGGGTGACAAGTTCCCCCACTCAAGCAACTAGCCAGTGCCGTGGGCCAGAATTGATTTTCTATACGACATCAGAAAGGATTGCCTCTCCCCCACAATACTGCCCAGGGGGGATGGAGTGGAAATCATAATTAATTCAAGCAAATTCAATTCTGAGAGTCCAAGTGACAAATACTTCCCTTACAATATGAAGCACTGCCTCAAAACAGCTTAGAAAACAGTTGGGGGGGGGGGGGTAGCAATAGTGACACAGTCAATCCAATAATGCACAAAGCTACACAATAAAATGCTTGTGACCAAATAAGAATCCTTCCAAGTCAGGAAAGAACATTCTTTTAAAAAGTAAATTCCAACTTCAAAGAAAATGCATTTCCACTAATAACGTTGACTCTCCTTCCCTCCTGGTGATAGGAGGTAGTGGGGAGTGCAGGTCAATTTAATTCCTCAACTATCTTGGTCCATTAGGCCAACCAAAATATTCTGTGTTAGAGAGAAATATATTATTGTGCTCCTGATGCAAGGGATCCGATGGGAGAGGTTGCTTCCATAGCCAATGTGACCTCAACCTCAAAGAATCTAAAATACCATGGCACTCAACCACAAATTAGCCACACCATCAGAGAATCAGCAACACCCGTAACATCAAAACAGATCATCACAACACCGTTTCTTTTCAGTTCAGAGGTTTTTTTCTTTGTTTGTCTTCGGGGCTTCAGAGTTTATTCCATTGAGTGGTAGGGTTACACGGGAGAGTGAACACTGAATCACGAGGCAGGCATCCCAACATCTAGTACCAACTCTAGCACTAACGGATCAGAGTTCTTTGGCCAATGAACACCTCTCTCCGGAGGCCCTGAGCCACCTCCTAAAACAAAATGACTTACATGTTTCCATATACTCTTTCAGTTGTAATATCCTACAACTGTGGGATTATTTTCATCTTCCTAGAGAAATTCTACTTAGAATTACTTTTAAATAAGTTTCTATTCCTTGACCCCCAGAGTGAAGCAAGAGTGTAAATGTTCTGGGTAAAGAAGAGGACATTCTCGAATTCACAGTCAGAGGGCAATCCCCAAAACAGAAAATCAGAAGTTCATTTTATGTGTCATACATTCACATACACAAGCATGCATCTCCTTGGCCAAAATACTCCTCACTTCATCACTACAACCTATTATTTCTTAAGCACCCACTAGAGATTGCTTCTGTTAAGCTTACTATATGTGATCAGAAAGGGTGGGAAGAGCATGGTTGATACATGCAGTCTTTGACATCAGATGACTGATTCATATTCTGCCTCTTTGAGAAAACTTAATTAGCTTCTCTGATCCTGTTTCCTCATCTAGAAAATGGGAAAGATAATAATATCTTGCTCATAGGATTATTATGAGACTCAAATAAGACAATCCACATAAAGCAGGCACAATAATTGCTATAATCACTATTTACCACTACCTCTTCTATTAATATCCCATTAGGTTGCCCTAGGAGTTTAATAAGAGCATATATGAAATACTAAGCACCAGTCCCTGGCACACAGCAAAAACAAAGGTTGCCAATATTCTTATCTATTATACTCATCCACATAGTATTATTATGTTATCAGATAAGCTTGTAGCATTTCTAGTTAGCGCAGTACTCCTGGTTTTACCCCCAGTGACCATTTTCCCTGGCCTAGTTCTAGCCCTCAGGCCCCCTCAGACAGAAAACACAAACCCCCCCATCAGATTAATGCTCCTTGGTGGTAACAATGCTTGGTGAGAGGAGCCAAGGAGTACACAGATTGAGCAACTTATGTTCCTCCTCTCGAAAGTGAGAAGGCTACAGCCTACTAGCTCACACGTCCATCCAACACTGGCTTTATACAAACCTGTCAATCATTCCCAAGTATGGGCAGCACCCACAACCTAGCATTCTCTCATGAGAGTCTTAATGAGTGATGACCCCAAATAACCAACCTGAACTCCAAAGGAATAGCTTCCACATACAGCTGCCAGAACTTATGGGAGATTACTACCAATACCTGGGTTGAATCCACTTTGTGGGCTTCGCCCAATTTTATTCCTTTGAAACAATGGATAGTTGCTGCTGGACATCATTTCACAGTCAAGATTTTCTCTACTATACCTTTATTTTCCACTTAGAACTAGAGTCAGCAACACTCATTTTATCTACTAGTAAGATTCCTTCTCAGGTTCCCCCCGCAAAAGTCCAAAGGGATTGGCATAGAAAGTTCTGCCCACGGTGGGGTGACTGCTGCATATTAAGATGTACCAGCCATGTCTGAGGCAGTTCAGTGAGCTTCCCTGCTCTTTATGAGCCACATTAAATAACAAGTAAGCATGACTTATTCCTTTGGCTGTGATTTGTGTGATTTATCTTTCTGGGAAAGGTGCACAAGACCTCAGAGGACTCCTCTGAGATTCATGTAAGAACTGAGATAACACACGACCATGGTCACAGTTTGCCAATTTCTGCTGGTTTCAGTGAGGGGAAAGAGAACTGTATGTTAAGGGTTAAGGGGGATCCAGGCCTTTAAAATGGAATAAATAACCTTACTTCCAGGGAACAAGGCATATGACAGTTCAGCATCTCCCTGGGAACCCCTCCTTTCTGTAGACTCCCTGGCCCCCAGTTCTGCTGCTTCAAGAAGGACTTGCTGCTCACTCTGGATCTTTAAATAGAAGCAGATCCTAGAACCATGGGGACAATGGCAAGACACTGGCCATCTCATGCGTACCACTTGCTTATTCCAGTGCCTCGCAAGTGAGTCTCAAAACATCAATGGGCAAGAGAAAAGAAATGAAGATGACACCAATGCTAACTTTTTATCCCCATTATTTAGTTACTTTATTAGAGTTTTCCGAACTCCTCTGCACAAAGGGAAAGGTAAGCTATAGAAAACTAAGTGGCTTTGTCATCAAAAGCCTTCTCCACACTGGCACGCAAACACCTGTCAGTGCAAAAGATGCCTCTTTATCAAGTCTTCATGCCTACCAGGAGCCAAGTACACTCCGAGTGCTAACACTATTTTCTTCCAATGTTTTGAAGTTCTTTTCAGTTAAAAAAAAAGCTAACGATTTCAAAAAGATGGGAAAAGAAAAAAAAAAAAAAAAAAAAAAAAAAAAAAAAGGAAAAGATAGTGCCATGATTATGAAGTCCTAAAAGCCTTTTAGCTGACAGCAAAGGCTTTGTTGAATAGCCCCTAAGAACCTCCACTGAAAGACACAATACAGAAATAAAACAGAGGAAGAGCATCCACAGTTTAGCATCCCCAGCCTCCCAAATTCAGACAGCCCATTTTACAGCAGAAGTCAGGTTTCTGCCCCAACAGCCCTTTCGAACACTTAAGGTCCAGTGTGTCAGCAGACAAAGGAGTTCAACCAACTGATCTATCACGTTCTGCCAACAGAGAAATTAGTTTATATGAAACTCAGCACAACGCTGTAGTTAAAACCGCAATTTCAAAAATAGCAAAAGTGCCCTAAACCCTCAGAGTGCCCCTATGTCCCAAGCCAATCAGTTCACTTATGATGCTCTGTCCTCAGTTTCCACACTGAGTGATGAGTGCCATGCTAACAAAGTCTGCTTTTCCAAGCACTTGCCCCAATCACCAAAGTTCAGACTGCTCACAGACACTTAGCACTTGGGCATTTAAAACACTCACATGAGATAGCACTTGCTTACAGAGAGTTGTGGTCAGAGCTAAACCTACCTGTTATAATTTCAATAGCTAGTACACTTCCTGCCATTCTGCCCCGACCAGTGGTAAATGAACAGAGAGGACAGGCTGGGAAAAAGAAACCACAACCAAGATTCTATTAAATAAGTTCACACATCTCCCACACATCCCAACATGAAGGCATGATTTTGATAGCACATGCAGTATTTGGCTTGGGTGTGTGAAATACCAGCTTTTGAATGATGGAGCTCTCACCCCTACTTCAGACATACCTTTTCTCTTAAACTATTACATTGGAGAGCTTCAAGCTCCTGCTCCAGACCCATCCATCTAACAACAGAAAGCACCTCTCAAGCTCCTTTCTGACACAAGCCCATCATTCACCATTTGCTGGTATGCACGGTTTTTGCTGACAAAGCTCCATTACTAGAAAAAGCTAAGTAAAGCTGATTTGAAATAACTATATATTACATGGAGGCTGGATGAATAAAACTGATTTGGAGTCTAGAAAATCATCATATAAAAGAGGCTCTAGAAAGAACTGCTTAATTATTTAAATACCTTCACTTCCTACAGACGATACATCATTTGATTTATCATCAGTGTTCAATACTCGGTAATTTACTGGGGCCATCTGACAAAACAACTCCATACAGCAAGTACATATCAGACACTGTAATTCTTCAGTTGGAATGTCTGTGTATCCCTAATTAACGCTGGAATACTAAGCTAATGCTATCAAACTGAGGTGTGTGCCAATTTCAGCTCTCCAGTGAAGATGCAAAGCTGAGAGCATGCCAATTGGTCAGCCTAAAGAGCAAATTATCATGTGTTGTCCTCCATTGTTGCAAGGTACACTGATAACATGGCTGGGATGGCCCCAACAAAGATGCTAATCCATAAGTCACTTCAATAGCCATGTCTCATCCCTTGTGACTCACTGCTTGATTCAGCTGCTACAGTAAAGCACAAAGACCAAGACCTCAAGAAGAGGATACATGCCTTTTCCCCAACACACCAGTCTCATCCCAAACCCAGCTCTGCTTATGGTGCACCAAGCCCAAAAGGCACCATTTCATACTCACCACCTCTTACTTGCTCTTCAAGATCCATCTCCTACATAGAGCTTTGTTATCCAAGCTCAAAGTGCTCTCTCCAGTCTTTCAACTCCTACTACTACTATCAGTGGTTTTGGGTTTTTTTTTTTTTTTTTTTTTTTTTTTTTTTTTTTTTTTTAATCAAATGGTCTCCTCAGTAAATTCAGAGTAGAATCTACATCTTCTGGATATTCCCTGGAGTGCTTAATACACTAATAAATAAGAGCAACTCTAAGTTTCAGGACATGGCAAGACAGAGAGTTCAAAAATAATGAATTGGAGAAGCCTAATATCAATTCATAAGGAAAAACAATCAATAGATTTCTAATTATGTAACTTGAAAACAAGAGATATAACTTTTGGAAGATATATAACTTGGAACTTTTGTGCCTATTTACAAAACTTAATCATATGCTAGGTCATAAAGATGACATAGAATTCCAAGAAACAGATATAATACAGACCGCATGATTATACTCTGATTATACATCAAAAATTTTAAACCTCCAGTTTTTATGACAAGAGAAAATCAAAACCTGAAAATATCTAGAAAACAAAAATATAAAACATTATGTATTAGGATCTACAGGAAAGGGGTGTCTGGATGACTCAGTTGATGAAACGTCTGACTTCAGCTCAGGTCATGATCTCACAGTTCATGAGACTGAGCCTCATATCAGGCTCTGTGCTGACAGCTTAGAACCTGGGGCCTGCTTCTGATTCTGTCCCTCTCTCTCTCTGCCCTTCTCCTGCTCATGCTCACATGTTCACATGCTCTGTCCCTCAAAAATAAAAATTAAAAAAAAAAAAAAAAGAATCTACAGGACATAATTTAAAAAGTGCTCAGAAGAAAAATCCTAGCTTTAAGCAGTGCAGCTCTAAAGATAAAATGCTTTACTGTGGAGCTCAAATACAAAGAATAAAATAAGGAAAGCAGAAATATTGGTAGGTATAAAAACAGTAATAAGAGGAAAGTAGTGGCACTTTTATTTTATTTTTTATTATAATAAATAAATACAAGACTATTAAATAAGCAGCTACTAAACTGATAATTAAGAGGTAGAAAAGATCAAGTATATAGGGCTTAGGATTCTGTGCCCTACAGATGAAACTATCAGAAACTGTTCCTGGCAGGTTATCACCCCCAAAACACTGCACTGACAAGAAACAGATACACATCCCCAGCCTTTCCTATGACCACTCCTTCAAGACTTGGGTAAGTAGGTGTTTCACCTAATACACAGAGTCAAGCACAATGAAGAAACAAACAAAAATAAGATAGAAGCAGGGAGGGGGACAGGAAGGCAGTGCCACATAACCAAAATGGGGATAAGGTAATTTACCTGATGAAAAGTAATTTACCTGATTAAGAATTCAAAGTAATGATCATAAAGATGCTCACCAATTTCAAGAAAAGGATGCATACACACAGACATCAGCAAAGAGGAACTCTAAGTATCAAACAGAAGTCACAGAGTTGAATAACACAAGTACTGAGCTAAAGGAGTTCAACAGCAGACTACATGAAACAGAAGAATCAGTGACCTGGAAGAAAGGGCAGTGGAACTCACCCAAACAGAGCAGCAAAAGGAAAAACTAATTTTAAAAAGTGAAAATAGCTTAAAAGATATATGAGACATCAAAGGGAAAATAATTTTTGAATATCAGAGGATGACAGAAATGGGTACAAAACTTATTTCAAGAAGTCAACAGCTAAAAATTTCCCTCACCTGAGGAGGAAAAAAAGACATTCAGATTCAGGAAGGCCACAGAGTTTCAAATAAGATGAACCTCACATCAAGGGGATCCACACCAAGACATATTAAATTAAAATGTCAAAAATTAAGATTAACACTGTTTTTTCTCTTGCTGCTTTAAAGTTATATACAAGGGAACCCCCAGAAGACCATACAATTTTTCAGAAGAAACTTTGCAGGCCAGAAGGGAGTGGCTGAAAACAAAAACTTCCAACCAAGAATACTCCAACTAGCAAGGTTACCCTTCAGAATCAGACAATTTTCCAGCTAAGCAAAAAATAAAGTTCGTCGCCACTAAACTGGCCTTACAAAAAATATTAGAGACTTCTCTAAGCTGAAAAGCAAGGATGCTGATTTCTAACAAACATATAAAAGTAAAAATCTCACTGGGTAAGAAAAGTAGTAGACAAAAACTAGTTGAGTAACTACAAGAATACACAAAATAAAAAGATGTAAAATGTGACATCAAACATGAAATAAACTGTAGAGTTTCAGAATGCATTCAATTTTAGGTTGCTCTCAACTTAAAACAGACTGGTATACATATTGGCTGCTATTATGTAAGCCTCGGAGGCAAAAACCTAGAGTAGACACACAAAAGAGGAGAATGGATTCTAAACAGGACACTATAGAAAAGCATCAAATTATAAGGGAAGAAAACAGGAAAAGAAAGGAAGAGAGGAAAACTATAAAACAGCCAGAAAACCATTTTCCAAAGGACAGTAAACACATACCTATCTGTAATTATTTTAAGTGTAAATGGACTAAATTCTCCATTCAAAGAACCTAGACTGGCTGAATGGATTTAAGAAAAATAAGTAAGACCCATCTATATGCTGCCTGCAAGAGTTTCACCTCAGGTGTAATGATACACAGAGAATGAAAGTAAAGGGATGGAAAAAGATGTTTACTACAAATGGAAACTAAAAAGCTAAAGTACCTACATCAGCAAGATGGAATTTAAAACACAAACTAAGAAACCTCAAACAGGAGCAGTACATGATAAAGGGGTCAATCCAGGGCACTGGGGTGGTTCAGTCAGTTAAGCATCCCACTTCAGCTCAGGTCATGATCTCACGGTTTGTGGGTTCGAGCCCCATGTCGGGCTCTGTACTGACAGCCAGCTCAGAGCCTGGACCCTGTTTCAGATTCTTTGTCTCCCTCTCTCTCTGACCCTCCTCCTGCTCAAGCTCTCTCTCTCTCTCCATCAGAAATAAATAAAACATTTAAAAAATTAAAACATTCAGACCATCCTTGTTAAAAAAAAAAGGGGGGGGGTCAATCCAACAAGCAGATAGAGCATTTGTAAATATTTATTCACCTAAAATAGGAGCACCCAAATATATAAAGCAAATAATAACAGATCTAAAAGGTGAAAGCAAGAGCAATACAATAGAATATCCTACTTACATAAAAGATAAATCATCCAGACAATAAGGAAACATCAACCGTAAACACATTAGATCAAATGGATTTTAACAGACATATACAGAATATTTCGCCCAAAAGAATACACATTCTTCTCAAGTGCACATAGAATATTCTCCAGTACACAACATATGTGAGATCACAAAACAAATCCATAAATTTAAGACTGGTATCATATCAAGTATCTTTTCAGACTACAATGGTATGAAACTGTCAATCACAAAACAAAAACACCATACACACACACACACACACACACACTTGAGAAAATCACAAGTATGTGGAGATTAAACAAAATGCTACTGAAAGCCAATTAAGAAATCAGAGGATCAAAAATACCTTGAGACAAATGAAAACATCACATACCAAAATCTATGGGATGCAGCAAAAGCAGTTCTGAGAGAGGTTCACACAACACAGACCTACCTCAATGAACAAGCAACATTTCAAACATGTACTTTACACCTCAAGCAACTAGAAAAAGAGGCCCAAAGCCCAAAGTTGGAAGGAAATAATATATAGAGCAAAAACAAAAGACTAAAAATAGAAACCAAAGTAAATCAATGAACTAAGAGTTGGTTCTTTGAAAGATAAACAAAATTGATATACCTTTGCCTAGATGGAGAAAAAGAGTGTTCAAATAAGCAATCAGAATGAAAGTGGGAACATTACAACTGTCACCAAAGAAACACTAGGAAGCCTAAGGAACTACTATGAATAATAAACCAACAAATTGACAGCCTAGAAGAAATGAATAAATTCCTAGAAACACACGATGTTCTAAGACTGAATCAAGAAGAAATAGAAAATCTCAATAGTAAGGAGATTAAATTTGTAATCCAAAACCTCCAAAAAAAAAAAAAAAAAAAAAAAGCACCAGACAGCTTCTCTGGTGAATTCTGCCAAACGTTCAAAGAAGATTTAATACCTATCCTTCCCAAGCTCTTCCAAAAAACTGAGGAGGATGGAATGTTTCCAAATTCATTTTATGAGGCTAGCAGTACCCTGATACCAAAATCAGACAAGGATACCACAAAGAAAGAAAATTACAGGCCAATATCCCTGATTTACATAAACTTAACTCTTCAGCAACATATTAGCAAACTGAATTCACTAAACCATTAAAAAGATCATACCTCATGATCAAGTGGTATTTATTCCAGGTATGAAAAGACTGTTGATTTGCAAATCAATGGGATACACCATTACCAAAAGAATAAAAATCATCCCAATAGATGCAGCCAAGTATTCGACAAATTTCAACATCCATTTATAATAAAAACTCTCAACAAAGCAGGTACAGAAGTAATGTACCTCAACATAATCAAGACCACACAGAACAAAACCAGTCAACGTCATACTCAATGGTGAAAAGCTCAAAGCTTTTCCTTGAAGATCAGGAATCAGACAAGGAAACCAACTCCCACTACTTTTTTTCAACACAGTATTAGAAATCCTAGCCAGAAATGAGAAACAATGAAATCTGGCCATGTGTACTTTTTAACAGATGGTGTTGGGAGAACTGGACAGCAACATGCAGAAGAATGAAACTAGATCATTTTCTCACACCATGCACAAAAATCAACTCAAAATGGATAAAGGACCTGAACGTGAGACAGGAAACTATCAACACCCTAGAGGAGAAAGCAGGAAACAACCTCCT